>NW_023270854.1:8135479-8592711 GCF_011800145.1 Mirounga leonina | reverse complement strand
TTTCTTTCTTTCTTTCTTTCTTTCTTTCTTTCTTTCTTTCTTTCTTTTTTTTTTTTCAGGTGTTGTTTTCAAAAGAAACACTAAGAAAATGAAAAGTAAAGACCATGTCATCACAAATAAAACTGTCTAAAGTTTAATCAAGCTGAGGGGAACGTTAAGGCCCTCTTGGTCATTTTTAATTCTATCATTTTTACTATTTCTGTGCAAGTTGCAATTGAATGATTTTGCTCCTCATTATGGGTCATCAGTTCCTATTTGTTTGCAAGACATGTAATTTTTGATTGGACTCCTGTCGTTAGGCATTTTACCTTGTTGAATGGGTGCTGAATATTTTTAGATTTAAAAAAATATTTTTGAGCTTTTTTCTGTGGCCTAGTTCCATTACTTGGAGACATTTTTATCTTTTTTGTCATGAAGCTTTTAAGCCTGGTTAGGTGAGAGCAGAGTAGCATTTAGTCTATGGTTATTTTTTCTACTGAGTCCAGAGGCAAAACCATTCTGAGTACTTCACCTAATGGGCGGTGAATTGTGAGATTTATCTCTGGTAGTTGGAAATAAGAATTATTATTACTGGCCTTATTTCATTTGTAGGGATTATTTCTTTTAATCCTTTGGGGGGGTAAGTTTCCTCAAAATTATGCTCTGGTCACCACCCTGGTGAATACTTGGTAGACCTCCAGGGTTCTCTCTCTGCTTAGGACCCTTTTGGAACTCTTGCCCACATTAAGCCTCAACCCGCTTCGTTCCCAGCTTCACCTCAACTCATGCTTTTCCTTCCTAATCTATGAGCTGCTTTTCCTTCCTAATCTATGAGCTTTTCCTTCCTAATCTATGAGCTGAAAATTCCCTCCAGGCAGTAAATGAGCAATTTTGGGCTATTTTTCTTTGTTTTCCATTTCTTAGGAATTGCCTGTTAATTGGTGTTTTTACAATAGTTGTTTGCTCTATTTTTCTTGCTATTTTAGTGGTTTTGTGTTGGCAGATTTGGTTTCTGCTACTCTATCCTGATCTGCAGTCACTATTGTTTTGACCGTATATTAGAAGTATGTTCCATCCTGTTTCCCTTACATATGGCCTTTGAAAAAAGCAGTTAGTTTTTATTTAGAATGTGTTTTACATTTGCTTTGGGAGTGTTTTGGTTAGTCATGATGACTTGTTTTAAAATAATAATGTCTGTATTAAATATATTTTCTCCTTTTCTGGATTAAAAAAAAAGTACAAAAGTTATTACCTTCTTTTAGGTAACATCTTATTTTTTTACATAATTTCTAACCTTTTAATCATTCTTCCTTTTGCTAATTTATCAAAAGACATATAATTTCAGTCTCTCACTTTCATATAGTATTCACCCTGGAAAATTACACAGAATAAAATCTAGCTTACTCCTTTTCTGAAAAGCAAAGTAATTTGAAGCCTAGAAGTCTGATTGTCCAAGGTCAGAGAAGAGCTTTAGTAGGACCAGATCTAGAACACAACCTTCCTGATGTTTTTCTAGTATCCTTTTGACTACTCTGCTGTTACCCTTTTATAAAAATGCTAGAAATTTTATTGGGAGTCTGTGACTAAGAAGTACAATTTTTGTTGTCGTTGTTGTGATTTAGTACCTGAAATTGTTAGAAATGGGTAAATCAAAAGTTAAGAGGGGAAAAAAAGCAATACCTTTAGATGCAACATGGAATAAAGGGAAGAGATTGATTTCCCTGTTCATCAATCATTGTGCAAAATAACTTCTTTCTATTGATAAAACAAGTTCGTATAAACATCTCTTGACAAACATCCACACAAAGAACTGCACCTCATTGTACTCTTTTATTAGATGTTTTATCTAAAATATATACTAGTTAACTTCTTGATGAAATACAAATTAAATTTCTCAGATGAACATTCTCTTCAAGTCATGATTAATCCTCCATTGACCAGTGTGATACTCTTTGATAACCTTGTGGATAAATCTGTTAAGAATAATAAATTATTCTTTGGGACTCTAATTGGCTTTCCCCTGGCCTTTGAGTGATTCTGTGGACAGAAATCAGCTATCAGTAAAATGTATAACCTTGGATTATTGAAGCGAGTACTGAGCCTGCACTTTAATGCAATTGGGAGAGTCAGGTAATATTACAGAATAGTGGTATTCAAAATGAATACTTTCCAATGGACACAATTGAAATGTGTTATTTTTCATACTCTTGATTTATAATCTTATGACTTGATTTAACTCTTGGATGAACTACCGTTCGTATTCATCCGCACCCTCACGACCACATATAGAAGAAAAAAGTCACCTCCTGTAACATGTATATTACATAGTTTCTATATGAAAATCTAATGTCTTTAATAGATACAGGTTCTGGACCTGAATTACTAATAGAAAAAAGATTGTAGATTAGTAGATCCTGTACTTTAAGATAAACCAGAGTTGGGCAACTTTCCAAGTATGCTCATGCACAGGGGTAAGAGATTTGACAAGCCGAGGGGCTGTTATTTTTTAAGCTTTTTACTATAGAAAATCTCAACTATATACAAAAACAGAAATAATACTGTCATGAACCCCAGTTTTTCCATCAGCTATATTTAATAATGATTATCTCTTGCTAATCATTTTTACCCATACCAAATCCATCCACATTACAACTATGTATTATTCTATCTGGACCTATTTCTATATGTATCTCAAAACATAAGGACTCTTGTTAAACATAGCAATACCATTTTGAAACCTAAAAAATTAACAATAATTTGCTAATATCAAATATTTGGTGTTCAAATTTCCAATTTTCTAAGAAATGTCAATTTTATTTTCACAGTTTACTTATTTGAATCAAAAATCAAATAAAGCTTAGGCATTTTAATTGAATGTCTTTTTAAGTGCACTTTAATATGTGGGTGTTTTTTTGTGCAAATTTTTTTTTCCTTCTTATAATTTGCTTATTTTTTAAAAAATAAGTTATTTATCTTTTAGGATTCTATTCTGGATTCTGTAGATTGCATTTATACATTATATGGTTTAATATGTTACTCTGTCTTCTGTATTTCCTATTAAATGTTAGTTGGATCAGGAGGTATGATTTGATTCAGTTTCAAGACTGTCTCCTAGATAACATGTTCTTCATTAGAAAGCACATGGTATTCGTTTGTTTCTTTGTGGTGCTGACAGACTGATGCTCATTCCATTAATTAAGAGTTGCAAAATTGTGATATTCTAATTATTTCTTTTGAAGTTATTATTTGGAACTTTTTTTAAGATTTTATTTATTTTTTTGACCCAGAGAGAATGAGCACAAGCAGGGGAAGCGGCAGGCAGAGGGAATGGGAGAAGCAGGCTCCCCGCTGAGCAGAGAGCCTGATGTGGGACTCCATCCCAGGACCCTGGGATCATGACCTGACCAGAGGGCAGACACCTAGCCAGCTGAGCCCCCCAGGTATCCCTATTTGGAACATTTAAATAAAAAAACTTCCTCTCTGGGGCACCTGGCTGACTCAGTTGGTAGAGTGTGCAACTCTTGATCTTGGGGTTGTGAGTTCAAGTGCCACATTGGGTGTAGAGATTACTTAAAAATAAAAAAAATATATATTTTTTTTAGAAAAGAACTTCCTCTCATACAATATTTTGTTCATTTAGACATAGTTGGGTTACAAGGTAGATTACTTTCCCCTTTCTTTACCAATTTACAAAATAATGAATTGGATCACTAGTATTGCCCAGTATTAAATTAGGTTTTTAAAGTATTATTATAAATTCATGAGTTTAAACTTATTGGATGTTTTTTATAGTACCTGTACTTATCATCCTTAATGATAGTCAAAAGGTAGCATATATAGAGAGCAAAACTTTTTTTTATATTAGCAACTGAGAATATTTTATGAAATCCCAGTAATCTTTTATAGTTTACTTACTCTATGGCATGGCAAGATATATACTTAATGGCATGACTCATCTTCAAAGACTTCTGGTTCTTAGAACAGGAAATATCTTAACACCACAGTCTGTGTATGGATGAGTGCATTGCTGTAGTGAAGGGCACTATTTCAGGCAATTTTAGTAGAAAAAAATGGAAAATTTATAAATATGTTACATCCTTGTCACTCTGCTCAGTCAGTTTCTGTTATCCTTTTTAATATTTTATCTTGATTACTTCTGGATTTTTAGTATCATATTTCTTTTTACCTTATCTCTTACGACATTATCTGTTGCATTTACTTGCTCTTATGTTCCTTAGAGCTTATTCTGAAATACTTTTTCTTTTCTTTCTAATTCTTTTCCTAGTACTGTAACATTTCTGAGTTTCTCTAATTCCTGGGTGTGTTGCTCTTTCATATTATATATAATTTTATTATTTTTGTTTAGGTCACAGTGAAAACTTTGACTCTTGTTTTCTTTTTCTCTAGTGGGTATGTATTTCTAGAATTTTCTCATTATCTATAGCATACTTTAATTGTAAGAGCATCATTCTGCTCATTCTTTTGTCGTTATAATAACATTACACATGATTCAACTATGATCCTTTTCTGTTACTCATTCTTACATAGATTTAGGTTTTTTTGTACTTACAATAGAAAGAGAGTGGATAAAGAAGTGTTTTCTAGCTTCACCTAGAGCTCACTACTCAGTATTTGTGTAAAGTGCCCTAAATTTATGACTTTGTCTTGTCCTTTCCAACCCCCCCGATTCTGTTCCTTAACTGATTTATCTGGATCACTCTGCCTTTATTGCCACTGTTCCTTTCATATGGATTCTATTCTCAGCATTTCCCGCTTTAGTTCATTCAGGGTTTTTTTTTTGTTTTGTTTTTTTAAGATTTCATTTATTTATTTGGGAGAGAGAGAGAGCAGGGGCAGAGAGAGAGGGAGAGAGAGAGAATCTCAAGTGGACTCAATGCTGAATAGGGAACCCAGTGCGGGGCTCAATCCCATGACCCTGAGATCATGACCTGAGCTGAAATCAAGAGTCAGGCCACTTAACTGACTGAGCCACCCAGGTGCCCCTAGGATGTGCTTTTAAAGGAAGTTTTGTCTGTTTGTTTTTGAGAGCATACAGGATATAGATTGTTGCACTTCGGACTTCAGTGTGAGCCTCTTGCACTCACTCACCAATTAGAATGTGTAAAACTCCCTTAGTTTCATCTACTGTTTTCACATTGACCTGACACACTTTAGGGGAGGTATGCTGTCAATTTGGGGTCCTCCTGTTCTCAGGGAATGTTGCTTCCATTTAATTTTCTCAAACAGATGCTGCTACTCTGCAGTTCTTGAAGCTGAGTGGATTGTCTTAACACACCTGTATCTTAGGGTTTGTAGGGAAAATTTGTTACCTCATTTTGCTGTAGGCCTCCATAGGTTTTAATTTTGTTACTGTCATTGCTGCCTGTTTTCATGGAGAGGTTTGCAGACCCTAAAAGGACTACCACCACCACACCACTGCCATCTTCCCACAGGTCCCCACGGGATAGTTATATGGATTTCAACTTCAGATTCCCAACCTTTCATATGTGGTCTTCAAAAATCCATTTGCCTAAAGAACTTTGTACTTTTCAAGTGAATTCTCTTTTCCCACATTACCCTCCATCCACTTCTCATGAAAGTCATGCTTATCTCCCACCCAAATGTGATTTTAGAACATTTTACCAGAGTGGGGAAAATGCAGGAGTACCAAATATAGAGATATTTTGAAATATTGGTGTTGAGAAACCAACTAATCAATGGATCACAAAACCTTTGTCATTTCAAGTCATCTGTGATTTTCTTTTCCATAGAAATACTGGAATAGGACCTAATAGGTTGGTCAGTTTATAGATAATAAAAATTAATTTTGATATAAGATCAAAAGTGGCTTTGTCACTTAAAAGATATTAAAAAACAACACAAGCAATGCCTTTGCTATAACAAAACATCTTCCATTTCTATTAACATGTGATCAACTTTCTTAGTGCCTACATTTAAAAAAAGAATATAGAAAACTGATGATAATTCTTATTTCATTCTATCAATAAGTAATTTCATCCATGGATACACAAGCTAATTGAAAAAATGTATCTCTCCATCTCATTAAGAAATGCATTTCCAGTAAATGATTAGTTTATATTTAATAATTACTTATCACAATATGTGCTATCTTGTCTTGTTTTTAAGCAACCATGTACCCATAATAATTGTAGAGATAATTCAATCCAAAGAAACGTGCATATTTTATATATGCATTTTTATTGCATTTTATTGAGTAGAAACATTTTCAAATATAAACATGTTACAGTATGATGATCTGGGGAAGGTAGAATAGAAATAAAAATTCAAGAAATTAATGCAAATTTTTGAATAGATGACAGTGTCACATTTCTGTGATTTTTAGATGTTAAGATTCAGTAAGATGTGATGCAACCATTTTATTTAAAATATTTAACATTCAGCAGAAATTTCATTTTTTGAATCTAAATAAATATACTATTTAGTCAAATCTTTTAAGAAAGTAAAGGATACACCAGCATGAGAGCAAAACAGTTTAAACACCACTAAGATTAGTTATTTAGTATTTTTATTTTGACTTGAGAATAGAAGAAAATTTGCTTTAATCATAGTTAAACATTGTTTTGTGTCTTTACAACCATTCTTTAAGGTTGAGGGAGGAAATTAGGTAGAGTTTAGTTTAAATAATTTTGGCTAAAATTTTTGTAGCTATGATAAATTTTGGAGGCTTCTCTGTGCACTTAGAGTTAATTAAAATTACTTGGAACCTTAACCTTGTTGTTAGCTATCCCTGGGTCCACTGCATTTTGGGTCACTTTCTATTTGGGCACATTTCCTCCTTACTTTCCTCACCTTCCATAAGAATATGGTATAGCCACCAGAACCTGCCTAACTGCTAACACCTTGGTCTTAGACTCCATACTATTTTATATTCAATACTTATTCCAAGAGGCAAATTATACATTTATGCATCAACATGAAGGCAATGGGAAGAGCCATTGCAGTGTGTCAACGAGCATCAGTTTGATTACATTACCAAAAAAATGACTCAACTTTCAGTGTGAAGAAGAGATTTCGGGGGTACAGCTATTGAGGAAACTTCTATGAATTGGTCATGGTAATCCAGAAAGAAATAATCAGGTGTCCTAGGTTTGTTTGGGGGATATGGAGAGTTGAGAAATATACAAATGAAAGAAATTGTGATGCTTGGTGATTCAGTGAATGTTGGAAATGCATGGGGATGCTAGAGGGTTAGAGAGAAGGAGAAGTTACGGATTTCTGACCTTATCTATGGGGTTGCCTTTCACCAAAGAGGGAATATCATGAAGAAAAGAAACCTGAGAGGAAATGACAGTGTATTCAATACTGAGTATACTGAGCTTGAGGTAGGAATGTTTGGTGGGATTTGGGATTTATGAGTGCAAGAAAGAAATGTGAACAATGAACAGTGAGATGATGGTGGAAGTCATGGGAGTAAATGGGATTCCCCAGTGTTGGTATATTGAAAGAAACAAAAGACAGTTTGGAGGATTAGGACCAGGTAAGGCAGACAGAGAAAGGGAAACTGCAAAGAAAGAAGACCTTTCTTCTCATGAACCAGAAGAAAAGAGTGCTTGAACAAAGGCACTGTTAACAATAATCAATTTCTGCCAAGGATTCAAGTTAAGGACAAGGTTGAATATTGTGTGTTGGGAAGTATTGGGAATGGGTGTAGCAAAAGCCAATGGAGGAATGAGTTAGAGGGGAACATGGGGAAAACGTGAACGTAAGCAGTCTTCCAAGTCACTTGAAAGTAAGAGCTGGAGTGGAAACTCCAAAACCAGAAAAGAGGTTGGGGGTGGGACAAGAGAGAGAGAGAGAAAGGGAGAGGATCTTCTACACTTGGTCTCTCAAACTTTGCTTTCCAACCTAAATGGAAACTATAAGCAACTAAATGTTGATGAGGGAGAAACCAAGAGATCTTGAAAATCCAGGAGAGGAAAAATTCTATTTTTTTTTTTATTATGTTAGTCACCATACAGTTCATCATTAGTTTTTGATGTAGTGTTCCATGATTCATTGTTTGTGTATAACACCCAGTACTCCATGCAATACGTGCCCTCCTTAATACCCATCACTGGGCTAACCCATCCCCCCCACCCCCCCACCCCACAAAACCCTCAGTTTGTTTCTCAGAGTCCATAATCTCTCATGGTTCATCTCCCCCTCCAATTCCCCCCCTTCATTTTTCCCTTCCTTCTCCTAATGTCTTCCATGCTATTCCTTAATTCCACAAATAAGTGAAGCCAGGAGAGGAACAATTCTTAGATGAGTTTAGCCAAGTACCCCAAAGTTACCAAATCCTGACTGCAAATGGAATGATTAGTGTTTGACTCTAGGAAGGGTATTTAAGTTCTTTAACAAGAGGAAAAAAGGAAAGATTTGTATAGATGCATGAAAATTTGTAGCTTGCGTTACAAGAAGTTGAAGATCTTTCCTATGTATAGCTTTTCTGCTTTTCCATGAATGAAGCTGCAAGATCATTTGTTGAGAGTTATGGGAGAAATTATGGGTTTGGTGTTGTATTATTAATAATATTGACGTAAATATTGAACACAATATTTCACAAAGGCCAGATCTTTGGGATAAGCAATAAACTACCTAATCATTTTAGATTATTTTGAAGGATAAAATGTGAGGCAAAATCAAAATAACAGGGTGTGTTAGATTAGATTATATTTTTGTGCCATTTTTGAAATGAAATTTTCCTTCCGTACTTGATCTGAGTAAGAAAATATTTTTATTTGTAAATTACACAATATTTTTGTTTTCCAGAATCATCTTCAAAAAGATTTTCCACTCCATGCTAATTTGAATGTAGGAGAATGAATATTTACATATAGTGTTGCTAATTTTCCAGAAGCAAATTATGGCAAATATTTCTGAAGTCAGAGATGTGACAAGTTGCCTGGTTTAACCTTTCACAAATACTGCAGTATGAAAAGAGGAATTTTAAAGAGGAATTTTGGAATTATGATGCAATTTCAGAAAAAAAAAAGTCTTATAGAGACTATACTTAAATAACTATTAAATAAAAGGACCTGAACTTGGAAAATGCTTTCTAATGCTGACTCATTCACTTCCTCAGGTACCTTCTATTTCTGTCACTTTCAATTTAAGTAATGTGATATGTCACCTGTGGATGACTTTCATAATTCTGCTAAATGAATAATCTTTAATATCTACACATCTACAGCTTTCAACTTTTCAGCTGCTAATTAGATTTTAGTTATAACTCCATTAATCTGAATCTGAGGTTGAATAGGGTAAGTGGCAAAATTAAGGTGATTTTGAGTCCAAAGTATAATTTTAAAATGATCAAAATAACTCCAATTTTCATAGGGAAAATTATAGTTGTTTTATTAATCTGGCCATCGGGGTTTTTTTTCCTGTTATATTGTTTCAATTGCCTTCACTGTACAATATTTCATTTACTGTTTTTATTTTATTTTTTGCTGTTTCCTGCCTGGAGTGTATAGGAACAGTGAGGAGGCCAGAGTGACTGATAGAATAAGGGGTAGGAGTAGAAGAAGAACATTGAAGGGTTCCAGGACCAGGCAGATGATAAGGACTTTGACTTATACTCTGAATGGATTGGGAGGCCACTGGAAATATTTGAGCGGCAGAGTTACGTGACTTGAATTACTTTGAAAGTGCTTTATTTGACTGCTCTTTTGGGAAAGGGACTACAGAGCTACACGGAGAAGCAGAGATTATGGCAGCTATTAAAATAACTGATGTGAGAGACCATGGTGGTATTTGATCAGGGCAGTAGGAGTCAGAGGTAGAGAAGTGGTTGGATTTATTATATATTTTGAAAGCAAAATTGAATTATTTTGATTTTAGTTTGGATATGATATGTCAGAGAAAGAAAGGAGTTAAAAATAAATCCAGGATCTTTGGCCTGATCAAAGGGAAGGATAGAGTTGGTACTTCCTGAAATGGCAAAGACTGGCAGAGAAACTGGTTTAGGGGAGTTCTTCATTTGTCTTTGTAATGTGTTAAGTTTGGGATACCTATAGAAGTGACAAGTAGGATGTTGGGTCCGAAGGTCAAAGGAGACCTACAGGCTGGAACTAGACATTTGGAGATTGTCAGAATTTTGACTAGTATGCAATGCTGTGGGTGCACATCAGTTGTCCAAAGGAGTGAATGCATCAAGCGAACAGGTCCAAGAACTGAGCTTCGAGACACTTCAGCCTCTGACTCTATTTTCCAATGTTTTTGGCAAACTTTTCTAAAGGAAGGGATTACTAGACACATTTTAAAATGTTCCTTTTATTCTTTGAAATTTTGAAATTGTTCTGTCCTTAATTTATGAGTGCAATATATATTCATTTTTTCCAAACATAATGATTATATTTTTAATAACATTTTCTTTCATATCTTAAAATATACCATTCATCTGTCTTTTTTTTTTTCTATCAGACATTGTGTTTTTTAATCTTGGCTATTTTATTCATGTTCTTGGTTTCTTCTTATGTCCGGAGATCCTTGATTTTCCACTGTCAGTGAAAAATGAAAATGGAATTACTTTAGGTAATTGGTGTGAATTTCCCATACTGTTATGTATGAAAATTTATTTTCCTGCCTCCTCTCTCCTTTGAGTGGTAACGTTGATTGCAGTCCTGTTGACAGTGAGAAAGCTTATTGATTGATCTGATTCCCTGAGAATTAAAGGTCACGATTTCAGAAGTTAAACTAAGGGCATTCAATTACCAGAATGAGTTGGATTTTACTTTGGTGAACTCAAACCAAAACCTGATGCTTTGGTTGCTTTGATTTTCTCCTTGCAATTCATTATTTTCTCTAGCAAAGTGACTTTATTTTATTTTAGCCAGAGATGAATGCCACATTGTGTCTTTACATCAAAGTGGGGTGAAACATGCATAGACAGACTTTGGCTGAACCCCATGGTATTGTGTCCTGTTCCACACTTGCCTTCCATGGTGCGTTCTCCATGTTACTACCTCTGAACAAGGAGCCTCTCTGTACTTGGCATATCAGCCCCCTAACACCATTGTAGTTCATTTCTAGCATGTGGCTATAAGCTTTTTGCCTTCCAGTAAGCTATATGATGGCTTTTATCTTTATAAGTATAGATGTAGCTAGCCGCTGGTTTATGACTAAGAACTCAGGTAATGAATTTGGCAAGAACATCCTTAAAATGTGCTTCTTCCGGTTACTAGCTATGTGAATTTGGGGAAGTTACTTAAGCCTAGCAAAAATACGGCTTATTTTCCTTTAAGGTAAAGATAGTACCTAACACAGGATTACTCTACCTTTAACTAAGGAAATACATATCAAGTCCAGTTCCTAGAGACTAGTGCATACTTAATATTACTATTAACAATGGTAATGTTATGAGTAATAATTTTTAATGATAAATAGGTAGTATAATGTTTGCTTTTATTTTCTAATTTATTGAGGGATTACTTACAAATTATATAAATTCTGAAAATATTTACCTACATATTTTAGGGGGAAATATAAGTTACCAAAACAAACATATGTGTATGTATTACACATTGTATAGGTTTATCAAAATTTGTGTTTCTGCTGAAAACTATAAGAACAGCTGGGGGGGAAATTACTGTGCGTTTCCAGTATTTTTCTCACATTCCTATGTTTCTTTTTGTAGACTATTTTTTAGAGCAGTTTTAGATTCACAGCAAAATTGAGTGGAAGTTACATACGTTTCCCGTATGCTGCCTGTCTCCACTTAAGCACACCCTTCTCTGTTATCGGTGTCCTCCGCCATGGTGGTACATTTGTTCCAAATGATGAACCTACACTGACACATCACTGTCCATAGTTTACCTTAGCGTGTACTCTTGGTGTTGTGCATTCTCTGGGTTTAGACAAATGTATAATGACATGTATCCACCAGTGATATACCAAATAGTTTCGCTGCCCTACAAATCTCTATGCTCCACCTATTCATCTCTTCCTCCCTGCAGCCCTGAAAACCACTGATTTTATATTGTCTCCATGGTTTTGCCTTTTCCAGAATGTCACATAATTAAAATTATACAGTAAATAGCCTTTTCAGATTGGCTTCTTTCATTTAGTAATATATATTTAAGTTTCCTCCATGTCTTTTCTTGGCTTTTTAGTGCTGAATAATATTCCATTATCTGGATATGCCATAGTTTATTTATCCTCTTTTCCTGCTGATTTATTGGCATCTTTAACAAACATATTTTTACCAGTTCTAGCATTGTATAGATGTATTTTTCCATTGCCCAAGTTTGCCTCTGTTATAATCTATATACTCCTTAGACTTCATAAAAAATAGACATTAAATAGGATTACAAAGGGTCCTGTATTACAGATATTCAAGACTGTAAGATCAGTGTTAATTGGGGCACCTGGGTGGCTCGGTCGTTAAGCGTCTGCCTTTGGCTCAGGTCATGGTCCCAGGGTCCTGGGATCGAGCCCCGCATCGGGCTCCTTGCTCGGCAGGAAGCCTGCTTCTCCCTCTCCCACCCCCCCTGCTTGTGTTCCCTCTCTCGCTGTCTCTCTCTGTCAAATAAATAAATAAAATCTTTAAAAAAAAAAAAAGATCAGTATTCATTGGATTTGTTTAGAATCCAGTTGTTCAATTTCCAGGATTCTTTGTGGTAACCAAGTTTTGCCCAATTTTTTCAATTGATAAGTTTGAATTTATGGAAATTTGCTGATTTGTTTTCTAATAACCGAGAATTTTTCAAATATAAGAAATAAATGGTTTAACTACATTAATTACCACAGCAACAATAAAACCTGCCAGAATCCACATAAAAAACAAACAAACAAAAAACTAAACTAAACTAAAAGCAAAACGAAAGACTAATGTGGATTATCCTGGAGCCAGCCTTTGTAGCATCATGTGATTATAATTTTAACCTTTTTTTTTTTTTTTTTCAGTTTAACATTATTCCTGGTCAGCATGAAAATGAAATGGAAGAACTATCAGGAGATATAAAGGAAGAATCAAAATCTCAAAACAGCAAGGATAGACTGATCTACCAGTTAAGAGCTGAGGTAAGATATTGGATAAAGATTATAATGCCAAAACATACCTGAAGATTATTAAGTGATATACTATTTTAAGAAGTATAACGGAAGCATCGTTGGTTACTTTATGAAGAAGGATGCTACTGAAAATCAAAAATAATATAATCAGTTTATATATGACTTAAAATGCTATGGGATGATACTGACTCATCACTAGATCGGAATTATCTGACTGTTATAAAGACAAAATATTTGATGAAAAAACCACCCTATAGCCAATACAATTCTAACTGTGAGTAAATACTTACTAAAGGTTCAGTCGGCTGCTGGATCTAATGTGTTAAGTTATCGTAAGGACCAATGACTTACAAATGTGTAACATGCAGTTTCTGGTGGAATTAACACGGCTGTTGGCAGCTAGCAACAGTGAGAGACAAGGCCGGTGACCTCACTCTGGTGAGTTAATTCATTTCTTAGGTATGGCACGTAAAATGGTGGGAACATTTATTTTCAACACTTCTACCGCAATCACCACCAGAAGAATTTTCACAGATTGTAAATTCTGTTTTCTCTGTCATGTTAATAAAGGGGGAATTATTGTTCTTATAGATAGAGGATTGAATTATTTGCACTGCATAGAAAATAATGTTAGTACCCTAAAAGTGGGAAATCATAAATTACTTATTCTGTATCATAATTCTGGAAGAATGTCTTGGATACCCATGTATAGGAACAATTCGGGAAATACAGGCTGGAAGGAAGGAGATTTGTATTAGATGGTTTCTTCTTTATAAAGATCTGTAAAGACTGAACTCACACCACAGTATATTTTTATATCAGAAGAACATAGTGCAATGGAAAATGCATAAATCATAGATTTTGGAGACAGAAGCAGCTCCATTACTGATTACTTTATTCTGATCAACTCCTTATGCCTCTCTGTCTCAGTTTACAGATTGATTGAAATAATGGAAGTAAGAATAATAAAAGTCATCACATGGGATTTTTGAAAAGGTCACACATTGCAAGGGAAAACTTGTCAGAGGCAGCATGCCTTGATTTGGGGAGTTCCACTAAGTTGTTAAGGAGAAATAGCTCTTCCTGATTGCATCAGCGCTGTTCCTTGCCTCCTCTTCCATGAGTCATGTGAAGAAAGGGGTGGTGGGTGAGGAAAGGCATATGGAGAGATCCGTGAAGAGAAAGGCTGATGTTTGTTTCAACAAAACAATTCTTCCTACTAGTTAGGTCAAAAGGGAAAATAGTGGTTTGTGTGATGGCTCTTTTCTAAAAGGAATCAAACCGTCAGGAGAGGCGCCACCTTTTCTTGGTCCTGAGATCTGAGAACATCTTACATTAAGCTTTGCACATCATGTATAAAAGCTTCCCTAGCAGTGAGAGGTAAAAACAGAGAAAGACACATCTGGATATTTATTATAACTCTCCTGAAAAGCCGAGGACATGATCTTATATCATCATTTTTAGATGCACTGGGAGCCATAGCAACATAGGATCTCTGAAGTACAATTTTTTAGTTTGATTTAGTAAAAAGTTCAGAGACTCATTTATTAATTATGTGGCCTTGCATTACGTGTTTCATATCGATACAGCTCAACTGTGTTTCTTAGATTAGGATTCAAACCTTTAATCCACCAAAAGGTCATCTCCCACAAGACACTCAAGTACTATGATATATGATTTTATGATTTAAAAATTCTTAATAGAGCACTGAAAGCTGAAAGCAAATGAAAGACATGAATTGGCTATGTCTTACTATGTGCACGTAAGTGGTATATTGAATTGAATTATATTTCAGAAAGAAAGCTTTGTTCAAAAGAAAACAAATAAAATATTAACTAAAATATTGAGACTCTTATGAGCTTGTGTGTGTGTGTGTGTGTGTGTGAGAGAGATATATGAGCATATATGTGTTCATTTCAGTTTTAAATTAGGATAGAAGCTATTTTCTTTCCTTAGAAAAGAAGACAGGGGCGCCTGGGTGGCTCAGTTGGTTAAGTGACTGCCTTCGGCTCAGGGCATGATCCTGGAGTCCCTGGATCGAGTCCCGCATCGGGCTCCCTGCTCGGCAGGGAGTCTGCTTCTCCCTCTGACCCTCCCCCCTCTCATGTGCTTGCTCTCTCTCATTCTCTCTCAAATAAATAAATAAATAAAATCTTTAAAAAAAAAAAAAGAAGACAATCACTCTGTGTTGGCATTATTTTTTTACACTGGCTATGTTTAGGTCTCTAAAATCATATCATAATGTGTAATATGTTCTCATAAAAGCCATTGTGTGATTGTACCATACCTTAATTCAAGTATAACCTATTTTTAAGTATCAGGTTTTTGGAGTGCCTGGGTGGGTCAGTCAGTTAAGTGTTTGCCTTCGGCTCAGGTCATGATCCCAAGGTCCTGGGATTGAGCTCCATCTGAGACTCCCTGCTCAGAGGGGAGTCTGCTTCTCCCTTTCTCTCTGCCGCTCCCCCCTTCGATTCTGCTCTCTCTCTCTCAAATAAATAAAATCTTAAAAAAATAAAAAAATAAAAATAGGGTTTTTTTAAGATATATAATCAATATTGCAGTTTGTATGTACACGTTCATCTTTGGACATTTAAAATGGCTTAGAGTAAATTCCTAGTATGGCTTGTCAAGAGAATGTTTATTGTTTAAATCTTTTATATACATTGCCAAATTGTCCTTTAGAAAAATTATATCAATTTACATTCTCACTTACCTGAAGTGCATACACATTCTCATTTCATTATTCTATAGCCAACAGTATATATTATTATTTTTAATATTTCTGTAACTGATAGACAAAAAGGTAATTTTAATTTATATTTTACTTACCTAACCATAAATTTCTAGTTGTTCGCTCGTTTTTACAGATGTAATGTCTATTATAATAGCTACCATTTACTGATAACTTCAAATATGTCACATTTGTAGTGCTGGGCCATTAAAATATAAGATCTCATTTAATATCAACGCTCTTATGCTCTATATATTCTTTTTTAATTTTGTTTTTATTAAGTTTTTTTATTTTAGTTCCAGTATATTTAACATACTTCTTTTTATTACTTTTTTTGTTTTATGATCTATATATATTTTTGTCTACTTTTAAAGGAAAGAGCCTTAGAGAATTTACCTCGCTCTAGGTTACAAAATAACCTCAAACATTGTTAAAATAACTTCTTATGTATGTTGTCATTTAGTTCCAGTTTTTCAGAGGAGCACACTCAGACTCAGATTGCCAGCAAGTTAGGCCACTTACCAAGGCTACCCAGCTCATGAGTTTGAATCCAGAAATCAAATGGGGCCAGCAGTGAGTCTTTGACATTGCTGACCTGGTCTATCACCTTGAGAGTTTAATGAAGAAATGTAGCAAATTTCCAACAATATTGCTTGAATTGGAAAAAACAGTATTTTAATATCAAACATCACAATTTTTTTAACATTGATGATCCCCATTTATGATAGGCAACTTTTAAACTGTTACTAATATTTACCAATTCCATAATAGTATTGTTTTCACTTGACCAGTGTATTCACCCTATTTCTTAATCTGCTTTTTTTTTTCCAGAAGTAAGCTTCTCAGTGTAGAAATTTGGTCAAAGAAATTTGAAATGCAACATTGACAGAAAGGCCCCAGAGTATTTACATAATTGGGTCTTCTGGCCCATGTTTGAAGAGGTGGATTCTCTGAGCACCAAGTCGCTGGGTGAATGGATAGGTCTCAGTATATGCATATGTGTAACACATACATTTCATCTGTTCTCCATATTTAAGACCAAGGCCCTTCAAATTGGAAATGAAAAGTTTGTTTAGAATGGAAATTAACTGGCATTCTGAGTCAAGAAATCATTACTTCTTTCTACAGTCTGGTTGCTGCTTGAAAGCAAGCCCATAATCAGGAAACACTCCTTTTACATTTTTTTTTAGGCCAACATTTTTGGTATACACATTAATCCAAGGGAGAATAATTGTTTTATCCTGTATTGTTCTAAAAAACATATTGCCAACATTTCAGTTTCAAACTTTTAGGAATTTTGATTTCTTTTTTTTAGAAAGAAACATGAGTAGAAATCTAGGTGATTTTTTTTTAAAAGATTTTATTTATTCATTTGAGACAGAGATACAGAGAGAGAGAGCATGAGCAGGGGGAGAGGCAAAGGGAGAGGGAGAAGCAGGCTCCCTGCTGAGCCAGGAGCCCAATGTGGGGCTCGATCCCAGGACCCTGGGATCATGACCCAAGCTGAAGGCAGATGCTTGACCATCTGAGCCACCCAGGTGCCCCAGGAATTTTGATTTCTTATTTTCTTATTTCTTATTTGTGGATTGTTCTTTTCTCACCTATCCACACATTTACATCCTATTTCTTTTGCACTTTAGAAAGATGAAGTCAGCATACTTTTCCCTATTTAGCCCAATAAGTACAACTAAAAACTCTGAAGATATATTCTGGTCCCTTATTTTACATCTCCCTTTCTGATATTAGTGAATTATCCACAGTAGCTCTTGCTTAGTGTTCTGCTGTTGACACATAGTGTCTCTGATACTTCATTAAGGTTAAAATCTCTCCACGTGGTACCAAACTCTTAAAATTATTTTTCTTCCTAATCCTAATTGAATGCAGTGTAATATAAATTGAAGGGACCAAATATATTCATTTGTTTTTCTCTCTCTCTCTTTTAGAATGTCCTATTTTTTAAAAAAAGATTATATTTATTTATTTTGAGAGAGAGCAAGAGCGAGAGCTTGAATGGGGAGAGGGACAAAGGGAGAGGGAGAGAGAGAATCTCAAGCGGACTCCACACTGAGCAGAGAGCCCCATGCAGGCCCCATCTCACGACCCTGAGATCACAACTTGAGCTAAAACCAAGAGTTGGATGCTTAACTGACTGAGCCACCCAGGTGCCTCTAGAATAAATATCATTATGTATTCACTTTTAAAATGCTGCTTCCTAATTGAGAAAAAAAGGCCCAGATGGGTAACATATTAAATTTAACTAGTGATTATATAAGTAGCCCTCTTTATTTTGCTTATGCAAGATAAAACATAAACATTTTGTACCATAAATTTTTCATACACAGATGTTATATTATTGATCAGGGTTTCAAAGGAAAATTTTCTCAATGTGAACGTCAAGCAGAGTCTCTGTTCTGTCTGCATAGGCACAATGAAATAATAGTGAAGTAGAAAACAAGATAACAAAATAAATAGTTCCCATGCTCATTCATTCATTATCTTATTCATTTACCAACAAGTATTTATCAGCCATCTCCAGTGTGCTTGGCACTGGGATTAAGCACTAAGGGTCTGAGAGAGTGATGGACATAGTGATGGCCACGGTGGGAAACAAATCAACACCCCAGACAGTTAAGTACGGTGTGTTCTGTATGTCGGTAGGTGAAGTATAGTGACCTGTGTAAGTACATAGAAGCTATAGGCGGATGTCCAGAATGAGATATGCAGTAGGAACGGCAGCTAGCCGAGTAAAGAGCGCAGGTGGGAAGGGGTTATCAGGTGAGACAGTGAAAGACTCCAGTATTAGCAGGACATAATGTGATAAAAAGGGTGATCTGATCTGTAAAAGACTTAGACCATTTCTTTTGAGTAGAGGAATATGTTGAAACATTTTTTATAATATTGACTATTAACAGTGAAGCAAAAAATTCCTCCTTTCCCTCTTAATAAATATCAGGAATTATACTGATTTGGGAGAATATTTTGATCACTAGAAGAGTAACTGGTGTAGTCTAATGGAGCAATTCATCACCAGATTTTTTGTGGCAAGGTGGGGGAAAATACAGAGGGCAGAAAACTGTTTTTGTTCTATGTTAAAAAAAAAAAAGGAAAAAAATATTTTCAAGGTGCTTTCTTAAATTCTAATTCAAACTTTAATTCTGTATATTTTATGTGGTACCTACTGTGCTTAGGATCTGGTAATTCAGTGGTGTGTGATATAGAAATGGACCTGCCTTCAGAGAACTGCCTTCAGTGAGGGATGTAGGATTCTTCGTACATTATAGTTAAGTGCATGCTTTCAGCTGTATGGAAGCTATATAGCAGATCTGCACGATGCTGGGGGAGTTGACCTAGTTATAAATTTTAAATGAAGAGATGCCTGGGATTTTATTTATTGACAGGGTTAAATAGTATTATCTTTGACTGGAAGGGAGTTGTATAATTAGAAATCCAATGCCATCATAATTTAATTTTCTGAGATCGCCACAAAAGATGTTAATCTAAATTGATTTAAATCTCTTGTATCTCATACCTCTGACTGACTTTACACATTGTAGCAAAGTGAGTTAGATTACTGAGAATACTCTAAATGTATCAGAAATAATTACATAATTTTGAAACAGGATATTGATTGTTGCAAGCAAGTTAATTTAGAAGTCTGTTAGTGATATGGATTTAAGCATTCTGGCACATTTTGGGTTTATATTGACAAAGTTCTGGAAACAGAATCTCTAAAGAGATATTGTATATGAGTAAGCCATTAGAGAAAAATAATATTCTGGGCAAACTGAAAATTAAACTGTCACACATGGATATGCATTCTGGTTTTTTTTTTTTAGACAGATAAAAGTCTAAATAATCTAATTATCCAAGACCAAAACTGTCATTTGTCTTGCATTTACAGAAAACTGATAAATATAAAAATTGAATAACAGATGAAAGTCTGTGATGATTTACCCAGGAAGTATTAGGTGCCTTAAATGATAGATTTTTTTTTTCAAAAAAAGTTTAGAATTATGTAGGGCAGGCTGAAGAATTTAAAACTCCTTTGTGCAGATACCCCATCCGCAGTAGTTTTTCCTGGTGGCCAGGCAGTTCAGAAAGCTTTTTAGCTAAATTTGATTGATGATTTAATTACAATCTGAGATTTTTTTCTTACCCATAAGTTCCTTATTGTATTCTATTGGATAGAAAGCAGTCTGTGTGGTAATAGAAGAGAGACTGCATTAATAAAAAACTGCCAACCCCCCGTCACCTAGTGCTTTCTTGATGACGTGCCTACAGCTTCCAATCTGATGCCCTCCAGGTCGTGTCCTCTTTGGGGTGTATACACATATATTTGAGACTTTTCTGGGCCCTTTGGCCCATCATTTCTGTACAGTTCTTTCAACATCCAGCTTACTGCTTTCCATAAGGGCAGCAAGTGGGCTTGGCAAATTCATATTGGCATGCTTATTTACATCATATAATCTTATCCATTAATACCCTCAATGCTTCAAATTCAAAACTGTTTTACTAAGACTGCTAGAGTATAGTTGCATGTAACAAGGATTCACATCTTTAATAAAGAGAAATATTCTATTTTAGATTAGTGGTATTTGATTTAGAACTTTCCCATTATCATCCTCAAAATGTTTCCCTTAGAAAAGATTAAGAGTCTCTTTATGGTTCGTCTCCCTCTCTGTTTTCCTCTTCTTTCATTTTTCCCTCCCTTCCCCTGTGATCCTGTGTCTTGTTTCTCAAATTCCTCATATCACTGAGATCATATGATACTTGTCTTTCTCTGAATGACTTATTTCGCTTAGCATAATAGCCTCTAGTTCCATCCACGTCGTTGCAAATGGCAAGATTTCATTTTTTTGATGGCTGCATAATATTCCATGTTATATATATAAACCACCTCTTCTTTATCCATTCATCTGTTGATGGACATCTAGGCTCTTTCCATAGTTTGGCTGTTGTAGACATTGCTGCTATAAACATTGGGGTACACGTGCCCTGTCGGATCACTACATTTGTATCTTTGGGGTAAATACCCAGTAGTGCAATTGCTGGGTCATAAGGTAGCTCTATTTTCAACTTTTTGAGGAACCTCCATACTGTTTTCCAGAGTGGCTGCACCAGCTTGCATTCCCACAAAAACTGTAGCAGGGTTCCCCTTTTTCTGCATCCTTGCCAACATCTGTCGTTTCCTGACTTGTTAATTTGAGCCATTCTGACTGGTGTGAGGTGGTATCTCATTGAGGTTTTGATTTGGACTTCCCTGATGCTGAGTGATGTTGAGCACTTTTTTATGTGTCTATTGGCCATTTGGATGTCTTCTTTGCAGAAATGTCTGGTCATGTCTTCTGCCTATTTCTTGATTGGATTATTTGTTCTTTGGGTGTTGAGTTTGATAAGTTCTTTATAGATTGTGGATACTAGCCCTTTATCTGATATGTCATTTGCAAATATCTTCTCCCATTCTGTCAGTTGTCTTTTGGTTTTGTTGACTGTTTCTTTTGCTTTGCAAAAGCTTTTTATCTTGGTGAATCTCAATAGTTCATTTTTGCCCTTACTTCCCTTGCCTTCGTGATGTTTCTAGGAAGAAGTTGCTGTGGCTGAGGTCGAAGAGGTTGCTGCCTGTGTTCTCCTCAAGGATTTTGATGGATTCCTCTCTCACATTTAGGTCTTTCTTTCATCCATTTTGAGTCTATTTTTGTGTGTCGTGTAAGGAAATGGTCCAGTTTCATTCTTTTGCATGTGACTGTCTAATTTTCCCAACACCATTTGTTGAAGAGACTGTCTTTTTTCCATTGGACATTCTTTCCTGCTTTGTCGAAGATGAGTTGACCATAGAGTTGAGGGTCCATTTCTGGGCTCTCTATTCTGTTCCATGGATCTGTGTCTGTTTTTGTGCCAGCACCATACTGTCTTGATGATTACAGCTTTGTAATAGAGCTTGAAGTCTGGAATTGTGATGCCACCAGCATTGCTTTTCTTTTTCAACATTCCTCTGGCTATTCGGGGTCTTTTCTGGTTGGTTCTTTACAAATTTTAGGATTATTTGTTCCATTTCTTTGAGAAGCTGTTGGTATTTTGATAGGGATTGCATTAAATGTGTAGATTGCTCTAGGTAGCATAGACATTTTCACAATATTTGTTCTTCCAATCCATGAGCATGGAACGTTTTTCCATTTCTTTGTGTCTTCCTCAATTTCATTCATGAGTATTCTATAGTTTTCTGAGTACAGATTCTTTGCCTCTTTGGTTAGATTTATTCTTAGGTATCTTATGGTTTTGGGTGCAAAATTTCTCTTTCTTCTGTCTTGTTGTTGGTGTATAGAAATGCCACTGATTTCTGTGCACTGATTTTATATCCTGCCACTTTACTGAATTCCTGTATGAGTTCCAGCAGTTTTGGGGTGAAATCTTTTGGGTTTTCCACATAAAGTATCATATCATCTGCAAAAAGTGAGTTTCACTTCTTCTTTGCTGATTTGGATGCCTTTTACTTCTTTCTGTTGTCTGATTGCTGTGGCTAGGACTTCTAATACTATGTTGAATAGCAGTGGTGATAGTGGACATCCCTGCTGTGTTCCTGACCTTAGGGGGAAAGCTCTCAGTTTTCCCCCATTGAGAATGATATTCGTTGTGGGTTTTTCATAGATGGCTTTTATGATATTGAGGTATGTACCCTCTATCCCTACACTGTGAAGAGTTTTAATCAAGAAAGGATGCTATACTTTGTCAAATGCTTTTTCTGCATCTGTTGACAGGATCATATGGTTCTTGTTCTTTCTTTTATTAATGTATTGTATCACATTGATTTGTGGATGTTGAACCAACCTTGCAGCCCAGGAATAAATTCCACTTGGTGGTGGTGAATAATCCTTTTAGTGTACTGTTGGATCCTACTGGCTAGTATTTTGGTGAGAATTTTTGCATCCATGTTCATCAGGGATATTGGTCTATAGTTCTCCTTTTTGATGGGGTCTTTGGTTTTGGGATCAAGGTGATGCTGGCCTCATAAAATGAGTTTGGAAGTTTGGAAGTTTTCCTTCCATTTCCATTCTTAGAAGCAGCTTCAGAAGAATAGGTATTAATTCTTCTTTAATGTTTGGTAGAATTCCCCTGGAAAGCAATCTGGCCTTGGGCTCTTGTTTGTTGGGAGATTTTTGATTACTGCTTCAATTTCCTTAGTGGTTATGGGTCTGTTCAGATTTTCTATTTCTTCCTGGTTCAGTTTTGGTAGTTTATATGTCTCAAGGAATGCATCCATTTCTTCCAGATTACCTAATTTGCTGGCATATAGTTGCTCATAATATGTTCTTATAATTGTTTATATTTCTTTGGTGTTGGTTGTGATCTCTCCTCTTTCATTCATGATTTTATTTATTTGGGTCATCTCTCTTTTCTTTTTGATAAGTCTGGCCAGGGGTTTATCAATCTTATTAATTCTTTCAAAGAACCAGCTCCTAGTTCCGTTGATCTGTTCTACTGTTCTTTTGGTTTCTATTTCTTTGATTTCTGCTCTGATCTTTATTTCTCTTCTCCTGCTGGGTTTAGGCTTTATTTGCTGTTCTTTCTCCAGCTCCTTTAGGTGTAGGGTTAGGTTGTGTATTTGAGACCTTTCTTGTTTCTTGAGAAAGGCTTGTATTGCTATATACTTTCCTCTTAGGACTGCCTTTGCTGCATCCCAAAGATTTTGAACAGTTGTGTTTTCATTTTCATTGGTTTCCATGAATTTTTTAAATTCTCCTTTAATTTCCTGGTTGACGCATTCATTCTTCAGTAGGATGCTCTTTAGCCTCCATGTATTTGAGTTCTTTCTGACTCTCCTCTTGTGATCGAGTTCTAGTTTCAAAGCATTGTGGTCCAAAAATATGCAGGGAATGATCCCAATCTTTTGGTACCGGTTGAGACCTGATTTGTGACCCAGGATGTGATCTTTTGCCTAGATGATCTGTCCATTTCAGTGAGGAGAGTGTTAAAGTCCCCTGCTATTATTGTATTGTTGTTGATGTGTTTCTTTGCTTTTGTTATTAATTGGCCTATATAATTGGCTGCTCCCATGTTAGGGGCATAGATATTTAAAACTGTTAGATCTTCTTGTTGGATAGACCCTTTAAGTATGATGTAGTGTCCTTCCTCTTCTCTTATTATGGTCTTTGGTTTAAAATCTAATTTGTCTGATATAAGGATTGTCACCCCAGCTTTCTTTTGATGTCCATTAGCATGGTAAATGGTTTTCCACCCCCTCACTTTAAACCTGAAGGTGTCTTTGCATCTGAAATGAATCTCTTGCAGACAGCGTATCAATGGGCCTTGTTTTTTTTAATCCAATCTGATCTGTTAGAAGGAACTGTATCCAAAATTTTAAAGAGAAAAAACATATATATATAAAAAATAAGGTTAAATACAATGAAGAGATAGACTATGACTGTAAAAATGAAAAATTACAAAAGATTTTAGAAAAGGAATTGATAAGATGTTGTTTGAAAAAGGAAAGAAGAAAAATTCACCTAGGAAAACAGAAAAATAAGAAGATAAAATTTAAAAAATTAACTTGGAAGACTAAAGCATCATGGGAAAAAAGCCATGAATTCTATGTCCTGTATTCCCCTAGCGCTGGGGTTTTGCCGTTCTCATTGATCGGTAAACTTGGTCTTGGCTGGATGTTCTTGGGGATCTTCTGAGGGAGGGGCCTGTTGCCATGGTTCCCAAATGTCTTTGCCGGAGGTGGAATTGCCCCACCCTTGCTGGGTCGGGCTAAGTAATCTGCTTGGGTTTGTTCTCGGGAGCTCTTGTTCCCTGCAAGCTTTCCGTACAGCTTTGGAAGATGAGAGTGAAAATGGCGGCCTCCCAGTCTCTGCCCGGAGCAGCTGAGAACTCGTGGCCCCACTCCTCAGTGCACCCCCAGAGAAAAGCAGTCAATCACTCCTGTCTCCCCATCTCCGGTCACACTCCGCGCTCACCCGGCCTGTGACCGAGCGTCTCTATCTCTGGCACCCGACCCCGTGTTAAGTCTCCAAACCCAGCAGATTCCTGTGGTGGGCTCCCGCGCCATTCCTCCTGGGGGAGGAAGGGGAGTCTCCCCGATCTGCCACTTATTGGGTCCCTGCTGGAAGAGCAGTGACCTGACTGTGCCGTGGATCACGGTTTATGGCAACCCTGATCTGAGAGCCCACTCCTGGGCTCCGTCTCTGTAGCCGGCTTCCCTGCTCCAATACCTGGGAGCTCTGTCACACTCAGGCACCCCCAGTCTTTCTGTGACCCTGAGGGTCCTGAGACCACACTGTGCCAGGGAGGGTTCCACCCCCTGCCTAGCCACTGGAGCGACATCCCTCAGTAGAGCTGACTTCTAAAATTTCCGATTTTGTGTTCCACTGCTCTATCACTTGCCAGAAGTGGCTGATGGAGGCCCCCTCCCCCACCATCTATCCTCCCGAATATCGCCTCGGATTCACTTGTCCGCACGTCCTACCTTCTAGAAAGTGGTTGCTTTTCTGTTCAGAGAGTTGCTGATATTCTTTTCTTCGATCTCTTGTTGAGTTTGTAGTTGTTCAGAATGGTTTGATCCTTATCTAGCTGAATTACTGGGACCAGACGAAATTTAGGTCTCCCACAACTCTTCTATCTTGCTCCTCCCCACCAAGATAAGCCCAATTTTCATATTGTACTCTACCTTCAGGGGTTAATTGAAGAAATTCAGTACCCTCTAAACTTCTTATTAAATTCATTTATTTCCTAGTAGGGTAGGATGTTTCTCTCAATTATTAGAAATTCAACTATATTTTAAATATTTAAACAATAGAATATACTATTAATTATATAACCTCTATAAATATTTAAATTTAAAACTTTGCTCCTAATATGTGTAATTCTGGTAAAGCATGGGTAGCTATTGGAATTATTTTTCATCATTTTTTAAATTTTAATTCCATTATAGTTAACTTACAATGTTCTATTAGTTTCAGGTGTATAATATAGTGATTCAACAATTCTATACATTATCCAGTGCTCATCATGATAAGTGTACTCTTTAATCCCCATCACCTATTTCTTGCATCCCTCCCCCTACCTCCCCTCTGATAAACCTCTGTTCTCTATAGTTAAGTGTCCATTTTTTGGTTTGTCTCTTTTTCCCCCCTTTGTTTGTTTCTTAATTTCCACGTATGAGTGAAACCATATGGTATTTGTCTTTCTCTGACTGACTTATTTCGCTTGGCATTATACTCTCAAACTCCATCCATGCAAATGGCATGGTTTCATTCTTTTTTATGACTGAATAATATTCCATGGATGCTGAATGATATTTATATATTATATATATGTGTGTATATGTGTGTGTGTGTGTGTGTGTATCACCACTTCTTTATCCATTTATATATATTGATGGACACTTAGGCTGCTTCCAAAATTTTACTATTATGAGTAATGTTGCAATAAACATAGGAGCACATGTATTGTTTTGAATTAGTGTTTGTATTTTTTGAGTAAATATCCAGTAGTGCAATTACTGGATAATTGGATAGTTCTATTTTTAATTTTTTGAGGAACCTCCATACTGTTTTCCACAGTATCTGCACCAGTTTGCTTTCCCACCAACAGCACACAAGGGTTCCTTTTTCTCCACATCTCCACATTCTCACCAACACCTGTTGTTTCTTGTGGGATTTTTTTTTTTTTTTTTTTAGCCATTCTCACAGGTTTGAAGTGATAGTTCATTTTGGTTTTGATTTGTATTTCCCTGATGATAAGTGATGTTGAGTATCTTTTCATGTGTCTTTGGCCATCTGTATATCTTCTTTGGAGAAATGTCTGTTCATGTCTTCTGCCCATTTTTAAATTGGGTTAGGTGTTTTTTGGGTGTTGAGTTGTATAAATTCTTTATATATTTTGGATACTAAGTCTTTATTGGATATGTGGTTTACAAATATCTTCTCCCATTCAGTAGATTGTCTTTTAGTTTTGCTGATTGTTCCTTCACTGTGCAGAAGCTTTTTATTTTGATGTAGTCCCAATCATTTATTTTTTCATTTGTTTCTCTTGCTTCTGAAGATACATGTAGAAAGAATTTGCTATGAACAATGTCAGAGAAATTACTGCCTGTGCCCTCTTCTAGGATTTTTATGATTCCAGGTCTCACCATTTAGGTCTTTAGTCCATTTTGAGTTTATTTTTGGGTATGGTGTAAAAAAGTAGACCAGTTTAATTATTTTTCATATAGCTGTCTAGTTTTCCCAACATCATTTGTTGAAGAGACCGTGTTTTTTCCCATTGCATATCGTTGCCTCTTTATTAATTGATCATATAATCATGGGTTTGTTTCTGGGCTCTGTCTTGTTCTGTTCATCAGTATATCTATTTTTGTGCCAGCGTTTTGGTTACTACAGTTTTGTAGTATAACTTGAAATCTAGAATTGTGAGACTGACCTCCATCTTTGTTTTTCTTTTTCAGAATTCTTTTGGATAATTTGGGTCTTTTGTGGTTTCATATCAATTTTAGGATTATTTGTTCCAGTTCTGTGAAGAATGCTGTTGGTATTTTGATAGGGATTGCATTAAATCTGTAGATTGCTTAGGGTTGTGTAGACATTTTAGCAATATTTGTTCTTCCAATTCATGAATGGAATATCTTTCCATTTGTTTGTGTCTTCAATTTCTTTCATCAACATTTTATAGTTTTCAGAGTACAAGTCTTTCATAACTTTGGTTGAATTTATTGCTAGGCATTTTATTATTTTTGGTAAAATTGTGAATGGGATTGCTTTTTTTTTTTTAAAGGCTTCACACTGTGGAGCCCACACATGGCTTGAACTCATGATCCTGAGATAAGGCCTGAACTGAGGTCAGGAGTTAGACACTTGGGGTGCCTGGCTGGCTCAGTCAGTTAAACATCTGCCTTCAGCTCAGGTCATGATCTCTGGATCCTGGGATTGAGCCCCACATTGGGCTCCCTGATCAGTGGGGAGCCTGCTTCTCCCTCTCCCTCCGCTGTGCCTCCTGCTTGTGTGCATGCTCTCTCTCTCTCACTCTCTCTCTCTCTCTGTCAAATAGATAAATAAAAAAAAATCTTAACAAAATTTTATTTATTTATTTGAGACAGAGAACGAGTGGTGGGGAGGGGCAGAGGGGGAGAGAGAGAGAGAGAAGCAGACTCCCCGCTGAGCAGGAAGCCCAATGTGGGGCTCGATCCCAGGACCCTGAGATCATGACCTGAGCTGAAGGCAGACACTTAACCGACTGAGTCGCTCAGGCGCCCTAAATAAAACCTTTTTTTTTTTTTTTTAAGAGTTAGACACTTAGCTGACTGTGCCACCCAGGTGCCCCCTGGGATTGCTTTCTTAATTTCTCTTTCTTTTGCTTCATTATTGGTGTAAAGGATTGCAAGAGATTTCTGTACATTGATTTTGTATCCTGCAACTTTACTGAATTCATTTATCATTTCTAGGAGGTTTTTGATGTAGTGTTTGGGGCTTTCTATATATGGTATCATGTCATCTGCAAATAGTGAAAGTTTTACTTCTTCCTTACCAATCTGGGTGCCTTTGTTCCTTTTGTTCCTTGTCTGATTGCTTTGGCTAGGACTTCTAGTACTAAGTTTAATAAAACTGGTTAGAATGGACACCCTTGTCTTACCCTGATCTTAGGGGAAAGCTCTAAACTTTTCACCACTGAGTATAATGTTAGTTTTAGATTTTTCATATGTGACCTTTATTATGTTGAGGTATGTTCCTTCTAAACCTACTTTGTTGAGGATTTTTATCATGAATGGATGTTGTACTTTATCAAATGCTTTTTCTGCATCTTTTGAGGTGATCATATGGTTTTTATCCTTTCTCTTATTGATGTGATGTATCACGTTGTGTGATTTGCAAATATTGAACCACCCTTGCATCCCAGGAGTAAATCCCACTTGATCGTGGTGAATGATTTTTTTAATATATTCTTGGGTTCAGTATGCAAATATTTTGTGGATGATTTTTGCATCTATGTTTATCACAGATATTGGCGTGTAGTTCTCTTTTTTTGTAGCATTTTTAATCTAGTTCTGATATCAGGTAATATCGTCTCATAGAATGAATTTGGAAGTTTTCCTTCCCCTTTTATTTTTTGGAAAATTTTGAGAAGAATAGGTATTAAGTCTCTTTTAAATGTTTGATAGAATTCACCTGTGAGGCTTTCTGGTCCTAGACTTTTGTTTGTTGAAGTTTTTTGATTATTGATTCAATTTCATTGCTGGTAATTGTTCTGTTCAAATTTTCTACTTCTTTCTGATTCAGTTTTGATAGGCTATATATTTCTGGAATTTATCCATTTTTTCTAGGTTGTCCAATTTGTTGGCATATCATTTTTCATGATATTCTCTTACATTTTTTGTATTTCTGTGGTGTTGGCTATATTTCTCCTTTTTGATTTCTGATTTTATTTATTTGAATCTTCTCTCTCTCTCTCTCTCTTTTTCTGGCTAGAGGTTTATCAATTTTATTGATCTTTTCAAACAACCAGCTCCTGGTTTTATTGATATGTTTGATTTGTTCTATTGTTTGTTTTAGTTTCTATATCATTTATTTCTGCTCTAATCTTTATTATTTCCTTCTTTCTGCTGGTTTTGGGTTTTGTTTGTTCTTTATTTTATTGCTTCCTTAGGTGTAATGTTAGGCTGTTTATTTGAGACTTATCTTGCTTCTTGAGGGAGACCTGTATTGGAATAATTATTTTAACAGTGATGGATCATATTAGCTTTTCTTTTCAGTACTGATCTGCTTAAGTTCAAAACAATTGTTCTGGAATTATATGAGTCTTACAACCTGAGGCCTTTTTGGATGTGTTTTTAGCAGGGGTTGAAGTACCCTGGAAAATGAAAAATTCTCCAAAGTCCATATTTGAGTCTATGACTTTAAACTTTCTAGTAATCACCACAATAATAATTATTGTACTAAAGAAATAAAAAAGTGATAATTATTCTTAACAAAGTATTTTTTAAAGAATTTATTTTTTTATTTCAGAGAGAGAGAGGGGAGAGAGAATGTGAGAGCACACAAACACGAGCAGGGGGAGGGGCAGAGGGAGAAGGGGACTCCCCGCTGAGCAGGGAACCCAATGTGGGACTCCATCCCAGGATCCCAGGACCCTGGGATTATGACCTGAGCCAAAGGCAGAGGCTTAACCAACTGAGCCACCCAAGTGTCCCTTTACGAAGTATTTTATCAACCAGTGAGAGTATGTCTTACAAAAAGTGGAGGGTGTCATCTGGAGTGAGCATGGATAGAATTAAAAAATGCCAAAAGAGAAAGGAAGAAGATAAGTCACTTAATCTCTACATTTTTGCCTTAAATATTAAAAAGTAATGGAAGGAACACATATATCTATTAAAATACATGTTTCTGTTTTCTTTCGGACTGAGTATCACTAGGTATTTACAGCTAATGTTTATTTAATGCTTTGTAGGTTCCATGTGCTTTATAAGCCCTTAACATATGTGATTTCATTTCATCAACATACCAACCCTATAAGAGAAGCACTATTATAGTTTTTCTTTTTACAGATGAGAAAGCAGACTCAGAAAGTTTAAGGAATGTGTCCCAGGCTTCACAGCTAGTACATGGCAAAATTAGAATTAAACCTCACACCCTCATAAATCAACTAAATATTTAAGTATTTTTCATCTTATTACTTTGAACCTATTTTTTAAAATATTTTTGGAACATAAGTCTCCTATGTTAGAATACCAAATACAAATATACAATGCAAGCAAAATCGGCTATATGATGTAGCTAAATAATGATACAATATGTGATTATAGGAACACTTGATTTTATAATATATTAAAAATATATTTTAACCATGATTATGATTCCACCAATCTTAAAAAATCATCAAGCATCCTTAAAAAGAGAGTGATTATGTGCAATACAAAAGCAGGCTTTGCATTGCTCCACTTTAGAAAATTTGGATCTGAGCCATTTGGGTAAGAATGTAAACAAACAAGACAATTATTATTAGTCAAAGACTGGAAATTCATGTCCTGTAGCACAAAGAAATAAAATGGGAAATATTATTCATTAGACCATCACAGACTTTTGTAAGGAGATCAATCCTGACCGCTGTTTTGTTTCTTTTTCTTTTTTTTTTTTTTAGCGTCTGGGTCTTTAAAAATTTCTGTTCTTGTTCTACATTTTCTCTTCTTCTGTGTCATATCCTGGACTCCACTAAAGTTTATCCGTTAATCCAAGTTAAGTAGAAACCATTGTCATTCACAACTCCTTAAATTTGATACTTTGACTACCCCTGAAGAGGGAGGGAAGGAGGTCCTTCCTTGTCTATTTTATTTTGTGGAGGTGAGGAGATGTGGAAGGGTTTGGAGGGAGCTGAGATAAAAAAACAAGTACATTAAGAAACTCAAAAGAAATTTGCCTCATTCTAGATGAGAGCCATTTAAAATTTTCCTTACAGTTGATTTTGAATTCTGGTCATAAATAATTATTGGAAACTTAAATTTCAAATAATAGTCAAGTCTATACTTTGACCTTTATCAAATCTGTTGGGAAAATCTTTCCTCTACCATAAATGTCTAAGAATTTTTCAGTAAAAAGTTCATGTGAGTTGAAGATTCTCACGTAATCAATCCATAGGCATTGACATTTGTTTTTGAATTTGGACAAATGTTCGTGTTGGACTTTAGCTCACTGACATATTTGAGTAATTGATTTTTTTAACTGACTCACACTTGAGAAATATTTTTTCCTCTTCTAAAACAGAAAACTTAAACTACGGATATAAAGCTACACTTATGTATACCTCTAATGTTGCTATCAAAACTCAAAACAATATTTTGTCAGGACTCTTAAACTTTTAACCTTACCAAGTGACTAAAAACAGTGAAAAAATCTCAAAATCATAATATATTTATAGTGCACAGCGGAAAAGCATGTTTTACATAGATGTTTTATCTATCCCTGCCAGAGTATAAATAAAATTCTGCAAACATTGAGAATAAGGGGGGACACTAGGTATAAAGGTGAGAAAAACCATTCCTACTTTCATGTGTTGGTTTCTGGATGTACATATTCAGTGTCCTGGGACACAGCCTCATACGTTGGCCATTAGTCTACTGTATATGCCACAAATAGGTGACCATGTCCTGCCTTGTAGAGTATCTCCCTCAAGTTGGAAATCATAGATGCCATTTAACAAACCATTCTCACCTTTTCAGGCTTGCTGTAGACTTGTGATTGGTATTTGGAGTCCTGGTACATTGCTTGGTAATATACCCATTTTTTATCTCCTTTGCTGTTAAATGTACCCAACCTTTTAGGTGATGTTTCAGGAACGACAGGAATCTATGTTGGTAAACCACTTTCTATGTAAGTCTTTAGATCACAGTGCTGGCAGAGACAAGAGAAAAGACAAAGTACTTTTCAGTTCAGGTGAGAACTATACATTGCCCCTTACAGAAAGTGTCCGGTATATTGTCACCAAGTGGCTGTTCTTTGAGGCTCACAGATCACACATTCAGTCAGGGAACAGCTAGATCACCCGCTAAGAGGAAGTCCATTCCATTGGACCCAGGAATAACCTTGAGCCCTGATATTACAACTCCATTTATCACCCATTATTCAAGCACCAGGCTGGTGGAGGACTGAGAATGACTGATGTTGACTGGATGCCAACAACCTTGCCATCTGGTTGCTAAAATGCCTTTTCTTTGGTTAAAAAAAAAAAATCTGGCAGATAGGATATGGGAGTCAAAAAAAAAAATCACACTTTTTATGTCCACATCCATATGTCCATCCCTGTTCCTCTTGCACAGACCTCTTTGTCTTTAGTTTTTCAGTTTTGCTTTGTGTCGAGGCCCCTATCCAAGAAGCCACGTGATTTACCACTTTCCAGTCAGCTGTGTTTATCCTTACCTTTGGTCACTTGTCCCCTCATTCAACATCGATGACAAGTGTACTTCTCCTTCAGAGCCACTGCCAAGTAGGTAGGTAGTAAAGTACCTTCCATTTTTATCTCATGCTAACCTATTAAGAAGACCTACTCATGGATCAGACCTGATTTCTTATCCTTCTACATTAGTTTACTGAAAGATACTGCCCATGAAGTCGTATGTGTGAGCTGAGAGAGAGATCCATGTAATATAGGCAGGTAACTTGAGAGTTAGGTCCATCTGTCTGTGCAAATTACTGTTGTCCTCTGCACCTGTTGGGCCTGATGCTCAATATATTATTTTCATTATAGGAAGAATTGCTCTTAAGGCTGCCCGATTTTATAGCTTAATGGATGTGATAATACCCAGACCATGATGGGCAGCTCGAGATGCATAATCACTTACTGTCCCATGGTCAGGACTAATTCTCTACTAGGAACTGGTTTTAGCATATGAGGAACTAGTTTTCAAATAAAAAGTAGTCCACTTATGGAGATTGCATTGCCTTATTTGAGAACCCTATGGGGGTCTGCCAGAGTCTCCATAATACATTCTTATCTATGACATACTTTAATACTATTGGATTTGCTGGGCCAAGTGGAATGAATGGCAGGGAAGCCTGCACAACATCTTGGAACTGCTACTCCCTCTCTTGCGCTAGGTCCCATTCAAAAATGCCATGCTTTAAGTCACCCCATAAATGGGTCATAACCTTATTTCCACATGCAATATCTCCAGGCTCCAAGGCCAACCATTCTGCCTCTTTCTTAATGCTATAACTTGTCCCTTACTTTAGATGTGATGATTATGCATGCTCCAGAAAACTAGGACCCTAAACATTTTATTGGAGTGGTAGGGCCCTTAATCTATGTGGATGAACTTCCTACTCTCTGACATGCCTATGAGTTACTAGGGCACCCAGAATACTTCCCACTTCTTGTCTATCAGATGTAATTAGCATGATATTTTCAATATAATGGACCAATGACATGTTCTGGAGAACACCAAGGTCATTTGAGGTCCAGCAAAGATACGACATCCAGAAAGAGAATGTGAGACTGAGTTACCACTTGATTACCTTTAGTTGTCTATCATCACCCATCATTCATTTGCTGTTTCTGAGGGCCCTGCAGGTTGAATGTATCTATGTAGTCTTTGAGGCACTCGTTTCGGCAATCCCACTGGGATGGGATATTGCTTCAAGGTATTCAAGTGCATCCACTCAAATAAACTCTTTTCAGGTTCCAAGGTCCCACTGCTTCCCTCTTAGGGCCCTGATTTAGCACAGAACTGTCAAGACTAAGTGTTTTGTCTCCTGTGCAGCTCTTCCATGTAAGATTAATTCCTGAGCCTGGAGACACTCAGTCTGCCCGCTGGATTCAGGAGATAAGAGCTTCTTTAAACACTGTCAGGGACAAATTCTGGCTTTAATAACATTCCCTGATTTGAAAATTGGCTGACCTGAGCCTGTCAGTTATTTTCTTTATGGATTCCAAGTCTTTTAATAAAATCTAGCCAAGTTCAAAATCCATATAATTACCATTGCCTCTATCTCATTTAACTCTTAAGCAACTACACACAGTGATTCCCCTTCAACTCTATGCTTCCCCTCAACTTTAACCACATCCACAGGTGAGATTCACAGTTTGTATCCTACTACCACCAGATGGAGTCCTTGCAGCCATCCTGCTAGTAGCCTTCAAGTACCAGAATCAATCCAGAAGGTCTGTGTTTCAGGGCCACCATTAGTACAACCGTCTTGAGTCTTTCAAGAAAATAGATATATTTTCATCCTCTCTACCGTTCAATTTCTTCACCAGGATCAACCATATTTATTAGTTTCCTTTCTTAAAAATATAGGTATCTCTTTAAATTATGTTTGGGGACCCATGCATACACTAATCTTTATATTTTGGTGTTTGGATTTATTTTTGTACTCAGAGGCAGAGAATTTTTTATGCAATATGCCTCGGTTCATGGCACATCGTCACCCTGGGTCTCTGCAAAGTCCCTCTCTTTTTTGTATTCATTCATTCATTCATTCATTCATTCATTTTTTTATTATCTGTATATCCCCCTCCCACATCCATTTCCTCCATAGGCAATTATTGCAATAGGTACCTATTATTTTTATATGTTCTTGAAAAATATACACTTTAAACTTTTATAAATGATATTATCATATACTTGATTCTGTTAATTTTTAAATTGAATATTATCTTTTATCTTTTAAGATTAATCTCTGTCATTTGTGTACTATTTGAATAGAAGTTGTATTCGTCATAATACTTCTCTCAAATTCTTTAGCATGTATCATCCTAGAATAAGGGTGTTTTCCTACAAGACCACAATTATCAATCCTAAGAAATTATTAACTATAATGTAAAAGTATCTGCTTCATATTTAAATTCCCTCTATTTCTCCAAGGATGTCTTTTCTATCTGCTTAATACAGTTGAGTTTAATTAATGCATAAGGGGTTATCTTATTCAGTCATTTTTTTATTCTAGAACTACTTCTCCCATTATTTCCTCATACATAACTATTTTAAAAAATCGGAGTATTCCTATGGCAGAATATACCACATTCTGGAGTTTGTGTTTGCTAATGGTATTTGTTATTCTTTTATGTCCTGTATTACTTGTGAAGAGGAAGGTAGGTAGAGAGCAGGATTTTGTCAACCTCAGCACTACTGATATGCTGTGGGGTGTTGTCCTTTGTGTTGGAGGACATTTAGCAGGATTCCTGGTCTCTACCCACCAAATGCCTGGCAAGAAGTACCTCTTAACACGTAGCAACCAAAAATGTCTTCAGATTTTGCTAAATGTCACCTTTGGGTAAAACCACCCTGGTTGAGAACCACTGATTTACAGGCTAGTTTACAGTCAGGTTAAACATTCTGTAGCAAGAATAACACGTACTTTATACATATATTTCTTATGATTCACATAAAGAGAAACATGGTGCCATGTTGTTCTACTATTAGTGATGCTGAACATGATTGCTTGATTAGGGTGTGGACTTCCAGCTTTCTCCAGTATAATACTCATTTTGAAATTAGTAAATGATCTTTCAGAAAAGTCTCTGATATCCTAAAAATACCCTGTTCTCTAAATATCTTTAATGATTTTGGCACCCATTGATGATCTTTATCTAAACTGGTTATAATTATTTTAATTCATAGTTGCAAAAGTTCTAATTCTGCTATCTCTCTACAGTTACTAGCTGGCATTCTTCCACAGAAAAGAAAAAAAGTTTTAAAAATATTTACTCTTTTTCTCTCTTTGGTTTATATTAATGACTTATGAATTTATTTTTATTCAACTTGTTATACATTAATATTGTTTTCATTTTTGATGTTCAAATTGTCCCAGATTTAGCCACTAGGAGTCCATTAATCACTGAGTCATTAACTGTTTTCAGACACAATTATGTTCTGGGTTCATCTTGTACTTCCCTAGCTCTAGGACTGGAGTCAGGGATTTCTCAAAGAGCCATGGTTTATCTTACTGGAAAGATTGGGTGCTAAACATGTTCATTTCCCTTGCAGTATAATTGCTCTCACGTCCTTTCAGTAGACAGAGATAGAAAACTGTGTTCACATTCATATTTCAAATTTTTCATTTAAATTTAGCATTAACTATTTATTGCTGACCTTTCCTGCCAAGGTAAAATTTACATACAATTTAAAGAACAGATATTGAGTGATACTAATCAATGCATCATGAAATATGCAAGCATCTGTATAAAGCACACTCTTTGCAAGATATGGAATATTTCTGTCACCCTGAGAAGTTTTCAAGTTTACTAATGCCCCTTCCCAGTCAATTTTCCACCTTAGAGGTACCATAAGTTTTGCCCATCTAGAACTTCATATAAATGGAAATATTCCATAAATACTTGATTGCACCAGCCATCTTTTGCTCATCATATCATATTCTGTTTCATACGTGGTGTTTCATATATCAATAGTTTGTTCCTTTTTATTTAGTAATAATACCCATTGTATGAGTAGACTGAAAATTGTTTATACACTCTCCTGTTGCTGAACACTTTTTCCCCCAGATTTTGACTATAAAGAAACAACTTTTAATATATTTTGATTTATTTATGTTTTGTGGTCATGTTTTTATTAATCTTGGAAGTGGAATTTATTTCACTAGGAGTGGAATTGCAGGTTCATAGTGTAGGTATAAACCTAATTATTTAGAAAACTACCAAACTAGTTTCCAATGTGTCTCATTTTCTTAATTTATTTGTTATCTCTTTTCTTTTTAAGATTTTGTTTCTTTTCTAATAATGTTAATATATAAAGTTATTTGCATTGTCTTACAACATACATAAAATTGTTACAAACTCACAACATCAGTATTATGACCCATAATAATCCTCTTGAATGATGTTTAAGATTTTCATGCAGTCATTACTGTTCTGAGGATATATCCCACTGGATATTGAATGAGAGTTTTGTGTTCAAAATCACTTGAAAGACTATATTCTGGGTTATATAATCAATATGATACACAGTTTGTTAGTTCACATGTATCCGATATTATGGTTTACATTTTTTTTCTTTTTGCTTTAATATAATTCATGTTGGAGTGTGGTATTATTACAGTTTTTCTTTGTCATGGTGGTGGTTTTATGGGGAGTATTTTTCAGCAGTTGAAAGTTTTTTTTTCTATCCATATTGTTGCAAATGGTAAGATTTTGTTCTTTTTTTATGGCTGAATAATATTCGATTGTGTGTATATACCACCACTTCTTTATTCATCTATTGATTGACACTTGGACTGCTTCCGTAGTTTGGCTATCATAAATAATGCTGTAGTAAACATAGGGGTGGATATATCCTTTTGATTTACTGTTTTCATATTCTTTGGGTAGATACCTAGTAGTGCAATTACTGGATCATAGGGTAGTTCTATTTTAAATTTTTTGAGGAACCTCCATACTGTTTTCCAGAGTGGCTGCACCAGTTTGTATTCCCACCAACAGTGCATGAGGGTTCCTTCTTTTCCCACATCCTCACCAACACTTGTTTCTTGTGAGTTTTTTGTTTGTTTGTTTTTGTTTTTAGCCGTTCGACAGGTGTGAGATGATATCTTATTTTGGTTTTGACTTGCATTTCCCTGATGATGAGTGATGTTGAGCATCTTTTCATGTGTCTGGTGGCCATCTGGATGTCTTTGAAGAAATGTCTGTTTACGTCTTCTGCCCATTTTATAATTGGATTATTTGTTTTTTAGCAGTTGAAAGATTTTATTCTTATTTTCTACTTTTAGTAGTTTTGTATAGATACTGCATTCCTTTTTCTGTTTGTGATAAAGTGGGTAGGATTTTCCTAGACAAGCAAGAATAAATAACGATAGGTGGTTTTATGGGAAAAGGTGCAATAATGAAGAATATGGGTTGTGTACTTAATTTCTTAGTTCTAGAGTGCTCCCTTTGGTTGATATACTGAAAGGACTGGGGTTTTTTGTGTTTTTAATTAGAGCTTTTAGGTAGAAAATACAGATTAAACTGTATTCTGATTCTTTGTTAGGAGCCTTAATAGCAACTTCTTGCTTTCCAATTTTTCATTACCTAGAAATACCCAGATGACACCCTCACTTTGAAGGGTATAGTTCCCCCATAAGTGGTCCCACCTCAGGAGTGAATGCTATTATCTCTTGTACTTTCTAAGCTCCTTTCTTACATTTCTTACAGTAGCTAGTATTCTGGTCCTCCAGGTCTGAGATTTGCTCTCGGTATCTCCCTGTGGAGGGTGATGTGACTTCCCCTGCAGGGAGTCACCCTAGCTGGTGTTCCCTCTTATGCATAATTCCCCTCTGACTCTGCTCCTGCATCGCCTCCAGAGAGGACTCTGCTGCTCTTGGATATATATTATAACTCTTACATGTGCATCAAGGTTTCTATTAAACTAAGTCTCTAAATTATATTTGCAGAATGACTGATTTTATTTTTTCTCACTGTTGATTTTTGGAGGCTGCATGGAGAGATAGGGATTTAGTCTGTGGTCATGTTCTAAACTGTGTGATTCCCAAAAGACACTATTTTTGACCATGGGTGGTCATTTATTATAGCACTGATTACAGAAAATAATTTTAAGAAACTTGTTTATTTGGATATTGGAAAATAGACATCTAAATAACTCATAGGCCAAAGAAAGATATTTAACGGAATATAACACTGAAAGATAAAAGCCCTGAAATCTTGAGGGATGCGGCAAGATTCAGGGATATTTATAACATTAAGCACTATATTAGGAAACAGTTATGTCTACCATGGGATGGTGACTCTCAGATCTCAATTACAGGGAGTGTGATTAACCCAGAACTCCAGCTGCTGTGCTCTGAAATCCAGGCAGTAAGATCACGCTTCCCACAGGCTACTCCCAGCAGAGGGCAGCCTCCTTATTTCTGGGACAGGTGACCTCCTTACTATTGACTTTGACTTAAGAGCTCCTCCATGGCCTCACCTAACTCTCCTTGGACCACGCTGACATCTAAGATGGTTTCATCTAAACCTTCTCTTCTTCCCTCTCTCCCCACCCAAATCTAAGTCAGTACTGATTGCAGTCCAGCTACCCCTGCCTCTCCTGACTCCCTCTCATTTTCTCTCAGACTCATTCCTCCTAATAAAGTCATTGCTTTTTTAATCCCATTGTACAGCTGCTTCTTGGAGTACCTAGAGTAACAAAATAACAATGACCAAAAAAATTAACAACTAATTTCTAGCAGAAAAAATAAAAATGGGTATAGAAAGAAGGGAAGATGGTATTAGGAATTAATAATATATTTAGAAAGTGTAATAGAAATAGTCAACAAAGCCAGAAGTTGGTTCTTCAAAAAAAAGAAAAAGAAACTAAAATGAAATTTAAGTAAAATTAATCAAGAGCTATAATTAGAAAAATCTAGTAATAAAAAAGGGACACAGCTTTAGATAGAGAGCAGAGATTCACAAAGATAGGGAAACACTATGAAGGCATGATGCTAATAAAAATAAAATCTTACAAGAAATAAATTATTGACCAGAAAAAAACAGCTTTACCCAGTATGACTCTTGTAGAAATAGAAAGCCTGAATGGATTTATAACATTATATAAAGTCAATTAAAAATTAATAAATTAAAACTCTTCCTACAAAAATACTCCAGTATCAGAATGCTTATGGTTAAGTTCTACTATTCAAAGTAAATAATTCCAATTTTATAGAACATATTCCAGGGGAGAAAAAGAGGAAAAACTTTCCAACATTTTCCACTGTGTTTGTGTAATGCTAATGTTGCATCTAGACAAGGATAATATAAGAAAGGAAAATCTTAGTCATTCTCACACACAAATATAGTGGCAAAAATATTAACCAAATAGAAGTAGTCTTAATCTCATAGTGAATAAAAACAGTTGATTTGTTACAGGAATGGAAGGATGTTATAACATTAGATCATCTGTTATATAAATCAGCACATTAAATATACTAAAAGAAAAAATTAATTGTGTGGTTATCTTAAAGGTCACATAAAAACAGTTGCTACAACTTATTTCATGATTTTATGGAAAAACATTTTAGCATACTAGGAATCAAAGTGGACTTTTACAACTTGGTGGAGTAGCAAAATTTTAGAGCAAATATTTTTTTTAATGATGGAATATCACTTTTTTTTTTTTTTAAGGGAGAAAGGGAGGGAGCGCAAACACTCTGGGGGCCTGGGGTGGGGAGGGGCAGAGGGGTTGGGAGAGAGAAAGAATCTTAGGCTCCATGTCTACCATGGAGCCAAATGCAGGGCTCAGTCTCACGACCCTGAGATCATGACCTGAGCCAAAATGAAGAGTCAGATGCTTAACCCACTGAGCCACCCAGGCATACCCCTGCTATCACTTTCTTAATTTAAGATTCTACTCCAGATGCCAGACAGTTCAACAAAAGAAGAAAAATAAATAAAATTATAAGAATTGGAAAGATACAAAATTGTAATTAATTATCACAGATGATATAATTATCTATTTAGAAAATACAAAGTAGTCTACAAAACATAATTCATGAGAGTTTAAAGATACTGCTGGGTATAAAATCAATTAAATATGCATATACCAGCAAAAATTTATATTTATATACATAATATTTGTATATAATATATAATAAATAGAGCAGTGTTTGTGCAATGATTGGTAGACCAAAGAACTAGAATAAGAGACCAGAATCAGAGCCACACACATATGGACAGTTGATCTGCCAACAGATTTGTCACTGCATGCCAATAATGAATGGAGGATTCAGTAAAAAGTTCTGGCTTCAGACTAAAGATGAATGGAAGGAATTAACTTGCCTCATTATAATATTAATCTTTTAAATGAACACTCTAATTTTAATGTGAAAAGAAGATGGTGTAATTCTGGCTTAATCAATAAGACAAACTAATTTTTATTCTTTACTATGTTTTTTTTAAAGAATTCATCAATGTATTTCTTTTGTCAAATTCGCCCCCAAATCAGATGTTAAAAAGCAGCAAGCGTATTTAAAACATGAACGTGTTATACCAAGCCATTCTTGATGTAAGTGGTAATTTAGGGGATGCTCATTAAATACCTGCCACTATTTCATTTTTACATCCTTGTCCTTTTCTACTATTTTCTCCTCTAAATTATATATACACTTTTTTCTCCTTCACAGCTCAGTGTTAATAATTAAAGTTCACTTTCTATTTTATCTGAACTATCAGAGTACATGCAATTAGTCAATATACCTTCTAGGTAAAATGATACTGAGGACTATCAAAATCTCTGAGAAGACCTGTTGGCAACTTTTTTTTTTTTTTAGAGAGAGAGAGAGAGAGAGCGCATGAGCAGGGATGGAGGGGCAGAGAGGAGGGAGAGAGAAAATCTCAAACAGGCTCCACGCTCAGCATGGAGCCCAATGGAGGGTTCAATCTCATGACCCTGAGGTCATGACCTGAGCCGAAACCAAGAGTCGGATGCTTAACTGACTGAGCCACCCAGGTGCCCCTGTTTGTCTAAATTTACTTTTAGGAGATATTTTGAAAATAAAGTCTACCTTTCATAGCTTGCTTAATTTCATCTTTCTTATAATGTATTCATTTTCCTAATGCAGATCTTGCTAAGGATTGTGTGTTTACCTAGCTTTTCTTAGTAATAGAACACATGTGAGGATGTAGTCAGTCAACCCATGGCAAAATTAAGTCCCATTAGACACCTTATATAAACCTCTGATTCCTATTCTTATTGGAACAAGATCCACATTTTAAAGCCTCTTTTGTGTTTCACTTCTCAAGTTCTGGAAGTACTGCTTGTGGAAAGTTCATGCTTGATCAAGTTTATAAGAAATCCACTGCAGCAGAGCAAAGCTTGGCAGGAGAGGTGCAGAAAGGCATCTTTTCACTGTTTTGTTTTTAGGTTATGGCTTTTCTCTGGCTCTTCTAGGACATTCTCATAAAACAATTTTCTATGTTTAACATAACAGTGTGTCTATTCACATTTTTAAATCTTAACAGTTACTATGATATTCATAGATGATTATTACATATCTACATCATTTTTCAGTGATTCTGCATTGAAATGGAGGAAATATTTGTGTGTGAAATTCTGTAACACCAGTAAGAATTTTTTAGACTCCCCGGCTTTGGGAAATCAAGGATCCAAAATACCCATTTAGAGTTTTTACTCTGAAATCTGTAAGTTTTCTCTGCCAGAGTATAAGTAAAGTCTTTATAAATGTATTTTCCTTGTCATTCTAACATATATTGACTTATTTATACATAGATGCATTGTTCTTTTGTGATTTCCTTGCATTGCTTTTGATTCATGTTCAATCAGAAATATGTATTTTGCCCCCTTTTTTTTGAAGTATAATTAACATATATTGTTTTATTAGTGTCAGTTGTACAATATAATGATTCAACAATTCTATACATTACTCAGTGCTCATCACAGTAAGTGTACTCTTAATCCCCTTTATCTGTTTCACCCATCACCCACCAACCTCCCCTCAGGCAACCACCAGTTTGTTCTCTATATTATAAAGAGTGTATTTTTTTTTGTCTCTTTTTCCTTTGTTATTTCATTTGTTCTGTTTCTTAAACTCTACATATGAGTGAAATCATATGACATTCGTCTTTCTTTGGCTAACTTATTTTACTTAGCATGATACCTTCTAGCTCCATCCATGTTGTTGCAAATGTCAAGATCTCATTCATTTTTATGGCTGAGTAATATTCCATTGTGTGTGTGTGTATACACACACCACATCTTTATCCATTCATCTATTGATGGACACTTGGGTTGCTTTTATATCTTGGCTATTATAAATAATGCTCCAATAAACATAGGGATGAGTATATCTTTTCAAATTAGTATTTTCATTTCCTTTGGTTAAATACCAGTAGTGGAATTACTGGGTGATATGGTAATTCTATTTTTAATTTCTTGAGGAGTCTCCTTACTATTTTCCACAGTGTTTTCACCAGTTTGCATTCCCACCAATAGTACATGAGGGTTCCTTTTTCTCTGACTTTCCTTTTTTTTTTTGAAAAAAAAAAAAAAAGTTAATTTGTACTTTATTAAAACACAACTTTTGCTATAAAGACACTATTAAGTTAATTAAAACACAAGCCAAAGATTAGTAAGAAATATTTGTAAAACATATATCTGATAAAGGGTAAATATCCAAAATATGAAAATGTCTCTTTTTAGAAAATATTTTTATTCAGCTTTATTTTTTGAAGAAGTTTTAGAGTCACCACAAAGTTGAATTGAAGTATAGAGATTTATACCTCCTACTCCACATATGCACAGCCTCTCCCATTATCAAATCTCTGACAGAGTGGCACATTGTAACAACTGATGAACTGCCCTGACACTGCATTATCACCCAAAGTCCGTAGTTTACATTAAGGTTCAGTATTGATGTTATATAGATGTGGACATATATATAATGTATCCATCATTATGTATCATATACAATATTTTCACTGCCCTAAAAATCCTCTGTGCTCCATCTGCTTATTTTTCCCTGTCTTCAGCCTCTCCTTTTACCCCCTGCAACTTCTACAAAACACTAATATCTTTCAGTGTCTCTATAATTTTTCTTTTTCTGGAATACCATATAGTTGGGATCCTACAGTATGAAGCCTTTTCAGATTGGCTTTTAGTAATATACATTTAAGATTCCTTCATGTCTTTTTATGGCTTGATAGCTCATTTCTTTTTTGGGCTTCATTATATTCCATTGTCTGGACATCCTTCAATTTATCCCTTCATCTACTGAAGGGCACCTTGGTTGCTTCAAGTTTTAGCAGTTATAAATAAGGCTGCAAGAAACATCCTAGTGCGGGTTTTGGGGTTTATTTTTATTTTGTTTTTTATTTATTTATTTATTTTTTTTGGTGCAGATTTCTGTGTGGATGTAGTTTTCAACTCCTTTGGGCAAATACCTAGGAGTATGATCACTAGATAGTATGATAAAAATATGTTTAGTTTTGTAAGAAACTGCCAAACTCTCTTTCAAAGTGGCCATATTCTCTTGCATTCTCACCAGCAATGCAGGAGAGTTCCAGTGGCTCCACACTCTTACCAGCATTTGATGTCAGTGTTCTGGATTTTCACCATTCTAATAGGTGTGTAGTGTTATTCCATTTTTTTAATTTGCATTTTCCTGATGATGTATGATGTGAAGCATCTTTTCATATATTATTTCACATCTGTATATCTTCTTGGTAAGATGTCTGTTATCTATAGATCTTGGGCCCATTTTCAAATAGGTTGTTTTCTACTGTTGAATTTAAAGAATTCTTTGTGTATTTTGGATAACAATCCTTTATCAGATATATTTTTTTCAAATATTTTCTTTCTGTCTTAGGCTTGTCTTCCCATTCTCTTGACATTGTTTTTCACAGAGCAGAAATTTTGAATTTTAATGGTCTAGTTTATCAATTATTTCCTTCATGAATCCTGTCTTTGGCTATGTATCTAAAAAGCCATCACCAAATCCATGGCCATCTAAATTTTCTCCTGTGCTATATGTTTTCTGTGAAGTTTTACAGTTTTGTGTTTTACATCTGGTTTGTAATCCATTTTGAGTTAATTTTTTTAAGGATGTAGTGTCTGTATCTAGATTATTTCTTTTTCATGTGGTTCCCTCTTCTTTTATTTAACTTTGGTACACATTTTATTTCAAATTAGTTCTAAGGTTCTTTACTTTTAGAAATTCTCCAAAGATTTAAAATGAAATTAAAGTAACAAAAATACATGTGACATTGCCCATTACTAAAAATCATTTATTGTTCTCTTGACTCTTGGTAAAAGACGGTATGAGCTATCACTGAGCTGTATTTAACTGTGGACAGGTAGAAGTAGATTTTAATTTCGGAGAGAGTTTAATCCAATTCTTATTTGTGATTTTAAGACTTAGAGAAAGAATGTTAAAGGACCCTGGGGTGTGATGACATCAGTAATACGCACACTGCATTAGGTTTGAATTGCCAGACTTTTTAATGTGAGTCTATAGAATGCTTTTCTTTTGAATTAATCTGCTGGTAGAGAAAGATGAAACAAGCCTCAAAATATATCAAAAGAAAACATACTTTTGTGGTAATGTACAATGGATTCAAAATGTGGTGGGTGCTACTGCAAAGGGATATACATATATTAGTAGCTATCTGTTAGCATGGTATGAGTATAATGAGCTCAGGATTGGAATCAGAGAGGAACTTTAGGTGAACCATAGCTTGGACTCTTTGCCTACCTTGAGAATTACCTCTACTCTTAAGGACCCCAGTTTCCTCACAGCAGGAAGTACACACTTACAGGATTATTGTAAGGATAAGAAATAACCTATATAGCTCCTTATCAGAAAAATGTATTACCCTCAGTAAAAGAGTAATAATCTCATATTGCTAGGAAATAGCAAGCTTCCTGCCTTTTACCTCTTACTTCCAAAATCACAGTTTGTAATGTGATTTTATGGCTGACTTGTCTGAAATGAAAATTCTGAATATTTGCGAATATATTATTGGAATATCTAGATGGTTTTAGGTGACTTCTCACTAGGCTGCAGAATGCCCCATAGTACATTCTGTTGGGGGTTTTCTCAGTTGACAGTGTCCATTTACCAAATTATTGTCATCTTGATAAAATATAAAAAATTAACATACTATTTTAATCTGTCATTATTTGATTAGGCTGTTAAGTTTTTTCTTTTTTTTCTTTTTTAAAGATTTTATTTATTTGAGAGAGAGAGAGAGAATGAGCAATGGGGAGGGGCAGAGGGAGAGTCCCTGCTGAGCAGGAAGCCTGATGCAGGGTCTAATCCCAGGACCCCGAGATAATGACCTGAGCAGAGGACAGATGCTCAACCAACTGAGCCACCCAGGCACCCTGTTTCTTTCTTTAGAAAAAAAAAATTATCACATGAAATATTTGAGTTTGGAATAAATATTCCCCCTAAATAATATAATTTCTGCCTTGGGGCACCTGGGTGGCTCAATCGTTAAGCGTCTGCCTTCGGCTCAGGTCATGATCCCAGGGTCCTGGGATCGAGCCCCGCATCGGGCTCCCTGCTCAGTGGGAAGCCTGCTTCTCCCTCTCCCACTCCCCCTGCTTATGTTACCTCTCTTGCTGTGTCTCTGTCAAATAAATAAATAAAATCTTTAAAAAATATATATATATATATATAATTTCTGCCTTATAAGACTAGGCTGTTAGGAAATATTTTTTATATTTTATAAATGAAAAATGGGGGCTTTCAAGATAAAGAGAATTGGGACTCAACTGTTTTTATTTTACTGGAAGTCTTCTCTCTACATCACTGCATTCACCTGCCACAAAATGCAGTGGAGCTATGCCAAGAGCAATGAGTTAAGAGTAAATCTGAGAAATCCTACCAGTGTTGGGTATGGTAAGCTAAATAACTGGCTCTTCTAGGATGCTTTCTTAATTTTGCTTTGTGTCTCATTGTTGTAATTGAAATCTAGAAAGGCTGTTTCTTGGAGATTACCATTGTGTACTTTTTCCTTCCTCCAACGGTGATTATAGATCACTTAGATAGCATGTGTCAGGTCCAGGCTGATGAACAAAATGGCATGGCTCTGGATTCATAAACTTACATTCTAGTTATTGTATTGATTAGAATCTTTGATGTTCTTTCGATAGTATTAAGCAACAATAACATTGAGTAGATGAAAATGTTTAGAAATGACCCCATAATTCTTTTTTTTTAATTTTTTATTGTTATGTTAATCCCCATACATTACATCATTAGTTTTAGATGTAGTGTTCCATGATTCATTGTTTGCGTATAACACCCAGTGCTCCATGCAGAACGTGCCCTTTTTAATACCCATCACCAGGCTAACCCATCCTCCCACCCCCCTCCCCTCTAGAACCCTGTTTGTTTTTCAGAGTCCATCGTCTCTCATGGTTTGTCTCCCCCTCCGATTTCCCCCTTTCATTCTTCCCCTCCTGCTATCTTCTTTTTTTTTTCTTAACATATATTGCATTATTTGTTTCGTAGCAATTCACAGCACTTACCAGAGCACATACCCTCCCCAGTGTCTATCACCCAGTCACCCCATCCCTCCCACCCCACCCCCCACTCCAGCAACCCTCAGTTTGTTTCCTGAGATTAAGAATTCCTCATATCAGTGAGGTCATATGATACATGTCTTTCTCTGTTTGACTTATTTCGCTCAGCAAAATACCCTCCAGTTCCATCCACGTTGTTGCAAATGGCAAGATCTCATTCCTTTTGGTGGCTGCATAATATTCCATCGTATATATATACCACATCTTTATCCATTCATCTGTCGATGGACATCTTGGCTCTTTCCACAGTTTGGCTATTGTGGAAATTGCTGCTTTAAACTCTCACTCTTTGCAGATGATATGATACTTTATGTGGAAAACCCCAAAGACTCCACCCCAAAACTGCTAGAACTCATACAGGAATTCAGTAAAGTGGCAGGATAGAAAATCAATGCACAGAAGTCAGTGGCCTTCCTATACACCAACAAGACAGAAGAAAGAGAAATTAAGGTGTTGATCCCATTTACAATTGCACCCAAAACCATAAGATACCTAGGAATAAATCTAACCAAAGAGGCAAAGGATCTGTACTCAGAAAACTATAAAATACTCATGAAAGAAATTGAGGAAGACACAAAGAAATGGAAAAACGTTCCATGCTCATGGATTGGAAGAACAAATATTGTGAAGATGTCAATGCTACCTAGAGCAATCTACACATTCAATGCAATCCCCATAATTCTATCTTTAGGAATAATCACAATATTACATTTTCCACCAGCAACTCACATGATTCTTATGTTCACACTTTCAAGAACCACTGCCTGCTTGTCTAGATTTCATCTCATACTCTACCCCACACCTAATATTTCATGATAGATATCTTGGCTCTTGTGACGTTCAGACCTATTTCCTGCTTCCTTTATCGGAACATTCTTGCCTTGATTCCACCTCTTTGACTTCTTAAACTTCAGATTTCAGCTTACATATTATTCCTTCAAATAACCTCTGATTGCCTAATTTATTGCAGGCCTTTCTTATAGCCCTCAGGGGGTTTTATCCCTCATGAGTCTCTGCCCAATGTATACCTATATATTTATTTGTATTTTGTCAATAGAATATTTGGTGCCTCTTATGTAAGAAATACTAAATAATATTTTTTAAACACCTAAATAGTTTGGGTGTTTACATATTTTTCTCAATGTTTATTTTTTTAAAAATATTTTATTTGTTTATTTGACACAGAGAGAGAGACAGAGAGAGCACAGGCAGAGGGAGAGGGAGAAGCAGGTTCCCCATGGTGCAAAGAGCCCAATGCAAGGCTCGATCCCAGGACCCTGGGATCATGACCTGAGCCAAAGGCAGACGCTTAACCGACTGAGCCACCCAGGTGCCCCTATTCTCAATGTTGAATATGCATAACATTGGAAATGATTAATCAACAAATATTTTACCAATTACTCTTAAGAGAATATATTTTTACATTAAAAATTCTAGAAAACATTTTTTCAGTAATTCCTATATTACCTGAAATTTATTTAACAATAGTACCCACTATTAGTTAAAATTCATAGTATATTAGAGTTAGAATGAAAATATTTTAGGATTTTCTCTTGATCACTAAAAGCAAATCAATGGAATTACATTTCAATTTGATATGATTATTAGAATTGCTTACAATAAATTCTGAAAGCTTAAAATAGTACCTGATTTTTACTTTCTTTTTAACTTGCATTCAGTTGAATGTCTTTTAAGATTTATTTATTTTGGAGAGAGAGAGAGAAAACAAGCCAGGGGAAGGGCAGAGGGAGAGAGCATATGGAGCAGACCCCCTAGTGAGTGCGAAGCCCAAGGTGGGCTAGATTTCACAGCCCTGAGTTCATAACCTGAGCTGAAATCAAGAGTCCGAGGCTTAACTGATGGAGCCACCCAGGCGCCCCTCAGTTGAATGGCTTTTAATGTAATAGATTTTCATATGATTCTTAGAAAAGAATAATCTGATAAAAAATTTTGTAAAATGAAAACAGAAATAAAATGGTTTATAATATTTATGATGCTCCAATTTCTACATAACCTTTACTTTTTGGTGTGTGTTGTATACATAAATTTATGAAATAATTGCTGTGTCAATAACCTGCAAATAGCAAATAATCAGACATCATTATTTCAGATTTGTTGTTACAATGATAAAATCATTCCTTTCTTTTTTTAAAGATTTGAAGTTTATTCATTCAAACCATCTGTTACTTATATAAAACCTGAGTTCTACCTGTAATCTGTTATCAGGTATAAAATTGACTTCAGCATTTTCTTTTAAATGCCTACAATTCCACAAAGCCTTGACATAACATATTTGTCCTTGGCCAGAAATACATACATTTTCCTAAAATTAATTTTTCATCACCAAGTTAATGACTTTTTGTGATAGCTTTATTATTTTCATTCTGATAAGTGATGTGATGATAGTCAAAAAGTTTAAGCATTAATCTTAATAATTAAAAAAATGACATGTTGGTAATTGGATTTTGAAATACTATTTTCACCTCGTATCCCCAAATAGATACCCCACATGTTAAACCACATCATCTAAAATTTGATCCCTGGCGTGCCTGGGTGGCTCAGTCAGTTAAGTGTCCAACTTGATTTTGGCTCAGGTCATGATTTCTCGGGGTCCAGCTGGCGTCAGACTCCTCGCTCAGCCGAGATTCTCTCTCTCCATCTGCCCCTCTTCCCCCACTTGCATGCACAGGCTCTCTCTCTCTCTCTCTCTATCTCAAATCTTTAAAAATAAAATAAAATAAAATTTGATCCCATAGTTTATTATATTTAATTGATAAACAAGATCTACTCCCAAGAATGTAATTTTTGTTTCCTGCTTTTTAGAAGCCAGAGCCTCTCTTAGATTTGGGAACAGAATATTTTCTACAATAATGATACAATTTTATGTATATGAAAAAGCAGATTTTAGAAATTTTTTATTAGATATTTAAATAGAAAGATTAAATAGAAAGATACTTTGAAGTCTAACATTTTTCTTCTTTTTGAAGTCTAACATTCTTAAGTTGATTTTGATTAAGTTGATTTCTCTTTTAGAATTTAAAATGTCATGAAAAATACTTTATAATAGTCTAATACTAATCAATACTCTGCAGTCAAGCCATTTGGAACTAACAATGTAAAAATAAATAATTTCCAATTTTTATCCTTAACAGTTTAAAAATGTCTTCTATTTTAATCATGTTACATAGTTTGCAAGGCATTTTGAATAATTGATTTCTTTCAGTCCTTATAATTCCACAAATTTTGTGGGTCTGGTGTCCTCGTCTTAATTTTATTTAAAAACAGGAACAGAAAGAAGAAACATTTCAGATTCAGCCAGTGAGAAAGTGACAGATCAGGACTAGGTTCCAGTTGTTTTTCTACTGTGAAGAATGGCTTCACCATCCAGATCTATGCCATAAAATTACTTTGACATTTGGATATACATATGCCCAAATTTGTGGGAGAAATACCTATATAATTATTTTTCCCAAATTATATTATCACAATGTTTCTTCTCTAAGTAGAATATTGCTATGAAAAGTGTTTTCCTCTCTAATTAATTTTACTTTTCACAAACCCTGTCACATTGGGGAATAGATTCCCCATATTGGGGAGATGAAGTTAACAGACTGAGCTTACCACATAGAATCAGTGGTGAAGTCAAGATTAGAATTCAGAGCTCAGTATTAGAATTCAGAGCTGAAAGAGCTACTAATCATTTCTACTTATATCCAGAACAAGAAAAAAAAAAATCATAACAGGCAAATGTAATTCAATTCACTCTAATAATGAGCAACTATGTAAACATAATAAAACTGCATAAAATTAATACATTTGATATTGCCTCTTTAAAATCTAAATATAAAAATGTTAAAATAAGAAAAACTGACCAAAGGAGACATTAAAATTACCTTAAATCCATTAAATCAAAACTTCTTGAGGTGGGTCCTGGTCACTGGTAACTATAAACATCTCTCCAAGAGAATCTCATGTGCAGCCTTGGTTGGGATCCATGGGGTGAAAGCAGAGGTGAGGAAGATGGAACCGAAGGCAGGCACAGGCATTGGACACGGTCCCACCCAGAGCCGAAGATGGCAGTGAACGTATATTCAACATCAGTTGCCAATGATAACCTAAGTCGACATGACATGCTGGCCTGGATCAATGAGTCTCTGCAGCTGAATCTGACGAAGATCAAACAGTTGTATTCAGGAGCTGCCTACTGTCAGTTCATGGACACGCTGTTCCCTGGCTGCATTGCCTTGAAGAAAGTGAAATTCCAGGCTAGGATAGAACATGAATACATCCAGAACTTCAAAATACTACAAGCAGGTTTTAAGAGAATGGGTGTTGACAAAATAATTCCTGTGGACAAATTAGTAAAAGGAAAGTTTCAGGACAATTTTGAATTTGTTTAGTGGTTTAAGAAGTTTTTTGATGCAAACTATGATGGAAAAGACTATGACCCCATAGCTTCCAGACAAGGTCAAGAGACTGCAGTGGCTCCCTCCCTTGTTGCTCCAGCTCTGAACAAACCGAAGAAACCTCTCAGCTCTAGCAGCACAGTTCCACAGAGGCCCATTGCAACACACAGAAACACTGCAACCCCTAATGCTGGCCCGGGTGTGGTGCAAAAGAATCCTGGTGTGGGCAACGGGGATGACGAAGCAGCTGAATCGATGCAGCAGGTCACCATATTGAAACTTAGCGTCGAAGACTTGGAGAAAGAAAGAGATTTCTACTTTGGAAAGCTAAGGAACATTGAGTTGATTTACCAGGAGAACAAGAGGGAAAACAACCCGGTATTGCAGAGGATCGGGGACATTCTGTATGCCACAGATGAAGGCTTTGTGATACCTAATGAAGGGGGCCCACAGGAGGAACAAGAAGAGTATTAACAGCCTGGACCAGCAGAGCAACATCTGAATTCTTCACTCCAAATCATGTGCTTAACTGTAAAATACCCCCTTTTATTATTCTTAGAGGACTCACTGGTTTTTTTCATGAGCAAACAGTACCACTTAAGTGCACTTTGCAGAAGTTTCACCCCTTTTCCAATGAGTTTGACTTAGGAGCTTTTACGCTGTAGCAGAGCAGTATTAACATCTCGTTGGGTCACCTAGGGGACAAAGAGCCTGACCATGGGGCTCACGGTGTGGATGCTGGTAACACTGATTGCTGGAGAAGGTGTTTTTATGTGATACACTGAGGTGGAGACCTCAGCAGAGAAATGTAAAGACTGATTTGAATTTTAAGCTAATGTGAAATCTTGGCAGAGAACATTTAAATAAATAAATGCCTTAAGAGTAAAAGAAAGCAGAAATGAGCAAACTTTTTCTGTAAGGGGCCAGATAGTAAATAACTGAGGCTTTGCTGGTCATATAGTCTCTGTCCCAACAGCTCAACTCTGCCATTAATGTGAAAACAATCATATGCAAGATGTAAACCAATGAATGTGGCTGAATTTCAATACAACTGTATTTGTGACACTGAAATTGGAATTTTATATAATGTTAATTTGTCTGAAATAGTACTTAAAAATTTTTTTTCAACTATTAAAAAAAGAAAACTGTTATTATGGAATATACTAAAATGGCTGGGTCAGATTTGGCCCCCTGGCCATGGTTGCCAACTTCTATTCCCTAGAAATCCAATTAACCACTCACTCTGTGTGTTTGACTATATTTTATATACTCTAATTATGGATTTTATACTATTCTATTACATTCACTTGTCTTTGTTCTCAGTGACCAGCGTAATATGTGGAACTTGAAAGGTATAGAAAATAAATAAATAAATGAATGAATGAATACATGAGCTATATCCATGCAACCAGAATTGCCCAAGAAATGATTTTGTGCCTTCTCAACCGATAAATGTTCATCATTTAAGTGGAGATTGTTGGCAGAATACCATCGTTTTTCACTTGACATATTTACTTGACAAATATGGTCTGTATGGTTATAGACATAGTCTTACAAACCAAGAGGAAAGCTATATTTACCTTTGCATGGCGTGGTCTTAGGACCTTTGTGTTGTTTACAACTTTTCAGACAAATACGGTTTTCTTAAAATTATATAAACGTACGTATCTGTGAACTTTTCTTAGTGGGGGCTTTTTTGCTGGGTGCCTTGCCTTTTGGCAATTATAAGTGCTACATGTTGCCTCTTTGTGTTTTCTGTGAAGCTAGAGAGATTGCAGGCTGAAAATATCTCAGAGTGGGACAAGAGGGAAATACTTGAAACACAGAAACAAGGACTGGAAAAAGAAAATAGAAGGCTAAAGGCTCAGGTGAAAGAAATGGAAGAGCTCCTGGATGGGAAAAACAGATTCAGTGCAAACTCTCAAAGTCCTGATTTCAAGACATCACAAATTGAACGGCAGGAAGAAAAAAAGGTATGGGTGCTCCTTGGAAGGGATGTTCTCACTCGCTATACATGCCCCCCTGATGCTTGGTCGATGCTGCCTTCCCTTTTATCCACCTCCAAATCTGAGCATTTTCTTTTGTGCTATTTAACCTCTGATCGCTTGCTCTCTTTCTCATCATAAGGTAGAATAACATTGTTCATGACTATGAACACAAGAGTTTAACAAATTTTGTATGAAAATGTTAGAGTAGGACAAATCTGACAGTTTGAAGCTTTTCCAGAAGGAAGAAAAAAGTGAAGGGATGGACCTTTGTGTTTTTTGTTTCCTTTTATACTTTTGTCTCAGTATTTTTCAAGCAATTGATCTTATTTCTCAATAAGTAAATTTCTCCATTAGTTTGAACAGCTGTGGAATAAGCATTTGTCAGTAGTCTTAGTATCTGCATAAACATTTCAATTTAGCTGAAGTTTACTCTCCTCTGGTTCTTTTTTAGTTTCAGAAAAATTATTTTTGAGTCAAATCATTGCATCATGTTGCAAATAGCTTTTATAGGCTATAACATAAATATTAAAGCTAGAATTAAATTCAACGTCTGACTTTGAGAACTTCAGGTTTTTGGAATTGTTTTATCCTAAGGCCAATAGACATTATTCCTGCTATAGATGGAATTTTTAAAAATAAATAGCTTTTAGATTTAAAAAATAATCTCTTAATGGCAGTTGCAATTTGTTTGTTTTGGTGTCAACATGCTGCAAAACATTTACATCTTGTTTCTATTTCTTCCATTAAAATACCTACAGTATCTTAATGCACAATTCTGTTATTTCACTCAATCTCTTTAATAGTGAATTAAAAGTGAGTTTGGTAAGTTCATATTTTTATTTTATTTTTTAAACTTTTAGCTAAAATGTTTTATTTTTTTATTTTTTTATTATTATGTTATGTTAATCACCATACATTACATCATTAGTTTTTGATGTAGTGTTCCATGGTTCATTGTTTGCGTATAACACCCAGTGCTCCATTCCGTACTTGCCCTCTTTAAAACCCATCACCAGGCTAACCCATCTCCCCACACCCCTCCCCTCTAGAACCCTCAGTTTGTTTCTCAGAGTCCATCGTCTCTCATGGTTCATCTCCCCCTCTGACTTCCCCCCCTTCATTCTTCCCTTCCCGCCATCCTCTTTTTTTTTTTAAACATATAATATATTATTTGTTTCAGAGGTACAGATCTGTGATTCAACAGTCTTACACAATTTTTAGTTATATAAGTAGTTCATACTCATATGAGCTCTAAAACCTAAATGTCCAGAAGAATTGAATTCCATATCACTTTTCCTTATTCTTTGGGATTCTAGGGATTAATTGCAATTGCAAGATTAAATTGCATTAGAATTCCGTGACTTGGCATGCCAGTTAGATATCTAAAGTGAAATATTATAGTCAGTAATCATAATTTTTATTATATGTATTCAGAAACCAACCATAATAGGGTATTTGGTTCTGATCTATACAACTGACAAATCCGGTTTTGTACAGACTTCTACTTGTGAAAGTACAGAATTATTTCAATTAGGAAACAAGTTTTGATCATCAAAATACCTGCTTGTATTTGATTCACTTGAACAGAACAAGCCTTTATATAACACTCTGAGTCCATCACTGTTGTAGAAGCTGAGTGATGTGAAGATTAATGAATCCTATCCCTGCCCAGCCTGGGCTTAAAGTCTGTGTAGGGGGATAAACACATAAATTATTATCAGTAGTTTATCATAATGATTGCTAATAAAATAGAATGGGAATACAGAGGAAGCAGTTCATTCTGTTTCATCTTGATTCCTATCTAGTTACATCAAAATGTTACAATACAAAGTGTGTCAGTTAGGAAATATAAGGGTCGATTGGGAACTGTTTGGAACTGGCATATATGTCCATTGGCATGTCCTGTCAATGGGGCACAGGGTCCAGACCTGGGCTCTTTGGGACAAGTGCAGTTCTTCAGCTAAGAAATAAACAGAACTTGGAAACTGAAGATTCTGGAAGGTCTGACCAAAAAAGTGGGTGTGTTCATCAGTCAGAAAACTATGCCTTAAGTATATATTTTCTTGATGACCAGGAAGAGGTGTTGATGATTCTTATGCTCTTCATTAAGAATTCAGACTCACTACCTGAACCAAAATAATTACTTATCATAGAGCAGCTGCAGGTCAGAATCCCTGGTGCCACAGAGATCCCCACTGGGATCAAGATTCAAATGTCCCCAAATGCCAAATGAACCAAGCTGCATATAAAACATGCCTAAGTCCAGAGAATACTGTGGATTTTATTATAACATGAAGTCAAATTGTAATTTTAACGTTATTTTAATAAAAACTAATTTATATGTATATAAATTATGCATGTAAGTATCCTATCAGAGTATCATGTGTACATAGGTATGTAATGACCATATAGAAGCAGCATATATCTATGTGAATATAATTTCTATATATGAGTGACACTGGAAATAGGTGCTGACATGTGACAAAACAATAACCACTTAATTATCACTCTCTTAAAGAGGTGTAAAGTCTCTTATGTTATCTTTATATCTAATCACATTTAATAAGTGTCTGTGACAGACACAAAATTGCCTGCTGTTCACAAAACTACAAATCAATAAATTGTGTTAATTTGTTGAATTTTAACATTCTCTGTTCAATGAATTTTTTAATAAATTCTTGCTTATACAAAAGGGGAGAATTTTCACCTATATATTTGAAATATACAGTGCTATATCTTGCATATATTTTTGCATTTTTTTGGCTTTAGTATTATTGGGGATAAATTTTTAAAGAAATTATCTTTTCATTTTAAATGGCACTATTGGGGCACCTGGGTGGCTCAGTTGGTTAAGCATCTACCTTTGGCTCAGGTCATAATCTCGGGGTCCTGGGATGGAGCCCCACATCCGGCTGCCTGTGGAGTCTGCTCCACTCACACCTCCCCATCCCCGTGCACACACTCTCTCTCAAATAAATAAAATCTTTTAAAAGAATAAAATAAGTTGTACTGTTAATTTAAAGACAAAGATTCTCCTTAACACGAATGATCTCATCACATGAATCTCCATCTTGTGGTTGTTTTTATGTCCTATGTTGAATCTACATGTGCATCAGATCTTTTACAATTAAAAAAACCAAGCAGTACACATGAACTTTTAATGAATAGACTGGAAAATTACTAATCAGTATGAACATTTGAGAGGTGGGGCCATGCCTACGAGACACACAGAGAGAAGGAAGTATCAAGACAACTGGTAAATCATGTGATTAAGAAAAGAACATCTTCACCAGGGCTTGGTGAAAAGAAAAAGAAAAGGAAACTTTAAGGACTTCACGAATTCTAATCTCTTTCTGAGCTTTTGTTCCTTCCAGGAACTTTTAGGAGGACAGAGAGAAGAGGCGAGGAGAAGACAGGAAAAGAGAAGACAAATGAGGGACAAAGAAGGGGAAAGTGAAGTGTGTGCCCACTATAAAGTGAGAAGACATAGCAAAATAACCACAATGGGAACAAACACATTATAAGCTGATATTTATCAAAATATGTCCTGATTTTGCTGTAATGGGGAAAAGTAGAATTGTAATTCCCAACCATTTTCCTAAATACGATTCCTATCCTATAAATGCTGATTTACTTTATTTACTTTATTGAAGTGAGACAGATTTTTGTACATGGAAAGCCTCAATTCTGCTGATATGCAGTATATGTATTCTCCATTCCAAATAATACTTCTTAAAGTGAAAAGTTACTGGAAAAGGGGGTCAGTATTCTACTGGGTAAAGCCCCATGAACTAGTCAGCATGCCTCTCATGAAGTTTTTTGGAGGCTTGTTTTCTTAAATCATTCTGGCGACTGAATCCCTTCCTTCAGGTCACACTATGGGTCGTTTTCAGAAAGTTAATGTGACAGAGTGGTAATTGATGTGTCTCAGGAAAATGATGAATTAATCTAAGAGTGGAAAGGCCATCAAAGTCAATTCCTAATGAATTGACTTTTCTGACAGTGTCCATTCCTTGAGTAGGAATGACATTATATTTATTTAGTTTAGTAACTTTACCCTCAGAAATATTTTCATTCAGAGGTTTTGCAGGCAAACATACGGATTTGTTAACTTTTCCTCATTCACATTTCTTTTTCAAAATCTTCTTTGCTCATAAAATTATTGAATAATTTAAGAATAAAAATAATATCTATTCTTAAACTGTTATAAAATAGTAATAATTTAAATATAGAATAACATAATTTGATGTTATTAGATAGGGTCCTATCATGTTTTTCTTTAACTGTTCTTACATAGCTTTGCTTCCTGAGCTATACTAGAAATTTTAATTTTTAATATGGTGATCAGTAAAACTGTGTATTATGGTAGAGAATTTTGGATATATGGCAGTTTTTAACCCTTTCATATGTGGAATATATTTTGTATATAAAAATGAAAATAATTCATTTTGAAGAATGCCTTCTTTGTAGCAAAACACTAAGCTACACGTGGGTGTCTTTTATGAGTTGATAATTTAGTTATTTCATGAAACTTAGAAACGCATCCATGATTTTGTATACATTTTAACAAAAGTCCATGGGATTGTATGGGTTGAGCAGAACAGTGTTCTTTTCCCCAAGAATTTCTGAAGTTACCAGAGATAGACTCTTAAGTACTGTTTATGAATGTCATAAGGAGGTATCTACTGAAAGTTCCTACTGGATTGAAATAAATCAATTTACTACACAATAGGGTGACATTTTCTCTAATATGACTGCCCTCACTCACCCTTAAATACACACATGCATGCTGCACACAAACACGCATACACATGCATACAACAAATTGATTTTTGTAAATAAACTCTAAAATAGGGGTTTTATTTTTTTCTTTCTGTTTTGTGATTCTCCACTGGAGAATAGGTACACAAATAAGATTTTGTATATATGAAGCCTCATTTCTAGGAATATATTATCACTGGGTGGGATTTCAATTTTTCTTATAAAACACAAATGTCATAACTTATTATTATTATTTTTTAAAGATTTTATTTATTTGACACAGAGAGAGAGCACAAGCAGGGGGAGCAGCAGAGGGAGAGGAAGAGGCAGGCTCCCCGCCGAGCAGGGAGCCTGATGCGGGGCTCGATCCCAGGACCCTGGGATCATGACCTGAGCCGAAGGCAGACGCTTAACTGACTGAGCCACCCAGGTGCCCCTGTCATAACTTATTAAATTAAAATTATGAATAGTAAATCCCAACCCCTACTACAGTGTTTGGCACATCTTCTTAAATGTGTATCAAATGAATAAATAAATTTATTTCCATTTTCATTATTTAAATTTCATTGTATATTTTGATTTATCTTTTTTATTTTTATTTATTTTTATTTTTTTAAAGATTTTATTTATTTATTTGAGAGAGAGAGAATGAGAGAGAGCACATGAGAGAGGGGAGGGTCAAAGGGAGAAGCAGACTCCCTGCCGAGCAGGAAGCCCGATGCGGGACTCGATCCAGGGACTCCAGGATCATGACCTGAGCCAAAGGCAGTCGCTTAACCAACTGAGCCACCCAGGCGCCCTATTTTGATTTATCTTTAATTCTTTTACTTTCCTTTTATTCTATGTTAGAGGGCAATGAGGTTATTGGAGGCTTATAATATCTTTCAAAATCTCTTTCCTGTATACCAGATCAATGATATTTTATCTGATAGCCAATTAAAATCAAGATGCAAATTTTGACACTTTAGGCCACTTATATTTTGCAGATTTAGAATTTCATGAAATTTTATAATATAAATTGTGACATTCAGATATGAAATTATATCATTTTGTGTTTGATATGTCTAGTGTACTATTAATAATCCACTATATTATTACAAAATGATTGGCAGTTCACATGCTGTCATCGGTGGATTTATATTAGCTTGATTTAAAGCAATGATAAAAAATAATGGTTAGTTTCTTATTTAAAATGATGAAATACTATGGTTATAATACTTCTTTAAAACTAAAGCTAAAATTCAAATAAAAAATAAAACTATAAGATGAGGAAAAACCCATAGGTCTGGGACATTCACTCTTTTGTTTTTTCCTTTTTCTTAAATTGAAATTACATTACATAAAATTAAACATTTTAAAATGAATAACCTAGTAGCATTTAGTACATTCACGATGTTGTATAATTACCACCTCTAACTGATTCCAGAACATTTTCATCATCCCCAAGGGAAACCCAGTAAGCATTATACAGCAGTTCCCCATCCCTCACTCCCCTGAACCTCCAGCAACCACAAGTCTGCTCTCTCTCTCTCTATGGACTTACCTGTTCTGGATATTTCATATGAGTGGGATGATACAACCTGTAATTTTCTGTGTCTGGCTTTTTTAACTTAAATATGGGGTGTTCAAGGTTTGTGTGTACATTCGTACTTCATTTTCCTTTAGGTTGCCCAGTATTTAATTCTATGGGTATACAATAATTTGTTCATCCATTTATGTGCCAGTGGACACTTCGGTTGTTTTCATCATTTGCTTTCAATTATTTTAGGTACATAACTAGGAGTGGAATTTCGGGGTCATATGGTAGTTCTATATTTAATGTTTGAAGGAACCAGTGAGTTTTTTTTTTCCCACAGTGGCGGAACCATTACATCCCTATCACAATGTATGAGAGTTCCTGGCTCTCCATATCCTCAGAAACACTTGTTCTTTTTTGGTTTGTTTTGTCTTTTTAAAATTATATTCATCCTAGTGGGTGTGTAGTGTGGTATCTTGTGGTGGTTTTGATTTGCATTTCCCTCATGACTGGTGATTTAAAAATCCTTCTGTGTGCCTTACATATCTTTTTTGGAGAAATGTCTATTCAAGCTCTTTAACCCTTTTTTTTAAACATAAGGTTGTTTGCCTTTCTTTTGCTGAGTTGTAAGAGTTATTTAGGTATTCTGGATATTAAATCCTTCTCAGATATTTGATTTCCCAACATTTTCTACCATTCTTTAGGTTGTCTTTTCACTTTCTTGGGAATGTCTTCTGATGTATGCAGTTTTAATTTTGATAAAATCCAGTATATCTATTTTTCTTTTGTTGCCTGTTCTTTTAAAGTTTCATTTCTAAGAGTCAATTGCTAAATCCAAGGTTGTGAAGATTTAACTCCTATGTTTTCTTCTAAGACTTTTATAGTTTAACCTGTTATATTTAAGTCATTGACCTATTTTGAGTTAATTTATACACCTATGGTATAAGATAGAAATCCAGCTTCATTATTTTACATATGACTACCCAGTTGCTTCAGCACCATTTGTTCAAGAGACTATATTTCTCCAATTCAGTTGTCCTGGTACCTTTGTTGCAAATCATTAGTTTACAGATATATGGGCTTATTTCTGGAGGCTCAGTTTCATTCCATTGGTCCACATGGTTACCATTATGCCAGTCCCACATTGTTTTGATTACTGTACCTTTGTGATAAATTTTGAAATCAAGAAATAAGACTCCTCCAACTTTCTTCTTCTTTTTCATTATCATTTTGGATATTTGGAGCCAATTGAAATTCCATATGAATTTGAAGATCAGCTTTTCTATTTCTGTAAAAAAAAAAAATGCAATAGGGCTTTGGATAGGGACTCCATTGAATCTGTAGATGACTTTTGGGAATATTGAGAACTGCTGAATGTGTATGTCTCTCCAAAGTTCATATGTTGAAATCTTATTGCAAATGTGATGGTATTTGGAGGTGGTGCTTTGGGGAGCTGATTAGGTCTGACAGCAGAGCCCTCATGAATGGAATTAGTGGATTTACAAAAGAGACTCCAGAGAGCATCCATATTATTATTCAGTGAAAGTGGTAACTGCCAAATGTGTGATTCAACAAATCTGTAACAGGAAAATGGGACCAGAGGTTAGAGGATGAAAGAATAAAATTCTTATCCTGGTTCATGCTCAATATTTTGGCCGAATAATACTCTGTGCTTTAGTTTTCTCATTTTTAAGAAAAGAGTCTGGAATAAATAGCTGAGATTCTTCCAGTACCAAAACTCCATTATCCTTTTATGTTTTCCAAAAGTTATCTACTAGGTTTAAATAAAAGCACTAATTTGGGTTCATGAGGACAATGTAATATTTCTTTAGAATTTCAGTTTATTTTCACTAAAATGGCTGTTGGCTCCTGATACAGCTTTAGTGTCCTCTTTCCACTTGCCGGATTTATTTCTTTTTAATTCATGCAGTTAAGTTTAATATGGTTGTTGACGTAATTGAGAGATTTTTCATTTCATATTTCTCTGCTACTGCCCATCACTTTCTGTTTCCCTATCACTTTATTTTGCTTAATTTAATGGTATTTAAATCCCCACAGCATTTGGCAGGCTTTCTAATTCTCTCTAAATTCTAGGAAAACAGAACGGGAAGCATCAATATTTCAGTAACCAGCAACAATCATCTCTTTGCTTTTTAACCAACTTTAATTTTCCATTACATAGTTCCTTGTATGTGTGTGTGTGTACATGTGTGAAGGTGATTCTATTTTAGTGTAACATGAATCAAGAAAGAATAATTACAAATCACATTCATATTTCACATTCAGCTCCTTTTCTAGCATTCTGAAATCATGTTATTCCCTGTATGTTCAGCAGAATTCACATGGTAGAGAGAAGGAATTTAAAAATAGATTAGATGTTCTTATCTCCTGGAGCAGTGTTTCCTGAAGTGGATCATGGTCCTACTGTACCACATGGGGTGCTTTCTGAAAATGCAAATTCTAAATTAATAGACATGTAACTTGGGAAGTAGGAAGGTATATATTTTTTTAAAAATAGCTAGGTGTCCATTCACTGATGTATGGATAAGGAAAATGTGGTATATATGCACAGTGGAATATTACTCAACCATAAAAAGAATGAAATCTTGCCATTTGCAATGATATGGAAGGAGCTAGAAAGTATGATGCTAAGTGAAATAAATCAGTCACGGAAAGACAAATACCATATGATTTCACTCATATGTGGAATTTAAGAAATAAAACAAATGAGCAAAGGGGAAAGAAAAGATAGAGGCAAACCAAGAAACAGACTCTTAACTACAGAGAACAAACTGATAGTTACCAGACAGGAGGTGGGGGGGCGGGGATTATTGTAGATGAAACAGGTGATGGGGATTAAGGAGGGCACTTGTGGTGATGAGCACCGGGTGTTGTAGGGAAGTGTTGAATCACCGTATTGTACACCTGAAATTAATATTACACTGTATGTCATCTAACTGTAACTTGGATAAAAATTTTAAAAAATTATATTCACAGCCAAAAAATAAGTAAAAATAAAATGTTGATAGATTTAGCCAAAATCTGCCCCCAAAAAAGTATCTAGAGGGGCGCCTGGGTGGCTCAGTTGGTTAAGCGACTGCCTTCGGCTCAGGTCATGATCCTGGAGTCCCGGGATCGAGTCCCACATCGGGCTCCCTGCTCAGCGGGGAGTCTGCTTCTCCCTCTGACCCTCCCCCCTCTCATGCTCTCTATCTCATTCTCTCTCTCTCAAATAAATAAATAAAATCTTTAAAAAAAAAGTATCTAGATGATTTTTATGTCCACTAAAACTTGGAAAACCACAAGTCAACACACGGTGTTTTCAAAATGTATTATAATGCCCTTTGTAATAAGTGTAAATGACTTTAGGTTATTTCTGATTTGGCATTATTGAAGAATGTGTGTGTGTGTAACTTTAGTGAATACGGTAAATATCCTTTGTTAATGACAATTTCAAATTACTTACTTTCAAGGATGTTTTATACACTTCATAGTTAATTTAAATAAACATTACAAATGAAATTTATTTTCCAATCTACTGCACTAATGCTTGAAAATCTGGTTCTCTGTGCTGGAGGCAAATTGGTGGCTGTTTTGGTGGCATGTCCTTGACAACATGGGGAAAGAGCAGGGAAATGTGAGAGGTCTGCTGTGCCAAGGTGAAGCAGGTGTGGGGGACAGTAGCATATGGAGAAATAATTAGCTGGCTGAGTCTGTATTACAAGAATAATTTTACCTTAAGCCAGTTAAAATTAATTAGCCTACCTTAAGCCAGATAGAATTAATTCAGTTTCTCCCAAAGAAACTGTTTATTTGGCTCGATTTGGGTGGATGTAGCTGGAATGTTTTTTAGCCATATTAATGAGCATTTCATAATTAGAACTATGTCCTTTGACTCTGTATACAAATATGAAAAAAGGAAAGAAAATTTGGATTTACAGAATTTTAAAGCCCAAATGTATCCTTTTCTCCAGATAATTATCTGAGTTTTAATGTTTTCTGGCCTTTATATTTGAATGAGTCACTGCTTATTAGCTTAACTTGTACCATATGAGGAATGCCTTTTTTCATTCTTTTATTAGATTTGTCTTATCCACTTTTTGCTTATTAAAGCATGTAATCCATTTTAAGATAAAATTCATTTCAGTTTTTATTTTTAAGGATTGTAAAGGAAATACCAGTTTTTTAAATCAAAACTAGATAAAAAGGTTTTCAGTTTTTTCTGTGATGAGGCAATATGAATTTTCAGATGGTGCTATTCATCCCATTACTTATCTCACATGTGTTTGTAATATATCATTTTCAAACACAGAAGAATATTAAGACATAATTTTATAAAAGGTAAGATATTTCATCTATTAAATGTAAAAAAATGCATTTTAAATCAGGGGACATCTACTCTTTCATTTGTTTATTGATTAATTCAACAAACATTTGCTGAACTCAAAGTTTAGTTGTAGGTATCCCAAAACAGATAAATAACAGAAAGGTATATAATACAAGAAATCTGATGACTTAGGACTTGGGGGGCAAACTCCATGTTGGATGTACAGGAATGACCGCTGGTGGACCACCACAGAATAGGCCTCACTAGAGAATGGGTTCCTCAGACAAGGTATCAGGAAGAGACAGAGTTCCCTGACACTATTTCATCCCTGTCCCCATGGTCACTCTACCTTAGCTACAAGATGGGGATAGAAGGTACCCTATGACTGGACTTCCAGCTCTGTAATTTCTTGTTGCCACTCTCCCCCCACTGAGATCAACTCCAAATTCAGACCTTGCTTGAGCACATTTCTTTTCCAGCATCTAAAGCGTATCTGGAGGTCTAGCTGTACGAGATTCAAGAAAATGTAGGTGTTGAGCAATTCAAGAGGGAAAACTAGAAGAACTCTGGAATAGATGTTGAGATAGCCAATCTATATTTCAGACACACTTAGTATAGATAGGGGATATAAGGGTGGCAAGACACACAACAACTGTCCTCATAAAGCCTACAGTCAAATCAAATCATCAACAAAAGTCTACAATGGCGGCTGTGTTAAATGCTGAAAATTAGTACATTTATGTTATTGCTTCTTCCTGGGAAATGACAACTCAGAATGAGATCAGAAAGGAGAAAGGAAGTCATTACCTGGAGAGGCCTGGTATAAGAGCATTCCATACCAAGTGAGTAAGTGCAGGGGTTTATTTGCTTTAGGTGAAGTTCGGGGAAAACAAGTGAAATCTACTAATTTTCTGAGATCCTTCTATGTATGTGGGGTAGAGGAGAAAAATGGCTGTTGGGGAGAGAGAACTTGGAAGAAAGCTGAGGTTCTGAGGCTCTAAAGTCTGTGTCTACTACTCGCAGGTCCCTGGCTTGGTGATGGAGCTCCAAGGACTGATCTGAAGCCTACTGGTGAGCGAGGGGAGGAGGTATGCTAGCAAAAGTCCATGTGCTGTGGAAAGGGTGGGGAAGGCACAAAAAAAGAAGTCATGGGATCTCCCAAATTGACTTTTAAGTACTCCCCTCAAAGGATCTGGTGGCTGTACTTAGTTTGTGTAGCTAAAGGAATTATCATGTTATGACCTTTACTAGTTGCTTTATCCTTAGATCCTGTTGTTCATCTCTGTCCAAATTTTTTGCACTGAAATTAAAGTACCTTTCTATGTTGTTTTAGGGACTTTATCCCTCAATTCAGATTATTCTTGGTGTACGCTAATGATATAGCTTAGTTTCTTTAATGATTAAGCCTGTACCAAATTGTTATTTTGGAAGTTTTCTGTTAGCATCTGCAGCAAAATACTTGTTGATTACTTATTTATCTAAGAATGGCTACATTTTGCTCTGTACCCTTACCTCTTTTTATTCCAAACATTGTACACTCTAATCAGTGTTCACCTCACCATAGACATAGAGTTATTTTTATTGGGATACAATCTGAAAATAAATCTCATCTTCAAGTAGAATATGGACAGCATGACACTTATTATGTCAGAAGATATCCCACCATTTTATTTGCCATATGCATACTATAGAATTCATATATATAATATATTACATCTATACCTATTTTGTATAGATGTAATATATATAAAACATCCCCCCCATTACACACACAGACATGCAGAGTTACATATACATATACATAAGAAAAGTATAACAATGTGGTAGGCCAAATATTGATAAATCCAAGATGATAAAGACAATTAATTAGGAAGTTCCTAAGGTTTTGTATTAGGATAATGATCTGGTCATCTGAGATCCGAAGATATAAAATCTACACTTAAATATTTATTTTATGAAGGCAAAACATAAAAATAGATGTGTTTGGGGATTCAGCATCCATTTTGTCTTATTAGTGTGTGGCTGTTGTTTGGGGAACCCTAACATCTATTCACCTGGCTTCTACTTAACATGCATTGTTTTTCCTCTGCGATCAACTCCACCCCCAAATTTCAGGCCACATCCTTTGGTTAAGGTTAATACCACCTCTGCCTTCAGGTTGGGTAGATCATTCATGTTTATCTAACCAAAACATTTAAGTTTTCCGGACACACATGCTATGGACAGGTAATCACATCAGAGACAATTAAATGCAGTGATGCTTAGACTTCTTGAAGAGACACACTTTCTTGCTGTTAAAATTAAACCTAAGGAAATAAAGATTTAGAGCTGTAAGAAGCATCATACTTTCACTGGGAGCTGCATGAGAGAGTTGAGGCATGGAGAGAGGGGCCTGACCAGGAGACATAATGAGCCTCTCTGGCTTAAGCCATAGCCTGGATTAAGGTACCCCTCAGAATTGTAAATAATGCTGCTATAAATATAGGGGTGCATGTATCCCTTTGAATTAGTGGGTTTATATTCTTTGGGTAAATACCCAGTAGTGAGATTACTGGATTGTATGGTAGTTCTATTTTTAACCTTTTGAGGGACCTCCATACTGTTTTCCACAGTGGCCACACCAGTTTGCATTCCGACCAACAGTGCATGAGGGTTCCTTTGTCTCCACATCCTCGCCAACACCTGTTGTTTCTTGTGGTTTTGATTTTAGCCATTCTTACAGGTATGAGGCGATGTCTCATTGTGGTTTTGATTATTTACAATAGCCAAACTATGGAAGGAGCCCAAAGGTCCATCAATTGATTGCATATATACACACACATAAGCCAAGAAACAGACTCTTAACTATAGAGAACGAACTGATGGTTACCAGAGGGGTGGTGGGTGGGGCGATGGGTGAAATAGGTGATGGGGATTAAGGAGGGCACTTGTATTGAGCACTGAGTGTTGTATGGAATTTGTTGAATCACTATATTGTACACCTGAAACAAATATAACACTGTATATTAACTATACTGGCATTAAAATAAAAACTTTATAATAAAAAAAAGATACCCCTGGGATTTTCAGTTTTTTGTGTCAATGAATTTTCTCCTCTATTAAAGAAAATTTGAATTGTTTCCAATAAATTCCAATAAGTAAAAATGTATTTTCCAATAAATCAAAACAGTTGCAATAATAATAGCAAATATATTCTTTTTAAAAGGCAATTTTCAAGGGAAAATATAGTTTAAATAAAAAATTTCTTTGTTTCAAGAAAAAACAGGGACTCAATCTCTGAGTTTGTTAATCATTATTAGGATAGGCACGTGGTATTTAGCTTTTAGCTAGCAAGAATCTATTATATATAAACATAAAAGGGGAATGGCATGAACGTATCTACATACACAGGTGTGGTGAACAGCATATGTGGAATATGGATAGATGTTTTTTTTCACATCCGTGTTGGAGAAAACTATTCCCTAATGTATTTTGTAGAGTTATGTCCTATTTGAAGAGTTATATTCCCTGATATATTTGTATTACTTATAATGTCATAATTTTAAATAATTTCCCCAACTCCTAGTTATCAACACTTAATATAAAGTGCTAATGAAACTAGGTTATTCAGTATATGTATATATATATATATATATATATATATATATATATATATATATATGAATATTTGGAAGGGATATACACTAGTAGAAGATGGATTGAAAAGTTTATTATATTGGCCACAGTCTTGTTAGCAGAAGTGCTAGTTCCTCTTATGGCAATACCTAAGAGAAATAAATATAGCTTTGTCATCTGTTTTTACCCATACTAAGCTGAAAAACATTGCTACCAGGTGTATTTCAGTAATTATTAAAAATTTGGAAATTCAGAAGCAGCATTGTGGTGTCTAGAAAAAGTATTCACCTTATTATAGTAGTGAGTATCTGGGATTTGTGGAGAGTCAACATACGGAACTGTGTTCCCCTCAAAATTATTTTATTCTTCTAGAGACACACATTACGAAGTCAAACTCTGCTGCAAATTTAGTGCCAAAGGAAACTTCCTGTTTAAGCCCTTGTTATGATTCCCTTAGTATTTGTGGATGTGAGGTGAGATCATTATACAGTTTATCCAATAAAAATGGTGTTGAGGTAAGTGTAGTTTATTCAGATCTATGGTTCCAAGATGTGTGAGAGATTGTAACTTCAGTGTTTGCTGTGGTGAACTTTGTATATATTCTTGCCTTCTTGTTTTATAACAGGTCTTAATTACCAAGATGCTATGGGTATTTCAGAAGTTTAGTTGAATTTTTTTAAAAAGATTTTATTTATTCAAGAGAGAGATAGAGAGCATGAGCTGGGGGGAGCAGCAGAGGGAGAGGGAGAAGCAGGCTCCCCTCTGAGCAGGGAGCCCAACGTGGGGCTCGATCCCAGGACCCCGAGATCATGACTGAGTTGAAGGACAGACGCTCAGCTGACTGAGCCACCCAGGCGTCCCAAAAGTTTAGTTGAATTTTGGCAAGAATCTGAAGGATGCTATATCCTGTTTAACATTATTAAACGTAAAAAAAGCCACCAGTTCCTCTTGTAGGTACTATGGAGAGTAAATCAAACAAACGAAACCTGTCCTCATGGATATTACATTTTAGTGAGTAATAGAGATAATAATATGCAATATATAAGTATGTATTCTTTATGAGGAAGAACGTCAATTTCATGGAGTAAGCAATAATAAGATTCCAAAGGAGACAACTAGAGCTCTCATAACAAATCATCACAGAGCTGTTCCTGAAACATCAGAAGTTTATTCTCTCACAGTTATGTAGGCTAGAAAATCAAAATGAAGTTACCAACAGCACCTCTCTCCCTCCAAAGGGATCCTGGGGAGAATCCTTGCCCGCCTCATCTAGTTTGTGGTGACTCCTATTATTCTTTGACTTGTGGCCCCCAATCTCTGCCTCCATCTTTGCCTGACATTCTTCCCCATGTTTCTGTTTCTCAAATAGTCCTGACTTTTTCTTATAAGGGCATCAGTCATTGCATTTAGAACACATCTTAAATCCAGGATGATCTCATCTTGAAATCCTTAATTACATCTCTAAAGACTATTTCCAAGTAAGGTCACATTTATAGTTCCTGGAGTTAGGACTTAGACGTATCTTTTTAGGGACACAATTCAATACACTGAAATGATTAATAAACAGATCCATTTGCCAGTACTCCACATGTACTGCAAGTAGACAACAAAATTCAGTGGATCAGAGCAAGAGTGTTACAACACAGCAAAAGGCAGAAGTACGAGCATGGTTGGGCTAGTTCCCTTGTCTCCAAGTCCCACTGAGTGATGTATGGACCAGAGGTGGCTCCTCATGCTCTCAGCAGCATGAGGGCTGAGCCAGATGCCCTTTCCTAGAGATTGAGTAGCAGTAAAGCAGTCATGTTGTAGTCACCTTGACCAACTTAGCTACCTACATGACTAGCTACTTCAGAGTGCATTCCACAATGATGTGCAGGGATGTTCAGGGTCACAGTCAACCGCCTCTTTCAACAATTGACCCCTCGATCCTATATATTCTTGGCCAAGTTTACATTTTTATAACTGTATGCTAATGATAGAATAATGGCCCCAAAGATGTCCACACTCTACCCCTGGAATTTCGGAATGTGTTGTTTTATATGGCAAAATAAAATTTGCAGGTGGAATTAAGACTGCCAATTAGCTAACATTAAATAGGGAGATTATCTTGGAATATCTCCATGGGGCTTATGTAATCACAGGGGTCCTTAAATGTGAAAAAGTAAGGCAAGAGAGTTCATCAGAGAGATGGAGAACATGAGGGACTTGACCCACTATTGCCATCTTTGAAGATGGAGGAAGGGGGCCATAAGCCGAGGATATACAGGAGAGCAGGCCGAGGATTGCAGTCAGTGTCTAGAACCTGAGAAAGTCTCTTCAGTGACAACCAACAAGGGAACAGGGAGCTCCATCCCACAACCTCAAGGAACTAACTTCTCCCAACACTCTCTGATTAAAGAAACAATTTTTTCCCCTAGGACGTAGAAAAACACAATGCAGCTCTGTCAACACCTTGGCTTTAGCCAAGTGAGACCCATGTCAGATTTCTGACCTCCAGAATTCTAAGATAATATGTATGTTGTATAACCAGTGAATCTGTTGTAATTTCTTGCACAACAATATGTATGTTGTATAACCAGTGAATTTGTTGTAATTTCTTGCACAACAACCACCACAATGCTACTGCTCTGCCACCTGGATCTGATACTCTAAAAAAGGTTGAGACCAATTGTATTCAGTTTTCGCACAACACTTGATTAGTGCTGTTATCAATGGAATTCCAATCAGCAGGATGAGGCCAACCAGCACCGCTGACCTCAGCATGCACCTTAGATCTCTGCCTACTGAATAAGCCCCAGAGGGGAGTGGTGGGCCTTATTTCAGATAACTGTTTAACCTTCTTTTCTCATGGCATGTTACACCCCAATAGTAGGATTAATCCAGACGTAGTGAGAAGTGTTGGCAACCCTACGTCTCCTTCTTGTCCAGCTAGGATGTAGCTTATCAGTTTTTCATTATAACCCATACAAGGGTTACTGATCAAGGGTTTGTGCTATCTCACTGTGGACATGGGCTACTCCAGTTTGGGATTTGCTGTTGAACTTGCTTTGGATTAGTATTACATTGGTTTGGTTAAGCCACAAGAACATTGTCACAAAATATTTGCAGCTTCGATAACCATGCATAGCAAAACTCAAAATCACTTGGAAGCTAGGAGAAGCATTTGGATTTGCATCAGTCCAATGAAAAAAGTTGTCCCACTCTGTGTATGTGTGAATGCATGAGGGTGGTCTGCATTTATGAGCAGTCGTTGGAGGCATAAAGCCTAGTCCACCTGGCTATACTCATATGGGCTTTTCTGTTCCCTGGAGGGCCTGAATGGGGAAGACAAACTCTACGGTGAGTCAGATGGCTAGCTGCAGCTCCTGCTTGACATAGGTGGACCAGGTGATTGTTTTAACAGGCTGCAGTGATGAATTTTAAAATAATATACAGAAATAATATACAGGAGACAGCTTCTACTAATTGAGTGCTAATTGAAGATGTACCATGCCTTGTGTTGGGTATAGCACAAATATGGTATCATATAAAATCCTCTGAGAGTGTTTTTTTTTTTAATTATTTATTTATTTTGGAGAGAGAGGGAGAGAGTGTGAGTAGGGGAGGGGCAGAGAGAGAGAGAGGGAGAGAATCTCAAGCAGACTCTGCACTGAGCGTGGAGCCCAATGCAGGGCTTGATTTCACGACCCTGAGATCATGACCAGAGCAGAAACCAAGAGTCAGGCACTTAACAGACTGAGCCAACCAGGCCCCCCCAGCTGATAGCATGTTATCATTCCCATCGTACAGCTGCAAAATTTGAAATCCTGTGACTTTAAGTAACACAGCCTGTAAGTAAAGGAGCCTGTATTCAAACCCAGGTTTGAAGTGAAAGAAAAACAGTGAAGAAAAAAGTTATTGGAATCATGTTGCTTCCCATGAACCAGAAATTAAAAAGTGAGAAGCAACCTTGGTAACCAAATTGCATTAAGCTTGTTGTCTTTCTATCACCTGGAAAATAATATCACACATGAGTAGCCACTGGAGTAGAGTAGAGTACAGGGCATCGTGGGACTGGATTTGTCTGCATTTGCAAGAGATGGGTTCATGATAATGAATATATGGAACCCAGGGGAATGCTTTTAATTTACTAACTATGACAAGGTATCTCTGGCTATCATCAGCAGAACTTGCTGTTTGTCCCAGAGCTACCTTCACAAAATGCTTGTTTTGTTCCATGTTTACTGCTGTAAGTAGCATCATTACCAACTGAGAAACTCTCCTGGGATTGACATAATTGAGCTGCCTATTTTACTAAAATTAGTCTTCTAACTTCTGGTCCGGTATCTGCTTCTGTGCCTCCTCTCTTCGTCCTTCCCTTTAACACTTATCAAATCATCTTTTTTTTTAAATTTCATTATGTTATGTTAATCACCATACATTACATCATTAGTTTTTGATGTAGTGTTCCATGATTCATTGTTTGCATATAACACCCAGTGCTCCACTCAGTACATGCCCTCTTTAATACCCATCCCCAGGCTAACCCATCCCCTCACCCCCCTCCCCTCTAGAACCCTCAGTTTGTTTCTCAGAGTCCATAGTCTCTCATGGTTCGTCTCCCCCTCCGATTTCTCCCCCTTCATTTTTCCCTTCTTGCTATCTTCTTCTTTAACATATAATGTATTGTTTATTTCAGAGGTACAGGTCTGTGATTCAAAAGTCTTACACAATTCACAGTGCTCACCATAGCACATACCCTCCCCAGTGTCTATCACCCAGCCACCCAACCCACCCACCCCCCACCACTCCAGCAACCCTCAGTTTGTTTCCTGAGATCAAGAATTCCTCATATGAGGAATTCAAATCATCTTTCTATTTCTATTGACTTGTTCCTCAGTGTTTCCTCGTACATCCAGATCTGGTTGGAGATATCAACTAAAGTGCAACATCAAAACATACTGGATGTACAGCTTCTCAAATAGGAAAGGAAATTTCCATGTGAGAGGAAGCAGGTAGATCAGCTGACTCTTACCTGCCTGCCCCCACCCCCCCACTATTGTTCTCCTGCCTTAAGTCCCACTGCCATCCACATACTAGCCCATGCTAGTCCTTAGTTTAAGGCTCTGGTCAAGTACTGAAGAAATAAATTATTCTCTTGATCACACTTAACTTAGATGGGTTATATTACCATCTCACTTATGCCAATGTTTCTCTAGTTTTAGTGAGTTGCCAGAAGCACCCAGAAGGCTTGTTAAAGCATAGATTACCAGTCCCCACCCCCAGATTTACTGATTGGGTATTTCTGTGATGAGGCCTAATTATTGCATTTCAAACAAGTTCCCAGGTGATCCTGACGCTGCTGATCACATGTTAGAAACCACCACTATATGCTAAGGTACTCAGAAGAGAAGCATGGAAAAATCAGGAACAACTGATGCTCCCCATAATGGCAATTCTCCGATCCTGCTGTGGGCAAGCATTCTATTAAGTTCCCCCGTCCTAGTTGTTCCTACAGCCTCTGAGAGAATTATGTCACCGCTTTGGTTCTTGACTCTAGCTTCATATTAAAATTGCTTGAAGAAAAATAAATTAAAAATAAATAAGATTACTTGGAGAGTTTATTAAGAAATATTCAAAGAGATGCTCAACATCATCATCAGGGAAATGCAAATCAAAACCATAATGAGGTATTACCTCACACCTGTCAGAATGGCTAAAATCAAAACCACAAGAAACAACAAGTGTTGGTGAGGATGTGGAGAAGGAACACTCGTGCCTGTTGGTGGGAATGAACTCGTGCAGCCAATGTGGAAAACAGTATGGAGATTCTTCAAAAAATTAAAAATAGGATTATCCATCAATTCCACTACTGGGTATTTACCCAAAGAAAATGAAAACACTAATTTGAAAAGATGTATACACCCCTGTGTTTATTGCAGCATTATTTATAATAGCCAAATTATGGAAGCAGCCCAAGTGTCCATCGATAGATGAATGGATAAAGAAGATGTGGTATATATACATATATACAATAGAATATGATTCAGTCAAAAAAGAATGAAATCTTGCCATTTGCAACAACATGGATGGATCGAGAGAATATAATGCTAAGTGAAATAAGCCATCAGGGAAAGACAAATACCGTATGATTTCACTCATGTGGAATTTAAGAAGCAAAACAAACAAACAGAGAAAATGAGACAAACCAAGAAACAGACCCTTAACTGTAGAGAACACACATGGTTACCAGAGGGGAGGCGGGTGGGGGGATGGGTGAAATAGGTGATGGGGATGAAGAGTACACTTATGACGAGCACTGACTAATGTACAGAATTGTTGAATCACTATATTGCACACCTGACACTAATATAACACCGTATATTAATTATACAGGAAGAAAAAGAAAAAGAAAAAGGAGATACTCAGACACCATTAAATCATCTGGCCTGTTGCAGTGCTACATTTTTTAACTCACCCCCACCTGAAAAGCTTCTCATGTGCAGCCAGGGTGTGGTAATGCTGCAAGAACAAAAGCGGGCCAAGTCTACAGGCACCCAGCACTTTCCTAGCCCCCTCCCAACACAATGGCTCGAAAACCCAAGGTTTCCCAAGTCGAGGCTCATTTCATTGGTTTGTACATTCTCTACCTAGAGATGCTGTTTCCCTAAATGATGACACAGTGAATGACTTCAGAATGAGACCCTGCCCCTCTGCTCTCTGCTTAGCTACTCTGGGAAGATGGAACCCTACATTATGTCAGAAGTTCAGAAACAGGGGCACCTGGGTGGCTCAGTCATTAAGCATCTGCCTTCGGCTCAGGTCATGATCCCAGGGTCCTGGGATCGAGCTCCGCATCCGGCTTCCTGCTCCTCGGGAAACCTGCTTCTCCCTCTTTCACTCCCCCTGCTTGTGTTCCCTCTCTCGCTGTGTCTCTGTCAAATGAATAAATAAAATCTTTAAAAAAAAAGTTTAGAAATAGTGGCAGTAAAACCAGTGAATCACCCCAGCACTCATTAGTAAAAGTTTATTGTGCACACAGCAGAAATAGCATTCGTGAGCCAGGGGCACTCAAACCAAACATGGAAAGAGGCTCAGAGGTATATTTTTGTAAAGCAGCTTCTATAGGGAGGAGGTAGCGACTGATTATTCTTCACAGTGATTAGTTATAATATTAGAGTTTTCTTAAGTGATTGGGAATTGGTTAGTGGTTATCTCATCAATTTTGGGAAACAGCTTAGGTTTTGCTTATGAGGCATAAGCAAGAGATGAGTTAGTCTTGCAAAATAAGCTAAATTAAGCTCTGTATTTGAGACTAACCTGGTTTTGTTAGCTGTGGGAATTTTCAAGGCTAGCCTCCAGTTGTTTTTGATTTTAACAATTACAGTGTCCCACCCACCAGGATCCGCAGAAGTAATATTGGAAGCCATGTGCAGGTGGTAGCTTAAAGGAACGGATGAAGCAGTTCTCCATTTTCCTCCTCCCTCCAGCCCTCTTTTAAGGTGAGCTTCCTCTCGCTGCTTTTCTCTCATTCGAATTCCTTTTCCCACCTACTCACATCCTCCACTGAGGGATGGGAACATCATCACATCAGGAGCAGGTAAGCCATCTCCTCATTTCAGTGTTTATTCCTGAGGTTTCTGACCACGAACCCTCAGGTTCCATTTTATAATGTTAATGACATTTCTCTATTCTTGTTTCATGAGCACTTACTATGCTTCTGTACTGTCCCAGGGCTCTCGCATCAACGATTTCATCTTGCATTTCTATGTATATTTGGTTACTAATTCAGATGAGTATCACTGATTTTTAAAAAGTGGAAGGAAGCTATCACTCTGAGCCAGTGTATGTTTGGAAGATAGAACAGTAGTCCGTAAACATACCTACCGATTATTATTCCCCTACCACGAAGCCCCCTAGTGAACGGTTATATCGGGGAGCACATTATAGTGGATATGTGTCTTTCTAATAATTCACTTTTTGGTAGTGTATTATCTATATAAAAGCTATGCGACCGGGTGCATAAAATACCAACCTCTTACTTTTTATAAACCATTTAAGACGAAATATTCTGATATTACATTTATAAATTAATTGTAGTTTCCTCTGATGGGAATAAAAATTTAGCAAAATATTGTTAAAACTCGATAAAAAAAATCAGGATGAAAAGAAAGCCAAGATGGATGTATCATGACTTTTGCTAACATTTGGTAAGAAAGGTAATGCACAAACACTTCATGATCTTTTCTTGAATATCGGATAGTATAATGCTATAACAATATAGATTATTTTTTAAATCTGTAAGAACTGAAATTTTCAAAATGTAACCTGGGAAGGGAAACTAAGAGAAAATGTAAACATATATATTTTTTTTAATTTTTAAACTGTTTAATCAAATATGGCACCAATATTTACAATTTTATGTTAATCAGAACTTCTGGCTTTTAAAACATCCATTTCTTTAGACTAGCAATGATGAATCAGATTATGAGATCAAATACCCATAATTATTTATAAAACATGCATTAAGGCAAGATAGATTTGAAATTTTCTATTATAATTATTTCTTTGACTTGCTCTTGGTTTCTAGTAATTAATAAAGCAGTATAATTTTAAAGGAGATGAAAGCTAGAAAGAATATAATTCTTTTAGAACAACTCCAAGACATAATTGTTCAATTGATTTAAAGTTAGTAATTGTTATTTCACATACATGAAGTCATGAATACCAAAGGTATTATTAAAATATTTCCATAATGATTAGGATTGTCATAATTTCCATAAATGGACATTATTATTAAACTTCAGTATGAAGTGAATAATTTTGCGTCACTGCCTTTCTGTTTTAAGAAGCCGTTCTCTTTTGAGTTGATTTTCCTTACAAGGTTTACTCAAGTTTAATTTGTGTTCATTACTCTTCTTTATGGAGTGGTATTAATTAAAGTGCAGCATGGTCAATTCTTTCTAAATTTAAAATTACAAATCATTACCTTAAGCAAAATTTGAAAAATCAAGTATAAATGAATCAGGACAATATAAATTTTAGCTTGTTCTTTAAGCTTTTCACATGTCAAACAATAATCTCCTGCCAATGGCTTATACAAAGCTCTGTAGATGAAGGAGTCAAAGGTTAAAGTTTATGTGAAACTTCAATTTTTTGTACTACCTGGAAATATTTGAGCCTAAGATAAACGAAGTCAGCATCTGCAATGGATAATAGTATGGTGCAGAAAAAAAAAGTATGGACTACAGAGTCAGGCATATATTGGTTCCAGAATCTGGATAAGATTTTTTTAAACCTCAGCAAGTCCCAGATTCCAGATTAGAAGTCCTTCTAGAAATATTGAGAGCATTAGCTATAATCATTTATATAACAAATTAATGTGTGATGCCTGATAGTTGTTCCATTCTATTTAAGCATTTACTTATTTATTCAACAAATATCTGTGAACACCTACAGTGCAAGAGCACTCTGGTAGGCACCAAAGATACTGTGTTAGTTAGAATGACAGTCTCTGCCTAATGGAGTTTAGATGCTTATGCTCAATAGTTTTTACCTCCCCTGTTTCCTGTCTTCATACAACCAGTCTATTTTATCCTGTTCCTGAGAACGCATTGAGTAGCAATTTCCCTGCCTGAGAAGTGACCTAATAGTTCTCAGAAATGACATTGATAACAAGAGATGTGTAGTTCTATATCTCAATTACACATGATTTAACATCAGTAGTTAATACAATTAATCCATCAGTTAACCAGATTTTTTTGAAAGTGAAATGATACTAAGTATGTCCTCTGCCTCTGGGGATACAATAGTGACAAAGACCAAAAATGCCCTAATAGTTTGTAAAAACCTGCTGGAGAAGGGGGGCCAGATTGTAATGGAATAAGAGTTAGAGTGGAAGGTGAAGAAATGAAAGAAACTATCATAGATTACTATTTTGAGATATTTGATTGTGAAATTTAAAAAACAAATAGAGGGGCGCCTGGGTGGCTCAGTCGTTAAGCGTCTGCCTTCGGCTCAGGTCATGATCCCAGGGCCCTGGAATCGAGCCCCACATCGGGCTCCCTGCTCAGCGGGAAGCCTGCTTCTCCCTCTCCCACTCCGCCTGCTTGTGTTCCCTTTCTCACTGTGTCTCTCTCTGTCAAATAAATAAAATCTTTAAAATATATATATAAATAAATAAAAATAAAAAACAAATAGAAGAAGAGTTATATTGGCTAGTGAAGTTTTTTGTTTTGTTTTGTTTTTAGAAACCTGAGCCTTTTTAATGCAGATGAGTAGAGAGGTAGAGTTGGAAAGGAGACCAGCAATGATTCAGGTTTTCTGAATAGATGGCTGAATTGGCTACAAAGGATGGGTCACCTCTTCTATTGGAGTAAGATGGGAGGAGGGCCAAATGTGTGCTGGAGTAGGAATCTCTTTCTGTCAAGAGTAAGACTGATGTTTTTCTGGTTAGGTGGATTTTGGATAGAGAGGAACTATGGATTATTGTAGGGCAAGAAAGTGAAATGGTGGGTGTTGGTATTTAAACTCAATAGTAAGAGAAGTGGCAGAGATTTTCAGGTGATGGGCTGGAGGTCATGATGGGCTGGAGGTCATGATGAACTGGCAGGACAGGTGTATGTGTAGATAGGCGATTGGAGCAATGAAACAAATCAGCTGGAAGATTAGGAATTTGTGCTCAATGAGTTATTTAGGTTTAATCAAATCTATTTTGAATCATCACAACTAAAGATTAGTAGTTAAAGGTTATATATGTTCCATACCTATAAAGGACATGAAAGACATTGAAAATTCATTGTCACTTTTGTGGGATTGGAGCAGAAATCTAATAATTTGAGTAGAAGATGTGACCTAACAGAGGCCGTTTCTATCAAATTCCACACAGCAGGGGCGTTAAAGCTAGTAAAGCCTTAATTTCACCCTTCAGTGTCTCATAAAACTAAAAACTTCAATTTTGACCAAATGGATGAAAAGGCTGTGTAAAGAGTTTTCTACCTGAAATGGAAAAATTTCATCCTTCTGCTGAGTTTTCCACTTTACAAAAGCATCTGTTTTCCAACAGACTGCCTTTGCATTGGTTTTACTGAGGAAAGTGGCTTTTATTGAAGTCCCTGCCGGTGGGCTGGCCAAAGCTTCAGTTTTCCTCTGAGGAAGAAGCACCAGGGGGCCTGAGCTTGTTAAGCATTAAAAACAGAGTTGGTATTTCAACGTTAAATTCTACTTTCCATCTTGCTTAGATACTGCTAGAAGTGAATGGGTTTATTTCGGTGACTTAATTTGATTTAAAATTTCAGAGAATGAATTTCTGATAATTTGATAAAATTATTTGGGGTCCTACCTTTGTTAGACCAAGTACAAGTAGAGCATATGGGACATAATGTGGCTACTAAAAGTGAACAAATTGTGTCACATACCTAAAATCACCATATCTACCCTATGTTTAATATTTTTATGATAAAATTTATTACTCTAATTACCATACAACTCTACAAATCAAAACAGTAATTGTGTTGCTTTCTAGACATGACGTTTTTTGTTTGGGTTTGTATTTTTCGTTTTCTTCTTCTTTCATTTCTCCTCTAACATTCCAAGTTTCCTAGGATGAATTTAATAATCACACAGACCTTGCTGGAAAGATCTACAAGCAAAGATAGGGCAATGCAATCTATAAAGGACCCAGATACTTTAACATCTATGTGACCTATAAGTATGCAAGATGCATATAGATATTTTTATAGGCTATTCTTTATTACAGATGTTCTCAGGATACTAGTAAAACCAAATCTCACTTATTCTCCTGACAGTTTAATATACAATAAATTATTAACAGTAGATAACACAAAGAAAATAATTCAGTGATGTGGTCCTGCAGATTGGACACCTGAAACGGCACAATAAGGTTGAAATTAAAGATGTGCTGAGTTCTTCATGTCATGGGCTCTGGTCTGCTCTGCATCTACTGGGGAATAACTTTTAAACCAATAGGAAGGCAGCGTGTGAGCTACCTGCCAGAACTGGCAAATCTTACAAATGTAAGGGTCAAAAGCGTAAGCCCTGATGGAGGGATTTTCTTTGCAAATTGCCAGAATGTAAGTTTTGGATGGTCACCTTAATTTTCTCCATCTCACAAATGGCTCTTTGGTTAAATTTAGGAACATTATATTAGTAAAGTCTGGTTAAAAAGCAAATCTTAATAAAGTACAATGTCAAGAAATCTATAGAAAACACAATATCACAATAGCAACTATATACACACATTAGACACACACATTTTTTCCCCAATGAACAAGTGATTTATTTGAAAAGCTTATTTAAATTCTAGAGAATTCTTCAATTATACTGATTTTTACTTTATACCACATCTTTTATTTAAAGGCATGATCAATACATTTAGGGTTTTGTTTTGTTTTACATTTCAATAATCCAGCCACCTTAAAATTTAAAGTAGGTTTTATAATTTGTTATCCATTTTCTTAGACATAATGTAAATTTTGGTACAGATTTTTCTTGTGCTTATTTTAGCCACCACTTTTGTATACTCAAGAAATCAAAGAATCACTAGTCCCTTAAGTGAGACATACTATTAAGCTGAATATTTTTCACACTCAGAAGCCATAATGGATGAATTGGGAAATCTGCCACCCTTCTCTTCCAATTAAAAAAACACCATAAATTATCATTAGTTGATAGAATTTCAGCTGAACTTTCAGGTGTCTACATATTTGAAAAAGTAAAACAATTGGAGGAAAACAATAACAAAAATTTAATTGTCAAAAGTAATTATGTAATATTTCATTACATAATTAAATATATCAGGATAATTTGTATTCAGGCAGCATTCGTTGTGCTTATAACATACAGCTTAATTTAAACTTTTTAAAATGTTATTTTGCATTTATATAATCTACATAAAGTTTTTAATTCCAAAACCAAAATGTAAACTTGAAGGATTCTAAATTAATCTCATTTTGATAGGCTTCTGTATTTTTTTCCTGTGGAAACTCAAAGGGAATTATTCAGACTGCAGCATGTTCTCACTACTACCTTTTATATGATGTGTATAAAGTAAGGTATAAAGTAGTCTTTGCATATCCTGTGAAATGAATGGCTTTCTAGAGAGAGCGCTCTGAGGACAGTGAGCCTAGTGAGGTGACTGGGCAGTAATTAAGCCCCTCATTAGCCCCTCTTATGTTTGTTTTGAAGGGAGTTCTGTGAATGAATGGATGTACTAACAGTCTGATTAATATTGTGGTTAGACTTATTTTCAAAGGGAAATATCTGTAAGTCACCACTATCTAGGAGAATTCTTTATTTTTTGTTTTGTATAGCAGGGGTTTTACTGTTTGCTATTAATTTTTGCCAACTGTTGGATTCTTTAGCTAAGTGGTCAAAGTATATTATTGCATATTGTATGAATACATTTTAAGACATTCATATTATTTAGGATAGACTAAATTGTTATATTGGACCAAAATATACAATGGTTCAGCATATTAGAATTTACATGGTGTTCATAAAGCTGTCTAAATCAGACTCTGACACTCCATTTGTCATTTCATGATTTCCCAGAGGATACATTCTCAGTATGGGCCAGATCATCCAAGGGGGTAAAAATTGGTGGGGGTTTTTTTTGGGGGGGGGGCAGTGAGGGGAGTGTGAAATGGGTAGGGGTGACAATAATTTTAGTATTACAATATTCTGTGGTCCTCCAAAGGGCCACAGTATGTAAACAGATATACAGCACAGTATATTCATGGTATTACAATTTAATGGCAAGGAAGGATTATGAAAAAGTCCAAAACCATCTCTTGGTGAAGGTAATAATGGGAAGGTGAGTTGAGAAACTATTCTAGGGACTTGTTCTTGTTTTTTTGCTTCCATTCAACAGAAGATGATAGCCAAAGAGTGTGTAGAAGGGCTTTATGACTAAGTAAGGGAGTGGTTGGAAACACACCTGCCCATAGTGATTGGCTAAAATACAGTCACAGGACTGCAGCTAACTTCAAGGGAAGCTGGGAAATGTAGTCCAGCTATGTGTCCAGGAACACACAAACAAGTTTTAGTGAATAGCTAGTGATCTTTAAATTCTGATTCATAGGTGTGTACCTATCACAGAGTGCATGTTCAGTGTTTCCTGAACTGTTTGCTGAGCTGATGTACGGATCTCCATGTCAGCTTCTTCCTACATAACTCATATTCCAGCTCTATAGATCTTGTCAGTGGATTGTTGGCCAGTTATGGAGAATTGTGAATTCATTTCACTTTCATGGGATTCTTCCTTATTCAGTGTTGATATAATTAACCAGTATTTCTGTGAATTTAGTCTAGGCTTTTGCTGTGTCTCTTTTTGTGCAATATTACTTTGACATTTAAATATGAATTTCTTATATAAAGTGGCTCTTATTACTAATCTATAAATACCTTTATTTTTTTAAGTGCCTTTTTAAAAAAAGACTTATTTACTTTAGAGTGCATGAGAGTGGGTTGGGGGGTGACAGAGGGAGAAGAAATCCTCAAGCAGACTCCCCGCTGACTGTGGAGCCCCACACAGGGCTTAGTTCCAGGGCCCTGAGATCATGACCTGAGCTGAAATCAAGAGGTGGGCGCTTAACCAACTTAGCCACATAGGTGCCCTTAAAAAATGCTTTTTGAGCAATTATTTGTATAGACATACGGTAAGTCATCTTGAATGAAGAAGCAATACTTTTCTTTACAAGCACCAAGTGACAAAATTGTTTATACCACAATATAGCTTGGGATTGCTTATGTTGGAGAGGACTATAGATAAAAACTACCTTAAAATGCAAACTGGGTGCTTACAATTTTAGTGAATTCTTTGGATAAGAATTTCTTTCTCCTTGATTCCATTTTATATAACACAATCATCTGAAAAAATTCCTAGAGACGAACCTATTCATTTCAAAAAATACGTAGTTCAGGATTAGATTTGAGTTAATAGGGCTTGGGGAGAAAAAAAAATAATACTGTTATGACAAGGAAGAAACTTTGATTCTGGACCTCACCATGAAACACACAGATCATTAAATCACTCTATTTATCTTAATTTTCTGGTTAAAAAAATGAAGAGCCTCCTTAGGTAAACTTTATAATTTCTTCTGCTTTATTGGCAATGATACAGAAAGGCTCCTCTCTTTCTAAATCTCCTTTCTGCTCTTGAGTGATAACAGGCTTTAGTTTAATGTCCACTGGGCATCTTGAGAACAGACACAGTCTTATGTGTCAAACAAGTATTCATGTCAGTATTTTCAGCTGTAATTACAGTGCACATTCACTTTCTATTTTGTATTTCTGACTGACATATGTTGAGTGATTACGATCTCCTCCTCTCTGTTAAGAATTTTTAAAGTATTATTTACTCAAAAAATCTTAGGAAGACATTCTTTTACTCTTTACATTTTATAAAGGAGAATATTGAGGTGGAAGAATGAATGACCCAAAGCTTGTCCATAAAGAGCCAGATTTGGATGTGAGGCTGGCTGACTCCAAAGGTCACCTCACCACAACTGCAAATTGTTCTCCATAACCTTGCCACAAGTATTTAACAAAGGAAAATCTCATGTTTCTTACTAATTTGTCCACAATTTGAAGCTGAATTTTAAGGAAATAAATTTATTTTTACCTTTTATAATTTTCCCAAGGTTTTTGGAGACCAAATTGGTCTTAATTTTAAGCATAATTATAATTTTCATTTTCTCTGTAAAACATTTCTAGATATCTTAACATCATTTTGACTGGTAACATTGGGCTTTCTTAGGAAATTAGATAATCTTGTTGGGATATGTAACCAAATCTACAGGGCCTGACACTGGGGCAATCATTCATGAATTTGAAGAAGTCTAGGCAAAATACTTGATGAGTATGTATATAATTGTTAATTGTGGAGCTCTAATTTCCTTAGACTGATCAAGAATATTAAGTGATGGATTAGTGGAGCTGAGTATCAGTTTAAAAACTTGTTGTAGGGGCACCTGAGTGGCTCAGTTTGTTGAGCATCTGACTTTGGCTCAGGTCGTGATCTCAGGGTCCTGGGATCAAGCCCTGAATGGACTCCCCACTCAACGGGGAGTCTGCTTGTCCTTCTCCCTCTGCCCCTCCCCCAGCTCATGCTGGCTGGCATGCACTCTCTCTCTCTCTCTCCCTTATAAAATCTTTGGGGGGAAAACTTGTATAATAGTGTCAGGCTTTATTACAGTCAAATTGTAGATATTCATGTGTTGTAATTCCTATAATATAATGTAAATGTAATTAGGATAATTGCCATTAACTGAAACTCATAACCTTCTTAATTTGAATTTTAAAAAATTAACCAAAGAGCAAAATTAGAAACAAGCCAAACAAAAATCCAAAAGAATGTGATTTCTACATACTACTGGTGTATTCTAAGGAACATTTGACAGCCAGAGAGCTATTTATGTATTATAATAACTGAAATTAGCCTTTTTATTTTTTTATTTTAAAGATTTTATTTATTTAACAGAGACACAGCGAGAGAGGGAACACAAGCAGGGGGAATGGGAGAGGGAGAAGCAGGCTCCCCGTGGAGCAGGGAGCCCGATACAGGGCTCGATCCCAGGACCCTGGGACCATGACCTGAGCCGAAGGCAGACACTTAACGACTGAGCCACCCAGGGGCCCTTGAAATTAGCCTTCTTTTTAAATGAGGCAGTAATCTTTTCTCAGATGCCACTAGCTAAATGTCCTTTCACCTACGATTAGTTATTACTGATGAAAAATTATGTCACCAAAGCACCTGATTTCTACTGTGCCCACATTCTCATCAGCAGGCAACAAACTATACAGGATTTAACCTTAGAGAAATAATTTAAATATTTTATTGTAGTGGAAAATAATTTGGAAGACTAAGTTGTAAGTTTTAAGATGACTTACATATTAAGAGCATTGTTCGCAAATTCTCTTTAAGGAAGCTAGGTTTTATTTTTTTTGATCATTAGATAATTGATCAATTCAGGTTTCTTGATTTCATTGAACTAACTGCATAGCTCTCCTAAATAGGGAATACAAATCTTCAACAATTTTTTGAACTTTATTGTAGCATGGATATGATCACTTTCTATCAGGAAGCTATTTAAAATGGATTATCACAGGGAACCCTGGGTGGCTCAGTTGGTTAAGTGGCTGCCTTCAGCTCTGGTCATGATCCCAGGGTCCTGGAATTGAGTCCTGCATTGGGTTTCCTGCTCAGTGGGGAGCCTGCTTCTCCCTCTGCTCTGCCTGCTACTCCCCTTGGTTATGCTCTCTCTCTCTCTGACAAATAAATAAAATCTTAAAAAAAATGGATTATCACAAATTAACAATCCTACTCATGATGATTTCTGAGACTCCATATTTTCAACTTCAAAGAAAATATTTATTTGACCTAGGCATTTAATTGAGGGGGGAAATCTTACCCTATGTCTGTCTTAGAGGGTAATAATTTTTATACATGCATGAAAAATATATAAAATGTTCAGTTACTAGAAATCAGATGGCAATTAATAGGAAAATAGCAGTGCCTTTTTTTTCCAGCAAATACTCTATCCAAATACATTTCATAATGATGATTTTCATGTAAAGTTTTACATGTGTCTCATATTTGGTTCATTCAACCAATATTTAATGTCTCTTTATGCTATACTGTCTTAAGATCTAGGTACAACATATGGTGGAAAATGGCCAAAAATAGACCAAAGTATATATTCCCTACCTCAGTTAATGGCCATAACTTTTCTCTAGTCTTTGAAGCCAATCTTTTACTCCTTGCTTTCTCTCATACACATATCCAATCCATTACCATATTTTCTCAACTTTACCTTCAAAGTATATTCAGAATCCAATCACTTTATACCACTTTAACTACCAAAAACATTATATATGTTTATATGTGTGTGTGTATTTACACACACACAATACATATCACACTAATAAAGCATACTCAAAAAGCTATTGAAGATCAATGGAACAAAATATTAATACAGAAATAAACCCACAATTATATGGTCAGTTAATCTTTGACAAAGCAGGAAAGAATATCCAATGGGAAAAAGATAGTCTCTTCAAAAAATGGTATTGGGAAAACTGAACAGCAATATGCAAAAGAATGAAACTGGACTACTCTCTTACACCATATGCAGAAATACACTCAAAATTAATTAGAAACCTAAATGTAAGACCTGAAACCATAAAAATTCTAGAGGAGAACACAGGCAATAATTTGACATCAGCTGTAGCAAATTCTTTCTAGATCTATCTCCTGAGGCAAGGAAACAAAAGCAAAAATAAGCTATTGGAACTACATCAAAATAAAAAGCTTCTGTACAGTGAAGGAAAAAATCAACAAAACTAAAAAACAACCTGCAGGGAGAAGGTATTTGTAAAATGACATATCTGATAAAGGGTTAGTATCCAAAATCTATAAAGAACTTACAAAGCTCAACATCCAAAAAACAAATAATCCATTAAAAAATGGGCAGAAGACATGAACAGACATTTCTCCAAAGGAGACCTACAGATGGTCAACAGACATGTGAAAACAGGGAAATGCAAATCAAATGAGAGATATCACCTCACACTTATCAGCATGGCTAAAATCAACAACACAAGAAACAACAGGTGTTGGTGAGAACGTGGAGAAAAAGGAACCCTTGTGCACTGTTGGTGGGATTGCAAACTGGTGCAGCCGCTGTGGAAACTAGTATGGAGGTTCTTTAAAAAGTTAAAAATAGAACTACCTTATGATCCAGCACTACTAGGTATTTATCCAAAGAATACAAGAACACTAACTCAAAGGGATCCAGGCACCCCTATGTTTATTGCATCATTATTTACAATAGCTCAGATATGGAAGCAGCCCCATTGATTGATGAATGGATAAAGATGTGGTATATATACAATGGACTATTATTCACCTATAAAAAAAGAAACCTTGCCATATGAAATGATGTGGATGGAGCTAGGGAGTATAATGCTAGGCAAAATAAGTAAAAGCAAGAATACCATATGATTTCACTCATATGTGGAATTTAAGAAACAAGCAAAGTCAAAAAATGATAGACAAATCAAGAAACACTTTTTTTAATTTCATTTATTTGACAGAGACACAGCAAGAGAGGGAACACAAGCAGGGGGAGTGGGAGAGGGAGAAGCAGGCTTCCCGCTGAGCGGGGAGCCCAATGAGGGCCTCCATCCCAGGCCCCTGGGACCATGACCCGAGCGGAAGGCAGATGCCTAATGACTGAGCCACCCAGACTCTTAATTATAGAGAACAAACTAATGGTTATCAGAGGGAGGTTGATGGGGGGATGAGTTAAATCTGTAATAGGGATTAACGAGTATACTTGTCCTGATGAGCACAGGGTGATGTATGGAAGTGTTGAATTACCATTTTGTACACCTGAAATTACTGTAACACTGTTAACTGGAATTAAAAACTTTTTAAAAGGCTATTGAATTCAATAAAATAGTAATTAAAGATTTTATATTTTCCTTCATTTCTCCTGAAGTAACTGGTTCTAGAATATTTTACAGTAAATATATGAAATAAATAAGTATACTTTCAGCTTAAAAACTATTTCATTTTAGTTTTTCAATAAAGCTTTCTCATGATAATGTGATATGTGGGAATTGGAAAAAGAATATTAGTGAAATTTTTGCATTTATATCTCACATTTTTAAATGACTTGAGTCAGCTTATTATATATGATATTACCCAATGTAAGTCATCCCAATAAATATGGACAGTTCTGAGATAGGAAATAAATGTTTCTGCCTAACCAATGTTGTTGCCTTTGGTTATTCTCATTTCAGGGGATTTATTTCCATTAATTTCTTTTTAAAAAGGGAAAGATTGCATATTAGACATCTTTCTACAAATTTTCAAGTGCAATTTATTTTTTACTTTTTCAAGTGTACATTTTACATATAGTTTATCATAAATTTAGGGGGAAACAATGTTTCTATTCTGCTAAACACTGTTCTTGATGTTGATATCCTGTTGATCCTGATAGATCTAAATGTCAAGCTTTATCTTTAACCCAAAGAATTTGCCATCTTTACTCATAGTTGCCAGTTGATGGGTGAAATAAAGTCTATTCTTAGTTTTTTTAGTGGACAGAAACATTGTTTTTACTATAGAAGACATATATGCTAGAAGGTACTGCTAGATTAAAATTTTTAGAAGCTTAGAAGAGATAATAGAGGTCACAAATGATGAATTTTTTCATTTTATTTTCCTTTTGCATTTAAATGAAATGTCTCCTCATCTTATTTTTTGTTTCTTTTCAACAGATGAAACTCTAATGAAACTAATCCAATACACTCAATATGCAGGCTCCTAATATTCTATGATTAAGTGGCAGTATTAGATGATTCACTTCATTAAGGTACATAAACCCATGAGTAATAATGAATCAGTTGAACATGTGGGCTTGCCATTTGATATTGGTCATTTGATATTTAAGAAACCATTGTTTTAAGTTAGTTTTAGATAGGTCAATACTGAGATTATAATAATCTATTTGTTTACTACTCAGTAGAAAGCATGAATATTTCTGAGAAATCATGGATTAGATACAAGAAACATCAAAATGCAATGTAATATTATAATGTAAGTGAAAAATAGAGGAAATGTCCCATTTTCTCAGAATCTAATAGACATAAGAGTATTTTATATTTAAAGGTGATTCATGGAAGAAAAGCTTTCATATTTCCTTTATATAATGTGTGTTGATTTTAACTATGTTAGACATTAAGCAGTTTGTATATTTTCTTTCACTGGTGTGTAGGCTACTTAAGGCAAAGATAATGTCTTATTTTTTTAATATTTTTTTAAATTAATTAATTTATTTATTTGACAGAGAGAGGCACAGAGAGAAAGGGAACACAAGCAGGGGGAGTGGGAGTGGGAGAGGGAGAAGCAGGCTTCCCGCAGAGCAGGGAGCCCGATGTGGGGTTCGATCCCAGGACCCTGCGATCATGACCTGAGCCAAAGGCAGACACTTAACGACTGAGCCACCCAGGCGCCCCAAGATAATGTCTTATTAATTGTTCTGCATCTTAACAGAAAGGAAGACCCCCTAAACTTGCCAGTTCATAGTGAGAAAGGTGACTATTTTTTAAAATAACTCTACAGTCATAGAGTTAACTATGTAGGCATGAAATGGTTTGGTAGACATAAAAAATAAAAGCCAAAAAGCAACTTCAATTTTCTTTGGAGATGTCTTGATTTTGTAGGGACAGTGTTTTTGTACCAACTAAGATAAAATTCACTGGTACTTAAATTTTAAGTGTCCATTTACTTGTTAATGACATAAAGTTTCTGACAGACTCAAAATATATATTAAGTTGATTTTTGAGTGTGTAACTGTTGTCTTGTTGGCTAATTTTGTTGTCACTTCTCAATTTTTTTCAATCAAAAAATTGAAATGTAGTCGAAATATTAGTTTCAGGTGTATAACATAGTGATTCAATATTTATATACATTGCAAAATGATCATCACAATAAGTCTAGTTACCATATGTCACCATACAAAGTTATTATAGCATTATGGACTGTATTCTTTATGCTGTACTTTATGTTATCATGTCTTTATTATTTTATAACTGGGAATCTAACTTTTAATTCCTTTCACCTATTTTCACCATCTCCCCACCCCCTCACCTATAGCAACCATCACTTTGTTCTCTGAATTTGAGTCTATTTGTTTTGTTATTATATTTTACAGTCTCCATAAAACTTTCTTTGTCTGACTCATTTTACTTTGTATAATACCCTGTAGGTACGTCCATGTTATAGCAAATAACACATTTCATTCTTTTATGGCTGAGTAACATTGCATTGTGTATATACCATATCTTTATCCATTCATCTATTGATGCACATTTTGGTTGCTTCCATATTTTGGCAATTGTAAATAATACTACAGTGAACATAGAGGTGCATATGTCTTCTCAAATTAGTGTTTATCTTTAGATAAATACCCAATAGTGAAATTGCTGGATCATATTGTATTTTTATTTTTAATTTTTGGGGGAGCCACCATAGTGTTTTCCACAGTGGCTGTACCAATTTACATTCTACCAACAGTGCAGAGGGGTCTCTTTTATCCACATCCTCGCCAACACTAGTTATGTCTTGTCTTTTTGATGCTCATCATTCTGACAGGTGTGGGGTGATATCTTATTGTGGTTTTGTTTTGCATTACCTGATAAATAGTGATGTTAAGCATCTTTTCATGTATCTTTTGGACACCTTTATGTTGTCTTTGTAAAAATGTCTATTCAGGTCAGGTCCTTTGCCCATTTTTTAATTGGATTGTTTGTTTTTATGCTTTGAGTTGTATGGGTTCTTTATATATTTTGGGTGTTAGCCCCTCATTGGGTATATCATTGGCGAATACCTTCTCCCATTCAGTAGGTTGCTTTTTCATTTCATTTTGTTGGTTTCCTTTGCTGTACAAAAGCTTTTCAGTTTGATTTGGTTTCAGTTGTTTACTTTTGTTGCCCCTTGCCTGTGGAGATAGATAAAATTTTATATATATTGCTAAGACCAATGCCCAAGAGTATACTGCCTGTGTTTTCTTTTAGGAGTTTTATGGTTTCAGTTCTTGTATTTAGCTCTTTAATCCATTTTGCGTTTCCTTTGTATATGGTGTAAGAAAGTGGTCCATTTTCATTCTTTTGCATGTAGCTGTCCAGGTTTTCCAGCACCATTTATTGAAGAGATTTTTCTCCATTATATATTCTTGCCTCCTTCGTCATAGATTAACTGACCATATAAACATGGGTTTATTTCTCGGCTGTTTAGTTCTATTGATCTATGTATTTTTGTGCCAATACCATACCATTTTGATTACTGTATCTTTGAAGTATAGTTTGAAATCTGAGTGTATAATATCTCCAACTTCTCCTTCTTGCTCAAGATTGCTTTGACTATTAGGAGTGTCTTGTGGTTCCATCCAAATTTTAGTATTTCTTCTAGCTCTGTGAAAAACGTTAATTGTATATTAATAGGAATTGAACTGATTCTGTAGATTGCTTTGGGTAGTAGAGACATTTTAACAATATTCTTCTAATCCATGAGCATGGAATATCTTTCTATTGTGTTGTCTTCAATTTATTTCACAATGTCTTATAGTTTTCAGAGTATAGGTCTTTCACCCTTGGTTAAATTTATTTTTAGGTAATTCTTTTTGATGCAGGTGTAAATAAGATCATTTTTTAAATTTATCTTCTCCTTTGTTATATGTATTAATGCAACAGATATCTGTACACTAATTTTGTATTCTGCAAACTTACTGAATTCATATGTTAGTTCTACCAGGTTTTGGTGGAGTTTTTAGGGTTTTCTGTATATAATATGTCATCTACAGGTAGTGACAGTTTTACTTTTTCCTTACCCATTTGGATGTCTTTTATTTCTATTTCTTGTCTGATTGCTGTAGCGAGGGCTTCCATTACTATGTTGAATAAAAGTGGCAAGAGTGGGTATCCTTGTCTTATTACTGACTTTGAGAAAAAGCTTTCAGTGTTTCATCATTGAGTATGATTTTAGGTGTGGTGTTATTATATGGTTTTAAATATGTTGAGGTAGTTCCCTCTATACCCACTTTGTTGAGAGTTTTTATCCTAAATGAATGTTGAATTTTGTCAAATGATTTTTCTGCACCTATTGAGATGATCATATTTTTCTTTCATTTTGTTAAGGTGGTGTATCATGTTGGTTGATTTGTAGATATTGAACCATTCTTGCATCCCTGGAATAAAATCCCACTTGATAATGGTGTATGATCCCTTTAATGTATTGTTGAATTTGGTTGGTTAATTTTTTCAGGATTTTTGCATCTGTGGTCCTCAGAGATATTAGCCTGTATTTTTTTTTTTCCAGTGTCTTTTTTGGCTTTGATATCAGGGTTACACTAGATTCATAGAATGGATTTGGAAGCATTTCTTCCTTTTTAATTTTTTTTTTTTAATTTTTTTTTTTTTACTGATTCAATTTGTTTACTAGTAATCAGACTGTTCAGATTTTCTATTTCTTCCCGATTCAGCTTTGGGAGATTATATATTTCTAAGAAATTACTAATTTCTTCTAATTGTCCGTTTCATTGGCTTATAATTTTTCATAGTATCTTCTAGTTTTTTTGTATTTCTCTATTGGTTGTAACTTCTCTTTCATTTCTGATATTATTTATTTGGGTTCTCTCTCTCTCACTCTTTTGTTTTTTGTTTTTTGGGTTTTTTTCCCCATGGTAAGTCCAGACAAAGTTTAATCATCTTGATTATCTTTTCAAAGAACCAGCTTAGTTTTCATTATCTTTTCTGTTTTCTTCACCTTAATTTTATTTCCACTCTGATCATTATTATTTCTTTCTACTAACTTTGGGCTTTGTATCTTCTTTTTTCTAGTTTCTTTAGCTGTAAGGTGAGATTGTTTGAGATTTTTCTTGTTTCTGGAAGTAAGCCTGTATTACTATAAATTTTCCTCTTAGAACTGCTTTTGCTGTATCTCATAGATTTTTAAAAATAATTTCATTTTCATTTGTTTCAAAGTATTTTTTAATTTACTCTTTGATTTCTTTATTGACCTGTGGTTGTTTAGTAACATGTTCTTTAGCCTCCACGTATTTGTGTTTTTTCACTTTTTTCTTGTAATTGATTTCTATTTCATACCACTTTGCTTAGAAGAGATGCTTGATGTGATTTCAACTTTCTTAAATTTGTTAAGACTTGTTTTGTGGCCTAACATGCAGTCTGCCCTGGAGAATGTGTTTGAAAAGAATGTGTATTCTTCTGTTTTTGGATGGAATATATATATATTAAGCCCATCTGGTTTAATGTGTCATTTAAGGCCACTGTTTCCTTATTAATTATCTGTCTGGATGTTCTCTCCATTAATGTGAGGTGTTAAATTCCCCTAGTATTGTTGTATTATGGTCAATTTCTCTCTTTATGTCTGTTTCTATACCTAGGTGCATCTATGTTTGATATGTAGATATTTATGGTTATATCCTCTTGTTGGATTAATCCCTTCATCATTAGGTAATGCCCTTCTTTGTCTCTTCAGTCTTTGTTTTAAAGTTTATTTTATGTGATATAAGTATTGCTGCCCCAGGTTTCCTTTTGTTTTCATTTTTGTGGAATCTTTTTCTATCCCTTCACTTTCATTCTGTATATGTCTTTAGGTCTGAAGTGAGTCTCTTGTACACAGCATATAGAGGGATCGTATTTTTTATCCAGTCACCCTATCCAGTTTTGATTGGAACATTTAGCCCAGTTACACTTAAAGCAATTATCAGTTTGTATGTAATTATTGCCATTTTGTTGTTTTCTCATTTTATGGTTCTTTTTTCCTTTATCTTTACACATCACAATTTTTTATTGACTACCCATTATGGCACTTTTCTAGGCTCTAGACTATTTCTACACTGTCAGAGTACATTTTTGTGTTTTCTCTACAGCAATTGCAAATAAATAATTATAATATTGACAGATGTATCTTTTGTAACATGTAGATTTATTTAAAAATTTGAAAAAAATCGAAATTTTGAGTCATAAAGAATAATGAAAGCTGCCATTCATCTATCAGTTTACTGAGTACTAGCCAGTGAATTCATATATTGTATAGATTCAATCATCTATATTAATCATATTAATAACCATGAGATTAATATGAGTAGCACATTTCACAGATATGAACTGTGACTACTAGCAAGGTTAGGAAAATTGCCCTTACAGAGCTGGCAAGTTCCAGATTGAAGTTTATACCCATTCTGACTCCAAATCCTATAGGCCTGACCATTTCCCCATGATACTGCCCTCAAATACAACAGAATTCTCCTTTTCTCCTCCATCATTACCAGTAATCCCTGGTGATTCAAGTTTCACCAAATGTCTCTGATCCAGCTAGAGACTTTTGCTTGGCTACAAAAAGCCTTGGTTTCACACATGCCATATGCAGTGTTCCCCCTCCCTCTTACTCCTTCCCTCTATCACTTTTCTTCTATTCCTCACTTCCTTCTCTCCCCTCCCTCTCTCCCTTTCCCCACTTCTCTCCCTCTCCCTCCCTCCCTCACACACACACACACACACACACACACACACACACACTCTTACTCAACTATTCACTCACTCACCCAGCTACACCCACACACCCCTACACTCAAGTAAGTTTACTTGTTTGTTCATTTGTTTATATGATTTGGATAAATAGACAAATGATCACTTTGTTTTTATTTACCATGAAAAAATTTACTTTTTGAAAAAAGTTACTCGGTGGGTAGCCTGCACTGTAAGCTCTAGTTTATATTAATATAAATCTAATGATCGTTTAAATAACCAACAAATTGCAAAATTAATATTTTCAAGGTCATATAGTATATATGATTTGTTTATTGTGAGCAAATAAAAATTCCCAAAGCAATCTTCATTTATCTACCCACATCTGTGATATAGAAAAAATAATTTCTTAACAATTTTAATCCCACAATTAACAAATGCTGATATAAACATTAATTTATTTGACCTGACTTTGTTTTACCAGTTGGCACAGGATTTTATAGTTTGTTGATTTCCAGTAGATAATAGATTAAAACTGCTTTTAATAGTGTTGGTTACTGAAGCATGCTGTTACAATGTAACCTCAAGGTATCCCTCATAAATGTTGTGGAAAATCTCCTGTAGAACAGCAGTAAAGTAATTTGTCCTTGTTTATTCCAGGGAGAGCTTATCCATACACTTTGTTCCTATGATAGGATCCTTTAAGAATTGTCCTTTATCATGTTGATATTGTAATGGCCTATTATTGCTGAATTACATTTTCTGATCTAATTCATAGATATTAAAACAATTGACCTTGGACACGATTACCTTGTGGGAAAAGCATTTTTAAATCCAGTCTTTCCTAAAATGATCACTCTATTTTCTGCTTCTATAGCATACGTTGTGTGTGTTCATTTTCTCTTTTGTCCTTTTCTGAAATATTTCATTGAATTTTTGGTTTAGTGGCTTAGTTGTTCTTAAATAGATAAATTCTGTTTTTCACCTTTTCCTCTGCGCAACCCCCCAGCTCCATCCTACAACTCCATAAATATTTCTCATTCTGCAAGGAAAACGTGACCCATTTTAACTTATTTTTGATTAATTAGAGTTTGTGTGCGTGTGCACATGCACGCGTGCTAATTAGAAACTTATGGCTTCTGAAATGCTACGTGACAATATGAAAGAAGTTAGCACATTTGTTTTCATGGTAACAATAATGAAAATAAATGTAGAAATTACAGTAAAAGCACACTGTTGATATGCAGGGTAATTGTTTTACATCTGTTTATTTTTATTTTTTTTCCTCTCAAGCCCAGGATACCAGTCTCTCTTCTCTAATAACTAAAATGCACTTCCAGGCACTACTTAAATTGTACCCACTCTGCTGGCTTTACTGAAGGCTTATTGCTCAATGATATTGCCTTTTTCTTTTACTTGCTATCTAACATATGCTTTCTTGTATTATCATTTTTTATGTTATTTTCTTCAATTTATGGCCTTTTCCATGCTGGGCCAAATAAAGTATAGCTGCAGAAATTAATGAAACATGGAATATGGTACTGCCATAAATCCATGATCACTGCATCACCAGGGGGCCTGAGATAGGTTCTCAAATTGCCTGGGAAACTGACTCTCCATCTCTGGTCCAATTACTCTTGCACTCTGTACAGCCTTCCACTTCAGACCTCGTCAACACATGGAAAGTTCTGCTATGCCTACCCTCTGGTCTCTTCTCTCCCTTTACCACTGCCACCAGCAGAATCAATGTCCTTCTTTTCATACATATTTATTGAGCACTTATTGGCCAAGAGCACTGATGTCTCTTGGTACTAGGTATAACTGGGAACAAAACATGCAGAGTTCATTCTGTCATGCAGATTATGATCCATAAATAATGAAGTATTCTCTATGCTACATTCTCTATTCTCTATCTCTAGGTGATAAGTCAATGAAGCTGCAAATGCATTATGAGAAAGAGAAAATGACTCTTACGCCTTTTGGATAGGATGGTTAGGGGAAGCACTGATGGTTGAGGAAGAGCAGGAGTGATCCTTGCAGATTCCCAGGTAGGGGAGGTTTCACATGGAAGAAGTAACAAATGGTAACACTTTAAGGTGGGATCCTGCTTAGTTTATTTGAGCAACAAGCACAAAATACTGTTTTATGTTTCATAAGGGAAACAGAATCCCTTAGATATTTAATCATTTAGACCCCCAAGTTTATGATGTGATTCCATCCACTCTCTTCTTCGCCTCCTGTCATAGTGATATTACCCTTCTATTGGAAGCCAATCCCCCCACTTCAAGAATAAAATCTCCATCTACTGAGAAATCTTGCCCCATGTTATTCTGTGTCTTATGTATTTTATCTTCTGCTGCTGCTCTATATTTCCTATTATAACATGCTCTTTTTCTAAAAATAAAACAAAATGTTAAATAGATTAAGTCAAGTTTATACCCCCTTTTAGCTATTGCACTTCTGAGAGAGCATCCAATATGAAATCATGGCTAATAAATAATAAATCACTTTTATAACCATGTATGTTTTATATTAAACACCAACTCCAAGTCTTGGTTTAAGTGGAGGAAGCATTTCTGGTTATAAAAACTAAGAAATGCCATTAACCGGAATACTGGTTTTTTTAATTGCTAAAATGTTTTTATTTTTCTATTAATTTGTAATTACATGAATATATCTAAGAAGTGAACAACCTACATATAAACTTAAAATATTTGATTTTTATTCAAGAGTTAGGAGATGGTCTTATAATCCTTAGTTTTGGGGGTTGAGTTGACTAGGACTTGCTGACTTCTCTTTAGAAGTATTTTTATTCTAAAATATTTTTATCTGAAGTAGACATGAGAAAGTTTTACAAACAAGTATTTCAAAATGTACACATCTGAATCTGCAGAAATGTTAATAGGTGAGCAATAGTAAATTGCAAAATATCAAGTGCTAAAAGCTTCAGTTTACAAGGCTTTTATGCTTGGGTTTCTGTATATTTTCATAGCATTTGAAAAGCTGCAAAACTTCTACATTATACCCAGGAGACTGAGTTTAGAACTTACCTAAGTATTAAAAATATAGGCGAAAGAAATTATATATATGCTATTAGATACTGTATCTATCTATATTATATATATGCTATTAGATACTGTATCTATCTATATTATATATATGCTATTAGATAAGTCAGACTTTATAAAAGTGTATTTGAAATGATAGAACATTCTTTAAATTTTTGCTCTTTAATTTTGTCTTTTCTGGAATATCTGTTATCTTTCAATAAATGGCATTTTTACTATTTATTCTAAAATTGTGTCCTGTTGGCCCATTAGATGGGGACAATCATGGTAATGGAAATATAAATATTCATACTGTGATAAAATATTATATATTAATATAATTAGAGTATAAAATATATAATGCATATATTAAGTTTATAATATATACTTTATTTTTTAATATTTTTTAAATTTTAATTCCAGTGTAGTTAACATACAATATTATATTAGTTTAGGTGTACAATATAGTGCTTCAACAATTCTGTATGTTACTCAGTGCTCATTATGATAAATGTAAACTTAATTCCTCTCACTGATTTCACCCATTTCCTCCCTCCGTTCCCACCTCCCTGCTCTGGTAACCCTCTGTTTGTTCTCTATAGTTAAGAGTCTGTTTTTTGGTTTGTCTCTCTTTTAATTCATTTGTTTTGTTTCTTAATTCAACATATGAGTGAAATCATATGGTATTTTCTTCCTCTGACTGGCTTATTTTGCTTAGCATTATATCTGTAGGTCCATCCATGTTACAGCAAATGGCATGATTTCATTCTTTTTTATGGCTGAATAGTATTCCAATGTATATATTTACCACCATTTCTTTATCCACTCATCTATTGATGGACACTTGGGCTGCTTCCATAATTTGGCTATTGTAAATAATGCTGCATATATCTTTACAAATTAGTGTTTTCATATTCTTTGGGTAAATACCCAGTAGTGCAATTACTGGATCATAGAGTAGTTCTATTTTTAAATTTTTGAGGAACCTCTATACTGTCTTCCACACTTCCACTGGCTACTCCAGTTCACATTCCCACCAACAGTGCATGAGGGTTTCTTGTTTTCCACATCCTTGTCAACACTTGTTGTTTCTTGAGGTTTTGATTTTAGCATGCTGACATGTGTGAGGTGATATCTCATTGTGGTTTTGATTTGCATTTCCATGGTGATGAGTGATGTTGAACATTTTTTCATGTGTCTATTTACCATCTGTATGTCTTTTTTGGAGAAATGTCTATTTGTGTCTTCTCCCCATTTTTAAATTCAATTATTTGTTTTGGAGGCTTGAGTTGTAGGAGTTTCTTTATATATTTTGGATACTAACCCTTTATCAGATATGTCATTGGCAAATATTTGCAAATATCTTCTCCCATTCAGTAGATTGTTTTTTTAGTTTAGTTGATTGTCTCCTTCACTGTGCAGAAACATTTTATTTTGGTGTAGTTCCAAAAGTTTATTTTTGCATTTGTTTCCCTTGCCTCAGGAGACCTATCTAGAAGGAATTTGCTACAATGTTAGAGAAATTACTACCTGTGCTCCCTTCTAGGATTTTTATGGTTTCAGGTCTCACATATAGGTCTTTAATCCATTTTGAGTTTATTTTTGGGTATGGTGTAAGAAAGTGGTCCAGTTTCCCCAACATCATTTGTTGAAGAGATTCTTTTTCCCATTGCATATTCTTGCCCCCTTTGTCAAAGATTAATTGGCCATATAACTGTAGGTTTCTTTCTGGGCTTTCTGTTCTGTTCCACTGATAAACATGTCTATTTTTGTGCTAGTATTATACTGCTTTGATTACTATAGGTTTTAGTATAACTTGAAGTCTAGAATTGTGATACCTCCAGCTTGGTTTTCTTTTTCAAAATTGTTTTGTCTATTCAGGGTCTTTTGTGGTGCCATACAAATTTTGAGGTTTATCTGTTCTAGTTCTGTGAAAAATGCTTTTAGTATTTTGATAAGGATTGCATTAAATCTGCAGATTGCTATGAGTAGTATAGACATTTTAACAATATTTGTTCTTCTAATCCATGACCATGGAATGTCTATTTGTTTATATCTTCAGTTTCTTTTATCAATGTTTTCTAATTTTCAGAATATAGATCTTTCACCTCTGGTTAAGTTTATTCCTAGGTATTTTATTATGTTTAGTGCAGTTTTAAATGGGATTGTCTTAATTTCCCTTTCTGCTAATTCATTAATAGTGTATAAAAATGCAATGGATTTCTGTACATTGATTTTGTATCCTGCACTTTACTGAATTCATTTATTCTAATAGTTTTTTTGGTGGAGTCTTTAGGGTTTTCTATATATAGTATCATGTCTTCTGCAAACAGTGAAAGTTTTACTACTTCCTTACCAATTAGGATGCCTAATATTTCTTTTTTGTTGTCTCATATCTATGGCTAGGTCTCCCAGTACTATGTTGAATAAAAGTGCTGAGAGTGGACATCCTTGTCTTGTTCCTGATCTTAGAAAATGTGCTCAGTTTCTCCCCACTGATATGATATTAGCTATGGATTTTTCATATAAGGTCTTTATTATGTTGAGGTCTGTTCCCTCTAGACCTACTTTTTTGAGGGCTTTTATCATGAATGGATGTTATACTTTGTCAAATGCTTTTTCTGCATCTTTTGAAATGATCATATTTTTATACTCTTATTGATGTGATGCATCACGTTGATTGATTTGCAAATATTGAACCATACTTGCATCCCACGAATAACTCCCTGATCATGGTGAATGATTTTTTTTAAATGTATTTTTGAATTTGGTTTGCTAATATTTTGTTGAGGATTTTTGCATCTATGTTCATCAGACATATTACCCTGTAGTTTTATTTTTTGTAGTGTTTTTATCTGATTTTGGTATCACGGTAATGCTGGCCTCATAGAATAAATTTGGAAGATATCCTATTTTTTGGAAAAATTTGAGAAGAATAGGTATTAATTCTTTCAGCGTTTGGTAGAATTCGCCTGTGAAGCCATCTGGTCCTGGATTTTGGGGGTAGTTTGTGATTATTGATTCAATTTCCTTGCTGATAATAAGTTTGTTCAAATTTTCTATTTTTTTCTTCAGTTTTGGTGGGTTATGTTTCTAGGAATTTATCCATTTCTTCTAAGTTGTCCAATTTGTTAGCATATAATTTTTCACAATATTCTTACAATTGTTTATATTTCTGTGGTGTCAGTTGTTATTTCTTCTTTTTCATTTGTGATTTTTTTTTTGAGTCTTCTCTTTAATATATTTTTTTAAAGTTTGGGGGAAGTGAAGGAAAATCCCCAATTTGCAGCCTTTCAATTGCTTAAAAAATTCTGCATGAACCTTATGTATTTATAAATATAGCAACAAATTCTAAGTTATTTATTGTAGAATTGATATGTTAAAAACCTACAGGAACAGTCATTTTTAATCATGTTTTTATGTGAAAATTAAACATGCTAATGATAAATTATAGACATAAGACATAAGCTAATTCAAGTTATTTATATACTTTCACATAATAAAATGTATTATGGAAAAAACAGCATCTTCAGCTGAGATGCTCTTTGTAGTACTGGAAATGTAAATAAATGTGGAACAGAGGTAACTTTTTCAAGGAATTATTGATCAGACCGACTGTGTAGATTTCAAATGTGGTAGGGAAGGAATAGGCATCTAGAGTGTTAGCTGCAAGAGTTTGTTCAGGAGGCCATTTAGCTGTGACTAGGGGATGAACAGAATTTAAATAAACACAGATGATGGGAAGGGGCTCCCAGAAATAAAAAAAAAAATACAGTATCAGAAAAGAAGCGGAAATGAAAATTCACATAGGGTGTTTGGAATCAGGTGACTAAGGATTTTGGTCCTAGTTGAGGATTCTCAAAGTCCATCTTGGGAAATGAAATTTGATTGGTAAAAAGACCTCAGATTTTCATTTATCCACTTAATGAATACATCACCCAAAAGATCTATATTTCACTAATAAAGGGTAAAATATTTTAAAATAGGGGTGATTATAAAACTAATTCTAAAACAAAATATTTGTTTTCTCTTTTTTCCCCCATTAGACAGGTATTTTCTATTACATTCACTTCTTAATTATTTTAAATTAATTCAATTAGGAAATGACGAAATTAATCTAGTATTACTTGTCCATTTTCTCTCTCTCTCTTTTTCTTTTGGTTGGCCCATCTTTCTTTTTTTTAATTCCAGTATAGCTAACATACAGTGTCATATTAGTTTCAGGTGTACAATAGGGACAGATATTTTTCTACTCATGTAGAACAACATTGGGTACATGGACATAAATTTCTTTCCAAATTTACTGGAATTCTGGTTCTATGCCAGAGGAAGATACTGATTCTTACCTTTTTAATTTTTCCTTCAGTATCCAAAGAAGTATATAAACTTTACAAACAAATTCTTCTGTTATACTACTCTACTATAGATCAATTAGATTAGGAGGCAGACAACTTAGTTTTCAGTTCTGCTCTTCCACCTACTCATGAAATGATTTTTTCAAATAATATAAATTTAAAGATGTCAAATTTAATGCCCCTCCTTAAAGTGGGGCTAATCACAACTAACTTCGAGTCTTCAAAATCTTGACAATCTAATAAATAATTAGAACATGTTAAATTGTAAGTTCTAAAAAATAAAGTACTTTATAATTTTAGAGAAATGTTGGATCCATTTTACCTAATCATTTTTAATATTCTGTTTAAGGGTCTTGGATCAATTTTTACCCTTTAAATCTGAAGTTTAGTGATCGAATGAAGAGATCATTTAATAGAGATGGAAAGAAAATATTTCGTGTCATTTGCAGCAATTTAAAGTATCCAAATTTTAAATTTAAATTGCAAGAGTATTAAAAAATGTTGCTTTGTATGTCCTCCTCTCCCCAATGAGCTTGCCCTGAAAAATGAGCTTGCCCCAAATTTCTCTTATACAGATGATATTAAATGTACATTTTTCTCCCTGTGGAAATTAACCAAGTTTGATAAGAAAAATAGGAAATCAGTATCTTCCTACTTAATAGCAATTTGTTTCACCCAATATATCTTAGCATTAAGTGCATCAACTCATAAACAATATACAGATTATCAATTACCTTAACAGCTTGACTTTATATTTAAGAAATGTCAACCATCACTATTTAGATTAAAATGTGTTTTGTTTCAGAGCAATTTCTTAGTGGTTTTCATGTGTTTTCCCCTCTCTACAACTCTTTGGTGGAGTTTAAGATTTTATACACTTAATATCCTTCTAAGCATTTATCATTGTATTTAACAGTTAAAACATTGGCAAGAATGAGCAGAAGTACATTGTTGAGTAGATATCTGTCTGGGATAAATGAACCAAGAGGGAAGAAGTAAAATTCTCAGAATGAGCTATTAAGTGGGGGGATGATGGGTGTTAGTGCTTCATCAAACTTGGTGACACACCAAAGTTTAGGGCCTATCCTGCAGAGAGAAGCTGAAATAAACTTTGTTCAAGCCAAAGTTCAGTGGATAACTAATGGGCAATTGTAAGCCCTTGGTCAACCGCAGTGAGATAGAGTATTACTATCACTACTTTGCAAAAATTATAAAGCTTGATAATTCCAATTGCTATCAGGGATTTGTGTCAACAAAACTGTTATACATTGTTGGGAAGCTAACATGGGGCGACCACTTTGGAAGAAATTTGCATTATCTTGTTTGAATGTGCATTGCTCATGAATCAACAATTACAACATTAGACATCAAGCCATACCAATACTTTTGTACATGTAGACTTAAGACCTAGAAGTACTGTATGAAGTGGCAAAACATAAAAACAACCCAAATACTTATAAAAAATATAATGGAAAAAATAGTGATGCAGACACACAATGGTATATTTTAGAGGAATAAAAAAATTAGAGCTGCATGTGGCAACATTGATGAATCTTAGAAACATAATACTGAGTGGAAAAACAAGCCTCAAATTACCATGTCCATGATAATTCTATTTTTGTATATATCAAATCAAATAAAAATCAAAACAATATGTTGTTAGTAACATGTAATTTATACATGGAAAAAATTTTTGAAAATCTTAAGGATGATAAATGTAAAAGTCAGGATTGTTTACACTGGGGAGGAGGCAGACAGATGGGACATGGGGCAAACACACAGGTAGCCATAACAATTGGTAATGTTCTACTTCTCACATCTGTTGTTGGTTGCATCGGTAATCATTTCATTATATGCTTCATATCTTTTGAATGAATCTAACATTACATTAACAAATTTAAATGAAAAATCATGTGAGTTTAGTGTCCACAGTAAATGTCATGGGAAAGACTATGTTATAGTTATGTATCACTTTATATGGGAGAAGAACTACATTTACTGGGTAATAGCCTTTACTAAAGGGGATCATGTTTAAATTCAGGAATTGATTTCTGTTTAAATGACCAGTTTTCCTGTCCCAAGAAAGAACTAATTAGGAAGCTTATTCTTGGGTCTTTTATATGCTCTACTTAGACCAAGTGGATTCATTATTTTTGTCTAAAAATCTTATTTTATATTCATTTATTTGCTGTTGTGGAATATGTTAAGTGAAAATAAAAATGCTTCCTCAGAAGAAATAATTATTTACACATAAATTGTAAAAATAGATGACACCTGAAGAAATCTTCCTTTCATGTGAATATCTCCCACCATTGTGCTAAGAGATTTCATGAAGCTTTAGATAGCAAACTGACCTTTAGGATAATTTTATAACTTATGGAGTGTTATTTGAATCTGTATGTGGCATTAAAATGCTCAAATGATTTTCATTGACTTGCTGCTTTTAATGTCTGACTTATGATTGATTGCATTACATTATCACTGGAATTCTCAAATATTTGCAGTGTTACTCATGTACATTTTAAAAATGAAAACCTCATAACCCTTAAGTACAACCACATCAGTGACAATGTTGACATGACACACTGCTTCACAGCAATGACACGGCATCCCAAAAAATGCTCTGTGGAAATATCTTATCACCTGTTCAAAGACTAGAACTTCTCTAAAAGCTCTATTTCACCCTTTTCACTTGTCTGAAAACTAATGAAAATGCACTAGATATCTACAGCACTAATCATCAAATATGATTACCTCAGTGGTATATGCATTCATATTTATTCAGTTTAAAAATTATTAAAATATGAATTTTCTTTTTGTAGGCATGAGGACTATAACAAAGTCAAATCTGTATTTCAATAATACAAAAATAATATTTACGTGGAAGAAGGAAAACTTAAGATCACATTTTCAGACATCCGTTACTCATATTTTGTGGCAAAGCATTTTGTATATATTATGTAATTTAATATTTATGAATCTACAACAACCCTGTAGCACCATGATTAACAGTCTGACTTACAAAGGGAAAACATGGGTGTTAGACACATCAAGTGATCTATACCAACAACATTTACACGGTGGGAAAATAATAATTTGAATGAAATCTTTTCTACTGAAACCAATTAGGATTCTGCTCACCATGCCACTGTGAAGAGAGATTGGGCACAGATAACAATCTGGGCTATTTTCATAAGTATACATGTAAGTTGTTGGAATTCATTTCTAATTAAGGAATTCAAATTTAAATGTCTTCATTTTTTTTTATGCTTCAGTTACCATCTGCCCTTACCATTTAACCATTTGTTAAAGCTCAGCATTTCCAAATGTTGCCGAAGAAAAAATGCCTTTATAACTTATCTCTGAAGATTTCAATATTTGTGACCAAAATTTTTGTATTTCTTAAATATTGTGAAAATACCTTTGTTTTCCCATAGAATGCCTTTCAGAATCGCTATCTGAGATCAGTTTGTTTCCATAAGACAAGACTCCTCCTGAAAGAACAAACTTTTAAATGCATCCAATATATCTCTCACTTCTTTTCATCAGAAAAGCAGTGTCTGTAATAGAGGGCTTTGAATTCAGAATTAGGAAAGTCCCTTGTTACCAGATGGGAGGTGAGTTAGAGGGATGGGTGAGATACAGGTAAACGGGATTAAGAGTACACTTATTAATGATGAGCACTGAGTAATGTACACAATTGTTGGAACACTATATTATGTACCGGAAACTAATATGACACTGTATGCCAACAATCCTGGAATTAAAACACTTGATAAAAAATATCAACATTATTTTTAAATGAATTTAATTAACTGGGTACTGTAGAAAGATAGCCACCCAGATATGCCTCAATTTAGGAAAGCATAATACATGAAAAGGTGTACACATTCAGGGAGTGTGGGTGGCTCAGTCGTTAAGCATCTGCCTTCAGCTCGGGTCATGATCCCAGAGTCCCGGGATCCAGCCCCGCATTGGGCTCCCTGCTCCGCAGGAAGCCTGCTTCTCCCTCTCCCTCTCCCACTCTCCTTGCTTGTGTTTCCTCTCTCGCTGTGTCTCTCTCTGTCAAATAAATAAAATCTTTAAAAAAAAAAAAAAATCTGTACACATTCAGAAAAATGCATAGGGTGGTAGAGAAGTGGTTAATTTCCATTTTAAATCACAAATGGTAAAGTCAATGAAGGGTACTTCCATAAATTCGAGTCCTTAAAATGCATTCATTGTTTTTCTGGTAGTCAAAAGTATTTCCTTCTATTTTCGCCTCTTCATTTCTACTGGTTGGTCTCTCCATTTATTCTGCTTCAGTCTACCCCTTGTATGCTGGAGAGACAGTATCAGTTTTTTCTTTTATATAATATATAACAAAGGCGTTTGATCCGTGGCCTCTCAGTGACCCTGAACTTCCATGCAGCTGCAGGACGGTTTTTCTCACTGCTGAATCTCTTAATGTTTGTAATTCTTAGTCTCTGAGAAATCCTGCTTCCCCTTCACACAGTGCATTCAACTACCTTACACTTCTCATTCTACTGTTACAACTATTCTCTTATTTGAAAACAAATTTATTTCTTTGGAAAAATAATACACTGTAAATTTTAGTTATTATGTCATGGAGTTAAGTATAGTTAGCATTTCCCATACCATGATAGTATTCCAGAAGTGTGAATTCTAGATCTGTAATGCTTTTATAGCTACTTGAGAAGATGTGTACATGTGAAGAGTAATGAGGGAAATATGTTTAAACTCAATGAGAAATAATTTGAAAGCTTGGACTCAATATAGTCAGCCTTCTATACACTAAAATAATGACATCTATGTGTGCCTTTGTATTACATATTGTCCATTACCAAATCATTTTAAATAAGAGGTTCTATGTATAAGTTTCCCATAGAGGATATGTGGATCCCAGTTGCTACTTATGTAAGAAATTAACTCCTTCCATGTCTCCACCTCCAACATTTTATATTTGAATATAGTAAAAAATAGAAATATTATTCAATTATTTAGGGGGCCTGGGGGTAATTTCATGGATTTCATTGAATTCCTGAAACCTCTTCTGAGTGAAATATTAATTAAATTTCTGAGTCCTTTAGTAATGAATATTTTGATCTCCCTGGATCTTGGTGCACTTGTCTGACTTTGGATTTTCTCAACACTGACCCTCACCTGCCTCTTATCATAGGAACACAAGGATATGTTTTCCAATAGTACAGAAAAATGTGATGACACGCCATTTTGCTTTTGCAAATTTTGTTTCACTGAATTAAGCCCCAATAGCACGAATATTCCAGTGCCTTAGAAGATGTGTTAGTCTTAATCTGGGTTTGAAATATTAGAAAACAAATGTATCACTACTTTATTAATGTTTTAAAAGAAATGTATTTTAAGGTTAACTCAAGGGATGTGTTAAATTGCTACACATAGACATATATGATAAATGCAAATTGGTATTTTCTCAAATATTAAAGTATAAAAGTCATTATTTTTCATACAGAATTGTTTCATATAAAAAATCATTCAGTTAACATGGAAACAATCATGACAAAAACATATCATTTGATCTTACATTTACAAAAAATTAGATGGGGGATCATGAGGATTTTCTAGTTTAGATATTATAAAATTTTCATACTTTCGTTTGGTAATAAGACAAACATTCTATTTTCCTAAAATTTACAATAATATTATTTTATGTAGCAGTACTTTCTTAGTATATGATTAAATTTAAAGAAATTTTAGGATATCATTTATTATAAAAAGTTAGAATGTGCCTATAAAATAATCAGGTTTTCTGCCAACAAAATTGTTACTTGAATAAGGAGGCTTTGAAATTTATCTTCTACGTTCTCATTCTACAAAATGCATAGTAGCTTTTTTCATACTGAATATTCTGTGCCTGTGGTGTTGTGTGTATGTGCATGTAAAAATAACATTTCTATAGAAACATGATGGTATTTTAAATTCTCCCAAAAGGGTATAATTTGACACCAGCTAACACCACTCTATGTCTCTTAATAGAATTTTACCTGCTTTTATATATTCATTCTCTGTGGGACTCTGTAAATTTATTTTTAAATTTCATAAGATGTAGAATCTCTGAACATTTTACTGCAGATATTATTTGTGTATATTGAGTGTATGTCTTATAAAATAGGCTTTCTTTCACTAGATGTTTTTGCTAATGTATCCTGGAGAATTAATTTTTGCTTTTCCAAAGAGCAGCCAAATTGGTATTTAGAAATGTCATCCTAAGAATTAGAATGTTTTCTAATATATTCTAGAATATATTCTATCCTTTTATTTGTTTTACTTTAGTTTCTTTTAATTATGTTGAGGGAATATGTTCCATTAGTTTTGTGATGCAGTTTTGAAAAGCAAATAAAGATTTGCTCCATTTACTTTGGAGTCTCCTTGGGTTGAGTTCTGCATTCTACTTGGGCAACTTATAAATCTGTGTATTTGGTCTGGTTCTCTTATGCTTACTCCAACCCTTTACCTCTAATTATCCAAGAATTGAATGCCCTTGGATGACTAACACCTCAATATGACATCCACTCTTTATTTCTGTTTCCAGGCTAATCATGCTTTTCAGCTGCAATAATATTTTCCTTTATACTTAAAACATTTTAGTTATTACTGGATCATCATCTGTATATCACATTGCCTATCTTCAGAAACTGATGTTTTTTTTTAAAGATTTTATTTATTTATTTGAGAGAGAGAATGAGAGACAGAGAGCACGAGAGGGAAGAGGGCAGAAGGGGAAGCAGACCCCCCGCTGAGCAGTGAGCCCGATGTGGGACTCGATCCCGGGACTCCAGGATCATGACCTGAGCTGAAGGCAGTCGCTTAACCAACTGAGCCACCCAGGCGCCCAGAAACTGATGATATTTTTGTTGACAATTATTATTTCACACAACATCCATTCTTCTTGTCAATGTTCAATAGTTCTATATTGACCTCTTGTGTTTAGGTCCTAGGCTAGGTACTGTATATATAGTAGTAAATCTAATGAAGTCATTGCCTTCATGGAGTTTGAGTCAAGTTCAAGTAAATAGGGAAATAAAATTCAAATCCTGTTTATTTTCCTTATGAGTATGTTTTATTTGATATCCATCACCTAAATAAATTTCCCCTCTTTTCCTATCAGTAATTTAAGCCCATGTATGGTACAGTCTCTAGACTTGCTTCCAGTGATTCCTACATACTGGCTTCAGCCGTTTTGTTTTTCCCCAAAGACTTTTTGTGACTCCCTGTTTCCTATTATACTGAAGAATCTAAACTATTTTTCCTGTTAAAGCATTGCTTCATTGATTCACTCTTTTGTGTGTCTCTATATTCATTTGTGACATTTCTGAGTACAAATATAATCAGGATTTCCACTTTAACATTGTGGGGATTGGCAATGGATGAGGTTCTGTCTTATCCTCAGGGAGCTTGCAGTCTAGCTGGGAAAGGATTTGTAAACCCATTGTCCCAGTCTAGTGGAGATTGGCCATATTTGGAAGATCCAAAGAAAGTGATTTATCCCTTACAAAGTCAGGAGGTTATGGAGTCTCCAGGGAGGCAGGCTACTGTAAATATAGACAAAATAGGTGTGAGACTCACATACTGAGTGGTTTCGAGAAAGGAGGATTGTGGAGAGGGTGGGAGGAGACCCTGGCCAGCTTAATCTCATATTACATTTAAATAAGTCAAACATTAACGCATGTTAATGTTTGTTAAGAAAATCAAATAATATATATATTATATATCGTGTTAAGAAAATCAAATAATATAGACTAAATAAAAGTTACCCTTGATAATACCTTCCAGTCTATTCTCATTTTCAGTATTGATCAATGTTTTCAGTTTTTTTCCTGCATCTTTTCCGATCTGAATAGAATTTGCAACTCTTTGTTTACTTGGATTTCTCTAGTATGTAAGATTTTCTCTCTGATCATTTGTAAATTTGAGTATTTTCCAGGTATGTGTTAACCTTTTTGTTTCTCTTCTTTGAGAATTGGCTTTTTGTCCTTCAACATATAGTGTGGTACTAGCCCACGACTGGAGAAAAAGACCAATGTAGATAAGATCAGAGAGCATCCATGTGAATGTGGACATTTGATACACTATAAACCTGGTAATTCACATAGGGAAGAAAGGATTCTTAATAGGTGGTGTAGAGAAAAATATAAGTCACACAATATATAAAGGTAAAATTTAAATTTATCATGGATCTGTTATGAATAGGAGGACCACAGTGTTATAAAAATCAAGGAGGAAAATATGTTCATGATTTTGCAGTAAGAAGAACTTCTTAAAAGCAAAAATCAAAAGAAAAAAATGGCCTATTTGAATAAAAGTGAAAGATTTCTGTCAAATGAATATATCAGTGAGATTTAAAAGGCAAATCAGAGATTGGGAGAAGGTATTGGCAACTTTAAAGTCAGTAAGGGAAAAGTGCCTATAGACTACAAGGGGTGATCCTGTAAATTACCTAGATAAAAAGATAAGAAAAATAGACCCCCCCCAAAAGATCAATATACATATCCTATATCTATCCTACCAGTGATTACTTTTAAATATTAATATAAAAGGTATATATTTTACCCCACGTTAATTAATAAGTATATTCCCTGCCCATCAAGATAACTTTCACTTCTACCCCTTCCCTGTCTCCATCTGTTCTGGGCTACTTCTTCCCATATTCAGATAATATGGGATTCTTCTTGGAGAATATGATTATTTTTTGAAATCAACAACTAGCAGATGTTTCAGTAACATCTAACAACTTTAGACATTACTGCAGGTTTTCATGGGCTCCTTGCTAATGACTACAGTTTTGTATACAGTGGTTTTTTAAATTCTTTGTGGTATGTATGTATACAGTCAACCCTTAAATACCATGGGGATTAAGAGTACCAACCCCTCCCCACATAATCAAAAATCTATGTATAACTTTTGACACCCCAAGAACTTAACTACCAATAGCCTGCTAATACGAGTAAGCCTTACCAATATGAGAGTCAATGAACAGTTACTTTGTATGTTATATGTATTATATACTGTATTCTTACAAAAAATAAGATAGAGAAAAGAAAATGTTTATAAATACATTTATAGTCCTACTGTAAGGACTGACTTACTGTAAAAAAACAAAACAAAACAAAAAACACATATAAGTAGGGCTGAGCAGTTCAAACCCAGGCTGTTCAAGAGTTAACTGGATATGTATGCATGTGCTTATTTTAGTAAATCTTGATACTTTTTCTGGATAAACTCCATAGGTGGTATCATCCTGAGTCATAAAAATCGATGCATCTAGAAAGGTCTTCACTTTCTAAGTAGCTCCCAAAACTTTCTTCACTTTATATATAGCTCCCAAAACTTTCAGGTATTACTAATGATTTTCAGGCATCGAAGACTACTTTCTTCAAATATGTTGTGACAGAGATATCAAGTTTGGTATCTGGTGGGGAGAGGGTTCTTTCAGAACCAATGATATCTGCTGTTCTAGAAAATGTCCATCTGTATTGTTTTGTGTATTATATGACCATGAATGTTTCTTGTTTAGAAAATCCATTTAGGCAAATATTTAAACTTCTTGACATTCCTCTGCTTTTTATTTTTTTTTTTTATTTTTTTTTTTTTTACTTTATGCTTTCCGTAAGTTATTTACAGTACATTCTCAGGTAATTCCTTGACTTTATTTTTGAGCTAACAAATTTAATCCAGTTATAACCATTTTGTTGTTCTGCTCACCCATTGTGAGCTTTGATGGCTTCTTATGAGAAATCTGCCATTTGAATTGTTTTTCTCCTATAGGAAGGGGGTTATTTACTCAGGCTGCTTTTAAGATTTTCTTTTTGTCTTGAACTTTCAGAAGTTTCACTATGATGTATCTTTGTGTGAATTGCTTTGAATTTATCTTGTTTGGTGTTTGCTCATCTTCTTGAATCTGTAGTTTTATAGCTGTTGCCATTATTCCTCCTAGTGCTTTTTCAGCCCTGACCTCTGTGTCCTCTTCTTTCCAGGCCTCCAATGATGTGACTGTTAGACTTTTGTACCAGCCCTGCAAGTCCCAGAGACTCAATTCATTTCTTTTCATTCTGTTTTCTCTTTTGTTCATTGGATAATTTCTATTTTCTATGTTCAAGTGGAATTTTTCCCTTTTGTTCCCTCTATTGTGTTAACCCCATCCAATTTTTTTTTTTTAATTTTGGTTATTGTACTTTTCACTTCTAAAGTTTCTATTGGATTCTTCTTTATATATTTTATTTCTTTATTAGGAATTTCTACTTCTTAGAGTTTCTATTTTTTTTTTTGTTTCTAGTGCATTTGTAATTGCTTTTTGAAATATTTTTATGATGGTGTCTTTAAAATCCTTTTCAGATCATTCCAACACCTATGTCCTCCCAGTACTGATGTCTGTTTATCTTTTCTCATTCAGGTTGAGATTTTCCAGGTCCTGGGTTTGATGAGCGATTTTTCTGTTGAAATCTGAACATTTGGGGTACTGTGAGACTCTGGATCTCATTTAAAGCTTTTGTTTTATCTGGCTTTCTCTGACACCGCCCCAGTAGATGAAGGGGTACAACCACCTTGGTACTTCCAGGTTTGGGTGAAAGTCCAGTTTCCCTGATCAGCCTCTGTCATCACATGTGGGTGAAAGGCTTGTCATTACTGCTGGAATTCACACTCCCCACTAGGCCTCTTCTGGTATCATTCCACTGAGAGGTGGATGGGTTTGTTGTTATTACTGTCATGTGGTCTCCATTGATACTCTGGTGTGGTTCTACACTGTTTGATAATTTCCCACAGATCTTGCATACTCTGTTCTGTTTTCCCACTTTCTTTTCCATCTTACTACTTCAGTTTGGTTAGGTTCTAATAACCTACAAGTTCATGATTCATTCTGTGAATACATGTTGAGTCTACTGGTGATCCCTGTCCGGTAGTTCCAACAACTACATCCTCACTCGGTCTCCTTCTAATAATTGCTTTCTCTCTCCAGGCTGTTTTCTTGCCATTTTATATACCTCCTAATAGTTTGCTGAAAGCTGGACAAATTATATATCACAATAAATACATAAATAATTTTCCCCATCTATAGATGACCAAGCCTTTCCTCCTGTTAGGCCCTTAGAGAATGAGCTAGTGTTCATCTAACCACATTTTGAGTGGTTTGGGTGCTGGTTAATATGTCAGAGGTTCATCTCAATATCTGATCACCCTTTGACTTTGGTTGATCCCTTTGTAGTGCCCCTGAGGGGACCTCGCCTTATAGCTCTCCCAGCTGTGCTTGACTATTATTTTGTTAGTGTGGTGTTGAGGGGATGGGAGAGTAAATTATTCCCTGATGTTCTGATTGAGCCCCAGTCTTATGTAGGCACTGTGAACTGGGTATTGGGAAAGTATCCTGCTCAGGTGTCCTGGCCTGTTCTTCAGATATAGTGCAGGACTGACCATGTATTCTTGCCTCTCCCACAAGGGTAGGGTTTTGGGTTTCTTGTCTTTTCTCCCCCCTGGTTTCCTGTCGACAGCTATTAGCACCATGAGGTCAATTCCTGTATTTGTTCATAATGATAAAGTGTTAAGTACACAATGCCCAAACGATATTTGTTGAACCAATAAGTACTGTATTGTAATTACCATAATATATACAATGATAAAATATGTGTCACAAATTCACTTTTTTAGTGTTATTTTCAGGGTCTTATTTTTTCTTCCAATTTAGAGATTGACAAAAACTATTCATAGTAAACTATAATAATTTTTTGTTGTATTATTAATTTGTGTCTATAAGACTTTTGATGAATGACATTTCCTTTTTTATCAATGTAAGAAGTACATAATCATGAAAAATATTAGAGCCCCTATTATCAGTGTTTATAAAATTATTTAATTGACCAAGAGTTTTGTAACTCACATATGCATACTTATTCTGGTCAGAGCAAATTATATAGCCTTGAAATATAATTTGATTACTTTTCAGCAAATCTTACATCATGTAAATCTATCAGCCATGGCTATTTTCCTTATTGAATTTGAGAAAGAAATTTAGGTCCCTTTTAAGCTGTCAGAATGAGAGAGTTTCATAAAATATATTAGCAAATGAGAAATATTTAGCATATTTATTGCTATGGTAATCATAGACTGACCGTATTTCAATAGTAAACAGAGATACAATACTAGTAGTAAATCTTTAAAGAGCACTTATTTCTTTATCTTTCAAGTTCTTTGGCTAACCCTTATTGCCTACGGGAAGAATATAGCTAGGACTTTATTTTTAGATGCAATAAATCAAAATACAAAGAACAAGAACTTCTATAAATTAGAAGTAGCATAAATATTCATGATTTTTTTATCTTACATAATTCTTCTTTTAAAAATGTCCATATCTTGTTAGAAAAAACGACTGACACTATTTCATGCCAAACTCGGAGAAATGATATGCTTAGAGAATTACTATTCTTGTGTGATTCTTTAAAAATATCCACATTTGGACTTCATCCTTATGATTGTATTTACTTTTATTTTTTCTGCCTGGTTTCCAATTTCATCTTTCCCACATATTTGCAATTTGTCCTTGGGAACACTTAACTTGTTTTTACCTCCATATCCTCATCTGTTAAATGGTGATATAATAGTACCAGGATGTTTAGAGAATTGGATGGTTTCACATTTGTTAATAATATAGACCAGCATCTAGCACATAAGTAATTAATATATTGACATTATTTTCTGAGTGCAATATGCTTTATTCTTTTTTAAATACAATTGCCTAACCTGAAACACTTCAGTAAGTTAAATAAAACACATATGGCATCTGTAATAATTTTGGTAGTAGCAACTAAGGTAATGCTTGCATCCCAGATTATGATGCTATACTGAAAAATGCTTTGCTATGAACATGAGTCTCATAATTTGATTCAAGGTATAAATTAACTAAAGGTGAGTTATTGTGTAGTAATATACATGTGAGATACACACATAAAAGCAAGCAAATATTTGGTTGTAGTCAAGGTGTCAACATTCAAGTCAACATTCAAGAAGAACAATGTGAAATAAGTATCTGGAAACAAAAACTTTGAAAAGGAATGCTATTATAAATCATACTTAAGGGACTCCTGGGTGGCTCAGTCGGTTAAGCGTCTGCCTTCAGCTCAGGTCATGATCCCAGGGTCCTGGGATCGAGTCCCGCATCGGGCTCCCTGCTCCGCGGGGAGCCTGCTTCTCCCTCTGCCTCTGCCTCCCTCTCTCTATCTCTCATGAATAAATAAATAAAATCTAAAAAAAAAAATCATACTTAAAATATCTTTTATCAAAATTTATTCTTCATGAGATTTTAATCAAATTCATTTGATTCGGTCCAATTTTTCCATACTTCTTTTTGTTACTTGTATGTAGATCTGAGAGTGTGTCTGCAAAAGTATTTTCAAATTATATATAATTAAAATCACTTCTCTATCTTATTGTGGCTTTATGGACCTGGGTATCTCTCATTGTTAATTTGCAGATCTATGCTCAGTTCTACTTCTGTCCGATTTCTCTTTTTCACATATTCATCCACACCCCCCAGCAATTATCTAGTGAAGTTACAATCAGAGATACATGTACACAAATACTTCTACAGAAAGTCAATACTTTGAAATTTGCTCCAGTTATTAAAAGATATCACCTGTTTCTCACTCCCCTTTTTCTATCCCCTTCAATGTTTCTCTACATTTTCTCCTGTAAAGATACCTGGTAAAGTTAATGCCCAGCACCGGAGGCCAAGGGAAGGCAACATGATGTGAAGCATATTTTCGGTCACAAGTAGAAAGTCACTAGAAATATTAGAATAGTAGTTTAAAAGGTAGATGTTTTTTAAAAACCCCAAATGCTAAATTTTGGAATTGCATCCTGAATTCTTTCCTTCAAAGACATTGGAATTCAGGGTCTGGACTAACTCTTTAGTCTTGCTTCATGTTTCCATGTAAGTCTCTTCCTCTGCAGAAGAGGAGAGAGTTACCCGATGGGTACTGTTGGCAGCAGGAAGCAGGTATACACAGTCCCCGCCTGCCTGTCCCTCTGGGCTGCCTGCAGGACATCCATCTCCTGGGCTCTCAGTCATGCTGCTAAAGGGGCATGCCTCCACACTTCTGAGTGAGAGGCACACCTGTGCTCCTGTGTTTCCACACTCACTAGGATTTCGGTTATTGTCCTCAAACTGAACCAGCTCTCAGAGCTTTCTGTAACATTGTGATTTCTGTCTGTTCCTATTTGTCTAACTCAACTGGCTCTGAACTATTGGGAAAAGGTTTGTTATCTATTAGTCCCATTAAAATCGCAAGAGGAAGTTGACATGATAGATGCTCAGTATCTATTTTTACACGTTTTTTGTTTGTTTGTTAAGTAGGCTCCATACCCAGCATGGTGCCCAATGCAGGGCCCAAACTCATGACCCTGAGATCAAGACCCAAGCTGAAATCAAGAATCAGATGCTTACCCGACTGAGCCACCCAGGCACCCAGTATATATTTTTAAATTAATTGATTTCAGAATGTTGACCTTTGGTTTCAGAAATATGCATGAAAAGATATTAGATATTAATATCATACATATTACTATAAGTTTAGCTGAATGTTAATAATGAAAACTTTAGAGATTCTTTCATGATTACATTCAAATTTAATTAAAAAGCAAGGACATGGTGAAATTTGCTCTTTCTTAAAACAGTATCTTTCTACTTTGTGTAGTTTTCTTAGCTCTTTGAGCAAAGATATTTTCTTTAAAGTTTGAGTTACTTGTAAAGATCCACAACAGTAAAGGAAAATGAACACACATTTGGAATTTCATATAGAAATTCATGAGTTTTTTAGTCATGGGTTGCTTTCATTTAGAAAGTAATATATATACCGGCAGTAGATTTTTAATGCTCTTTTAGTGAGTTTTTGATAGTAGGTAGTCTAATGGTAATACACTCAAATCATTGAGTCTACTTATTGACTTGCATATTGTTGCAGTATACAAGGAGTTCCTAATCCATAAATAGCCTGGTCACATAAATATGGAATGTCTTATTAACTTAAGTATTGCATTTTGTTTTGTTCTTTGACAGATCTCTCCTACTATTTTCTATAAGATGGCCATATAATTGAAAACAAACCTATCATTTATTGAGACCATGTCTAATTCTGGATACAAAGCAAACTAGACAATAAAGATATCCAGAAAAACACATAAATGGTTACCCAACCACAGGACAGTAAATCACTTTTGTTGTCTTTGCAATAATTATGATACTGTAGGATGTTGCTGATTGCGGGTAACCCACGCCACTCCCAAAGCTGACATACCTGTGTATTCAATGTGTCTCTGATACAGACCTAAGAGGAAAATCACATGAAGTTTAGCAACCAAAGGCATTGTATCTGATGTCTGTCTAGGATGCTTAAAACTGGATATACTTTTTAATATACAGCATCATTTACAAGCATATTTACTATTATTTAGAAAGACCTTAAGCTGCTAGCTCTCACAGATATACAAGATTTAGGATTCAGCCCTTTTTGCATATATAGCATATTTTCACGAAGAACATTTTCTTTCAGGAAAAAAACCTTCACAATTATGGCAAAAAAAAATGCTTATTGTTTGAGAACTAGATTCTTAAATGCTGACTAATTCTTTTTTTCTAACACAAAATAGTCACTAGTGTGCTTTTCACGGTTTTGCAAGAGCCACAAACACTGGATCCTTTACATCTTTGCATCTAACTGCCGTAGCATCAAATCTTTGCAAGGGCCGAGCCACTCTCTGTATAAATGATATTAAAAAATATGCATCATAAAAGAACCAACTATGGGGTGCCTGGGTGGCTCAGTCGGTTAAGCGACTGCCTTCGGCTCAGGTCATGATCCTGGAGTCCCTGGATTGAGTCCCACATCGGGCTCCCTGCTCGGCAGGGAGCCTGCTTCTCTCTCTGACCCTCCCCGCTCTCATGCTCTCTATCTCATTCTCTCTCTCAAATAAATAAATAAAATCTTTAAAAAAAAAAATTCTAAAAAAATTCTAAAAAAAAAAAAAAAGAACCAACTATGAATCCTTGGTGATTTTACAAGCTTCTGTCAGCAGTTATGTTTGTCATTTGATGTCTATTTAGCTATTTTATGAGTAAGGTTTAGAATAAAATTCAAATACTGAATACCTTTTTTTTTTTTTAATGTTATGTTATACTCCAGCTATTTGAGGCCATTTTTTTTTCCTATGGCATTTTCCGATTTATTTTATTGACAAAAAATTGTTTGTGGAGTAGAATTAATTTATATATGGTAGAACCCTTACACATGCAATAGCTAACTTTCTTGAATGCTTTTTAACTGTGGTATGCCATAATTTTCCCTTATAACCATAAGGCCATACATTCAAATACATCTGAAAATTTTAAAGTAGATTCAGTAAAAAGAGAAGTGGAATTATGATGGGAATATAGGGAAAAAAATTCTATGATTTATAAGAGAACCCACATGACATCTTTACATATTTGGCTCTTTCCCCTGCAATTATTAAAAGTAAAGTTTACCAAAAATCATTTAAAACATTTAGATAGGATTTTTTTTATAGATTAAAAGTATAATGGTCTATGAAAATGATCTCTTTCAATCCTACACTATGTTGAGAACCATTGTGCTAAATGGTATGAGAAATTTAAAGAATTGTAAGACACCATATCCCTCAATGGATGTACAAATTAGCTGAGCACTTTAAATATGTCATCATGGAAAGAAGCAGTGCCCAAAGTCAAATGAGAATTATAGGCATCTTGGGCACCACTGTCAACTCTATCTACACTTACAAAATATATGAAATTAATTCTTCAGGATTGATTATTCTTGGAATTTTGTATGCCCCTTTCTTCTCCTTGTGGATAAAATTTCTAATCATTATTTTCTCATGGGTATTCCATAGGTCAAGAGAAAACAAATTAAAGTATTATTTAACTCATTATTTTGACTTAAGAAAGCAATAAGATTAACAATTCATTGTATATGTGAGCTCTCACTAAATATCTGAGGAAAGAGGCGGATGCATATTTGTGCAGTCTCTAATAACGTCGAGAATTCTGTGTGAGTTAATTTTTCTAATGCTACCTCAAACAGTTGCTATCATGCATATAATCAAACTGATTCTGAGTCCTTTGGGAAATCCTTTTGGATGTTTGCTTTATTGAGAGGATACTAACAAATGATGAGTTAAGGCTATGAACTCCAGGTCTATTTCCAAATTGAAGTGCGTGGTTTGGGAATATTTTCTGAGGTTGATCTACCTGCTGTGTACCATTTTTGCTGCCTAATAATGTGATTTCAAAAGCAGTTGCCTAGAGACTTTGCACTCTCATGTCTTAGGCCATTCTGCAAGTGATTTCTTTCATTCTCTAAACAAACAACTTACCTTTTATGTACAGTGGAAAAGCACATTCCATCTCCTACAGTGGCTCATTTAAAAAAAATTTTCCTGATATGAAATATGTATAGATCGGCCCCATGGGACTTTAGGCTCTTCACACTCCACAATCACTATTTTTTCCTCTCTCCTCTGAATATTTCCTCTCTCCTCTGTTATTCATACATACAGTGCTAATTGAAGTTTTATGTTCATAGGATTCGATAGAAATCCAGATGCCTTTCAGAGAAGTTTGCTCTGAAGGGACAGTGCCCATAGAAAATTCCCTTTTCTCAGTTAAATGATATTTTCTCTTTATTGCTAAAATTATACAAAGCTTTAGAAGTATAAAATACTCTTTGGTTTTGGTTTCCAGTATTTGATTTTTAGATTTCTATTCATTTGTACATAATCTGTACAAAGACAACAACTATTTGACTAACAAAACTTAAAATTTCCCTAAAGATCTAATATATTCACAGATCTTAAAATTGTCAATTTAAAAAAAAAGTAGTTAAAGCGTGCCCAGAATAGTAATTAATTATTCAAAAACAACTCTTAGTGGTCTTATTTTGATAATAAGAATGATATGAATTCCTGTAGAAATTTTGAAAAATACAGAAAATATCACAAACATTGGGGATATTTTATAAAATCATTAAACTTTTTTTTGCAAAATAATTCTTAATGGATGCTTTATAATGTGTACAGAGTAATGCAGTTAACTGAAGACCAGTAAGTGATATTTATGTCCACTCGAGCACATACTCAATTATTACTTTTGCAATACTAAGTCAAAAGTTGGACACATTTTAACTGATAAATTTGCACTGCAAAGGTTGTCTCTAAAAAAGCAGTATCAGTTTATTTTCATTAGCAACAGACAACTAACCTATAAATCCTGTGACTGTTTAGACATATTTCCGAGTTTCTTCCTCCTTTAAACTCCTCTCTTTGTCTATTTCTATCCTAATACTGCCTGGTTTTAAATATTGTAACTTTCCTGTATTTTAATTCATTGAGTGAGGATATGAGTACATTTCTTGTTCAAGTTTGCTTGGCTCTTTTCTTACACTCATACTGGCAGATAAGTTTCCAGATTATTGTTCTGTGTTCCTAAAGAAAGCCCAGTATGAGCCCATCGATTTGGATGGCATTAAATTTGTGAATTAGAGATTGGCTCTTACATCATTGATAACTCTTTACAGCAGTCTGGTCTTTCTTTCTCTTCAGAAAAGATTCTTTATTTCCTTCATATTCTTACGAATTTCCTATTCAGTTTATTCTTAGATATTTTATAGTTTCTGGATAATATTGGCTTTCCTTGTTATTATAGTTCTTCTTAGGTCAATTCTGGACTATAAGAAATGTTATGGTTTGTATGTATTTTGTATAATATAACCAGATTGACCCCAATGTGTTTCATATTAGTCGATTTATGATCTTGGGGTTTGCTTGTGTATACTCCTGCAAAGAATCGTGATTTTTCCCCCATATTTTTAATATTTGTAACTTATAAAAATATTTTATAACATTGGCTTGGCCATAATTTGAAGAGCAACACTAAAAATAGGGTTGGAAACAAACATCCTAGGCTTTTTCCTGATTTTACAGACATGGCATGATGTTTTAACATTAAATATGATGGTTATGAATTATGGAGACTGTATAAGTATGAATATCATCTTATGCATTCTAATTTATGAATTTCAATTTTTTTAGAATATATTTTTAAATTTTATTCAAATACCCTTTGGGCTTATATTGACAAGATTTGGGATTTTTTCCATCCATTTAGTATTATATAAAGTGAGTTATATAAATAACCTTCTAATAGTAATAATATTTCTTCCAGTCTGGAATAAACACTTCCTTCATGTTTTACTATTCATTTTAATTTACTGCCAAATTCAATTTGCTACTATTTTATATAGATAGAATTTATCAATTTATACTTAAATTTGTTTTCATATACACCTTAAAAAGCTTATTTTTATTTGAAATACTGAATAGCTTAGAAAATGTATTCATCGTCACAGTGGCAGCCAAGCCTCTCTCAATGTGGGAGTGTATTGGACACTATACTAACCCCTTAATGTACTTGATGACTTTTTGAAAAGGAGTTATGATTTCATTTTATATAAATTAGTGAATTAATGTAATACAGCTTTCTTTAGGCTCTATTATGATTAGTGGCAGGCCTTTGGAACTCACAGTTGATTTGGGTGAAAATACAGATGCAGTTGCATGCTTTTAAATAATATAAATTCAACAGGGGGATTGAAGGGGTCTTGTCATTTATGTACCTAGAGAAGGCAGTGTCTCGCAGTCTGTCCATCTTTATTTTGTCTAGATCAGCTCACATGGAAACAGTGAAAGCCATCAATCAAACTGCAGACATAGACATATGCAAATATGAGCTGTTGAGTCCATTCTCTACTTGTAGAAATCTCTTAATTATTCACTTTCAAAGGCATAATGTGGAGTTAACAACCCAGACTTTAAAGTAAGACTATAAAGCACACAACAGTGTGAAACCAACACAGGATTGGTTTAAATAAGTGTTTGTTGTTAATAACACTTTTGTTATGGGGCACCTGGGTGGCTCAGTCATTAAGCGTCTGCCTTGGGCTCAGGTCATGACCCCAGGGTCCGGGGATCCAGCCCCGAATGGAGCTCCCTGCTCCGCAGGAAGCCTGCTTCTCCCTCTCCCACTCCCCCTGCTTGCGTTCCCTCTCTCACTGTGTCTCTCTCTTTCAAATAAATAAATAAAATCTTCAAAAAAAAAAACCCTTTAAAATACAGATTCTTATTAAGGAGGACACTTGTTATGATGAGCACTGGGTGTTATGTGTGATGAATCACTGAATTCTGCTGAAACCAATACTATAATAACTAACTAGAATTTAAATAAAAATTCGAAACAAAACAACAACAAAAAAACCAAAATGCTCACCACAATAAAAAATGAAATAAAATAAAATACTGTTTTTTCTGGATAGGATTTACCATTCCTAAATAAACACTTACTTGGAAGTTAAAATTATCTTTTGGAAGGTTATCTCATTTCATTTTATGTCAAAAATGTTATTGTCAAAACTAAGATAATTCTTTTGGATTAGTTTCTTATCTTTTCCTCCTTTTGATTTTTCCTTTGTCTTTTATGTTCTGTTAAATAACCATTGTGGGTTTAAAAATAGTTGTGTAGGGGCACCTGGGTGGCTCAGTCCTTAAGCGTCTGCCTTCGGCTCAGGTCATGGTCCCAGGGTCCTGGGATCCAGCCCCGCATCGGGCTCCCTGCTCCGCGGGAAGCCCGCTTCTCCCTCTCCCACTCCCCCTGCTTGTGTTCACGCTCTCGCTGTGTCTCTCTCTGTCAAATAAATAAATTAAAATCTTTCTTAAAAAAAAAAATGAAGCAGATATAAAAGAATATAGACTGTGTGATTTCATTTAGAGAATGTAGTGATAGGAGGCACACCAGCTGCTGATGGGGTAGAGGGAAAAGATGCAGATAGCTTCTGTCGCATTGACAACATTATATATATTGAGCTGGGTGGTGGGCTCACAGGCATGTTGCCTTCTGAAAAGTTTATCCAACAGTATAATAATATAATGCACTTCATCCTATATAAGTTATGTGTTCTAAATAATTCTAAATAATTCAAAACAGCTTAGAATATGTTCAACGTGCTATGTAACAGTGGTGATTCTACAGTGAGGTAGGCATGCAAATTGGTATATTTCTCTGAAGAGAAAAATCGTAGCAATATGTATAGACTTAAAAGTATTCTTTTTCTTAAAAGTATTCTTTTTCTTTAGTCTCATACTTTCAGAGAAATGTGGACTCCAGAATAAAATGAAATGCTCTCTAGTTCATTTAATAATGTAAAACTAAGCCAAAGATAAAGAAAAAGGAATAAAAAAAGAAGTTACTCAAACTGCTGTCTTTAGCCCAACTTTATGGGGAACTAAAGGAACACTAAAGTTCGGGGGGCAGAGGTGAAGAAAATATTTACTAGATTTCTTCTTTGGGAGAATGCTGGATGTAGTTCAGTGTAGAAAATTAAGACCAAATAAAATGCCATTTCCTTCAGCAGAGGAATAGTAAATGGTTCAGATATATAATGAACTGTCCTGCAATTTTCAAAAAGACAGTTGCAAAGGCTTATGTGTTCACTTTTCATGGAAACCTACTTCTATTAAGCGAAGAACAAGTGGGTGGAATGGATCGTGGTAGATACTATAGATTGCTCTCTTCCAATACTTTCCTTTATTGTAGAAGCCAAAAAGCCAAAAAGTCACTTTCTGAGATCCCACACAGCATGAGTTCTGGATGTTAGGTTCTACATTTTTCTGAGACTTGGGAAGCCAAAGGAAAGCAGAAGCCATTGACCGTCCTGTTGTTGGGGTGGGCAAACAAGCTTGGTGGGCAAGAACAGCTGTGGGCTGAGGTGGTATTTCATTGTAGGCACTGTACTCTGGGATGTCAAGGGTCCTTGAAACAGTGGTCACTTATTTTAGGTCCTGGCTTCCTATTGCAAGCGGTCCTGAAATTCCCCCATCTTCCTGGTAGAACAGTGGCTGGTGCCATTCTGGAGATCCAAGATGGAATTCTCTCCTCTAGAATCTTAAACATTTTATAAACACCTCTTCCCTTATATTAAATTCCTTTCTTCTTAAGTCACTTACAGTTTCCTTCATTCATCACAGGATGCTATAATGATCTTAAACAAGGTCAGTCATTTATTCAACACATATTTACTTAGGGCTTGGAATTTCCTAAGTAGTGGCTACTTGGGATACATCACTGAACAAAACAAAGATCTTTGCCACTGAACAGTTTATATGTAGCCAAGTTGCCAGCAAAGGAAAACCAAACAAGATCTAGAACTGAATACTACCTGAGAAAGATTGCTCTTTTGCTTTGCCTTGTAAAATAAATGAAATAGATCCAGGGGGCGTGGGAGACATCGTTTGAAGTGTTCAACAGAGTGGTCAGATTAAGTCACATTTAAGAAGATGACACTTGAACAAAGATTAATAGGAGTCAGATAGCAAGCCAAGGGATATCTGGGGACAGAGGGAATGGCTAGACCTAGGCCCAGAGACTGGAGTGGGCCCTACGTTTTGGAGGAATGGCACAGAAGCTTGTGTGGTTGAAACAGGAGGAAGGCAGAGTGTGGGGGTTGTTGAGGCCAGAGAGATGATAGGACACTGGGTTTTACTCAGAGAAAGGGGAGAATACTGCCTTTTGTGCAGATGAGTATGTACCATCTGACTGGTGTTTTAAGAGGCTCAAGGCTCACTTAGCTGCTGAGAACGGATTGTTGATGGGCAGGATGGGTCCCATTATAAGGAGATTCTTGCCACAGTCCAGGAGAGCAATAGCTTGGAATCTGGGAAAGACTGATGGTAGTGGACGTAGTGTGGCTATCACCAGATGACTGAGTTTGTTTTCATGTTTTTACTTTTCCATGCCTTCAGATTCCCTATAATATGCATGATTTACTTAATACTAAGAGCACTTTTAGGAGTTACAATTTATAGTTGGTAAAAGAAAAGTGGGTAAAGGAGACAGGCATATTTAGTTCCAATTTAAAGCATCTGGAGAAAGGAGAGAGGAGAGGGAGGGGAGAAGGGAATTGAAGAGAAAGGAAACTGAAGAAAAGGAAGTTCATACTAAGAGTAAAGTGCAGCCCCCACAAAATGTACCAATTCATACGGTGAAGCTGGCCTCGGTGCTGGTAATAATAATAGTGATAAGAACCTTAGCATCTCAGAGACTCACCAAAACAAAGGATTATTTCTTGCTCACTACACAAACTCAGTGTGGTTGGTGGGGTGGGAAGGTGAGCTCTAATTCCCATATTCACTCAGGGACCCTTGCAGAGAGGGCCCCCCTTCTCATCCTGTGGAGCAGCAATGGGGCCCACTTGGCCTTGGAGCCAAGTGGTGGAATGTTAGGCCCAGACTGGCCAAATGCCCAAATTGACCACAAGGTATTGGGAAATTTAGTGAGCATTGCAACCTTCAAAATTTGGGTAGAGAGAAAATAAAGAGCAAACTGGAAGGAGACATGAGAACAAAGAATATCCAGGTAAGAGAGCTGCCCTAGGAAACAAGAAAAGAAGATCCTTTAAGAAGGACAGATAATTGTCCAGGGTCTTGGCTGGCTGTAACACTTTGGTGATCTGATTAAGAGTTGTTTTGGGGGAGAGGAGAGAATAAAACCTGATCAGTGTTGATTGAGAATATAATTGGAGGTAATATAGTGGTAACAGTGGAAAAAATAAAATATTACATATGTTACATTTAGAATATGTAATTATATATATTAACACACACACACACACACACATATTCCAGAAGTTTTGTTATAATATGAATGGGAAACCAGAATGGTGTTCGCAGGGCTGTTTTGATATTTTATTTTATTTTTTTAAAGATTTATTTATTTGAGAGAGAGAGAATGAGAGAGAGCAAGCACATGAGAGGGGGGAGGGTCAGAGGGAGAAGCAGACTCCCTGCCAAGCAGGGAGCCCAATGCGGGACTCAATCCAGGGACTCCAGGATCATGACCTGAGCCGAAGGCAGTCGCTTAACCAACTGAGCCACCCAGGCGCCCCTGTTTTGATATTTTAAAATATTTAACAATATCAAGATCTTAGTATACTTAGATATCAACTATATTTAAATATCCTTAACGTATTTTAAAGTATTAAAGATGCTCTGTGTGTCAATGGGATTGGCCTGCTGAGATATGAAAAACAGATGTTGCAGGTGAGAATGGGCTCTGCTGAAGAGTGAGTCCCTAGGAAAAGCATGGGGGAGGCAGTAGAGAGATTGGTCTTAAATAGGAAGAGACATGTACTTTCCTTTGTCACAAGAAAGAAGACCAGGTGAAGAAGCAGGTGCAGGTTGGGTGTTGAAATTGAGGGCAAAAATGTGTGGTGCTTGTCTGTTTCCATTCCTCTGTGATGTACCCAGCTAGGTGACTAGTGAGAGTGCAGAGAAGTGGAGATTTGATAAGAAAGTGTCTTCGAAACTGAGGAAGTGTATTTACTAGTAATGCGGAGTGAGCAGCAAGTGCAAAATGCCAGGCCAACAGAGAGGAAGAATCAGGACTAAGTCTTGTTTGCAAGGGAGATGTTTTATTGGAACACTTTTCACTTATGCTTGTGAAGAAAAGATGTGGAGGCCAAAGAAATGTAAAGAAAAATAAATGATTGATGATTGACAGAGTAGATGATTTGGAGGTCTTGATCAAGTCAGAACAGGTGACATGGGAATATGAGAATGGGTGAACTCCATAGTTAGGACCAGAGATAGTTGAAATCAAGATTTATTATGATGAAGCCATTAACTCATTAATGAAATATGCATCTTTTAGTGCCTATTCTAACTGCTTTCGTGGTAGGTGCCAGAAACGTGGCGGTGAACAAACACACAAGGCCCTCGGCCTAATGAAGTTGGGCATTTCATTAGTGCATTAAAGAACCAATACAGAGATTTCTGAGATTATATCATAACCTATGACACCTGCTAAAGGGATAAGAAAGTGACATTTGAGCTGAAGCTCTAAAGTGAGTAGGGTCTTGAGTCACTTAGGAAATAAGTGGGGAGATCAGAGAAAAACTTTTCAAAAAGAAGATTCTTTTGAGGATGAGACTCAAAGCCAGGGAGCTGGAGGTTATGGGGTGTGAGATACCAACATTGTCTTTGATGATAAGATTATACCCTGTCCTTGGGAAAAATCCATGCAGAATTTTCTCTGATTAAAACATAGGACATTAAAAGCTATAGTGGAATACTCTCAGAAATGTTCATTTATCCCTAACAGTGTAAAAAAAAAAATGTGGATATTTTATCAGCATTAGAATTTATGGACTATATATATTTAATACACATAATATGTTTATATTATACATATATACATAAGTGTGCATATATACATATATGATAATTTAAAGATTACACACACATACATGTGTACATCCAGACACATTGGTTGTCATATTTTCTCTTCCAATCTATAACCCAACACACTCATTTGCAGAGTACATCCCTCCTGAAAGAGAACAGATGTATCTAATTCTCTTCTCCAACATATCAATGCAGATTTTATTTTCTAGTACATTTTTCAAAAACTTGATGTTTAATAGGTGATTATATTTTAATTTTATATGGATGAGACTGGAAAACAATTTCTATTTTTTTGTTACAAAGCTTATTTGCTTTCCTCTTCATTGTATTTTGTTAGAGTATGTTCTCTCTCCTTCTACACTATACTCTTCTTCCATAAGAAATAAAATGTCTACAGAGTAGTAGTCAATGAAAAATATTTAAGTGACTAAGAACCTAGTGTAATATCACAGCAACAATTTAATAACCTATTTCTCAATCTTCAAATGTATTGCATATCTATTTTCTTTCAAAATTGTACATAATTACTTTGTAGATAGAAATTTTAAAATGTGGGTCACCTGGGTAGGTCAGTTGGTTAAGCATTTGCCTTCGGCTCAGGTCAGGATCTCAGGGTCCTAGGATTGAGCCCCGCTTTGTTGGGTTCCCCGCCCAGAGGGGAGCCTGATTCTCCTTCTGCCCCTCCCTCTGCTCATGCTTCTTCTTTCTCAAATAAATAAAATCTTTAAAACATTTTTTTAAATATTTTAAAATGTGTTCATACCTTTTCTAGTTAACATCACAAACCACACATATTTGCACCATAGATAAAATATAGTTTTTAAAATAAGTGCTTTTATCATCTGGTTATTCGTGTCTATTTTATTCAATTTCCATTTTTAGCATCATACTTTTTTTCCTTATAATTGGAATTATTCATTAATTAGAGAGGAATCCTGAGGGGTGATTAAGTTATTTTTTGAGTATAATTTATGTAATTTGGGTGAATATATGAACTCTTTCAGTCATTTAGTAAATCACTCCCATAATCTTATCTGACTGCCAAAGTGAAGTGGACATTTGGCAAGTGACCAGTTAATTTGATCAATGCAGACACCAGACGGTATTATGCAGAAAAAAAATGTCACTTGGCAGCTTTACTAAGGTCTTAATGGATCGAAAGGCTTGATGCAACTGCAAGGATAGTTGATTCACCTGGTGTGAACCGACCCACACAATTCACAGAAAACGGGAGTAGTTGGACACATGAACTCAGGCAAATGTCTCCGACTTTTATTTTACCATCAGTAATCAGATAGGTTGGATCCATCTTCACTACATATGCAACAATATGCATATTTCTTCTCAACTACATATGCTGCATATAACAATGTCGTCTACTTTCATGATTTGAGGGGAAAGTCAGAAAAAAATAATTTTATTTAATGAAGTATCAAGTAAAATATACCTTACAAGGTGTTTACTAGGAGCTAACATTTATTATTGGTAAATAAACTCAGAGGAGAGCTTTTCACTGAATTTTCTTTTTTGGGCCTGTTATGAACTTTATCTCATACTTACAGGTTGAATTTAATAAATTGTTAGTCTCATCTGATTTTTGGATGGTATGAAACTGATCTTGTACAGTATTAACTGGGGAATAATTATAGCTGTATGTTTTAAGGAATGAAAAAAATATTTTGGGGTATAATACAAAAGTTATAATTAAATGACAAAATAAATTCCAATTTTTATAGCATTAAAAAAAGTCATATAAAGGAATTTAGAAGGAAATTGCTTTCTCCTATACCAGAATTGTATTTATCATGGCTTTACTCTTGCATTTGTAAGTGCATTTGTGCCTTTGGCAGAAATATACTGTTTTCATGATGAAAAAAGTTTTTCTTGAAATTGTGTTAGACGGTGTTAGACAGTATCTGTTTATGTAACACTTGGGCTTAAACAGACTGAAATAACCATACTTCATACCACTGATTTAAAAGATTATGGACAGAATTCCATTAAAATTATGGGATAAATGTTTGATCCTCAATACACAAATTATACGTATGGAGTCTACTGACAGCATATCTAAATCGATAAAGTATTTTAAGAGAAAGTATACTTAAGATAAGCCATATAAATAGTGCAGAAAAAGCAATATTTCGAGCTCAGAATGCTTTGGTGTAATGTTTGGGGTAAGACTCTTTAACCCTATTCAACTTTGTATGTAAAGGGTTTTATTGAAAAGTTTGCTGCATAAACTTTGTATGCATAACCTTAATAGCTATAGCATTGAAATATAAAAAAAGAATACAAAACCAGTATCTGTTTTCAATTAGGGACTTGGGGAGGATATTTACAGCTGCCAATAAAAAATCAAGAACATATTTGTAAATTTACTTTTTCCCTCCAGAGTCTCAGGCCTTTTCCTATTGCAAAGACAACAAGAATGTGTATAAATGGCATTTACTGCATAGTGATAGATATTGAAATCATTTAAATTCCTGTTTTTAACCATGAAAAAGAAAGAAGATAGAAGAAATTATAGCTACCACTCACGCAGGTAAAATTAATATGAACAACAGGCGCTAGAGTATATTTCCCCGTGTAGGAAAGTTATTAAGATTTTCTCCACTCTGTTTATCTGCAGCAACCATTCTCAGACCTACTGTAGCCCTCGTCGTGTTCCATTTTAATGTACATTCACTCATTTCATCTTATTGAACATCAGTTCCCTAAGGCTAGGACTGTTACTTTTGTAACACAGGAGCTTGCAAAATTTTAAAAAGTAAACAATGGGCTCTCTCTGAGCCACTCCAGGCAGGCTCCAACACACTCCTGTTCTGACAGGCCCTAAACTCCCCAGATTATGGGCAACTGGCGTTTGGGGACTGTTTGTGTGAACAGCAAGCACACGGATTCCAATCACCAGGCGCTGCTGAGCAGGGCAGTAGGAAGCGGGGTGTCAATTTACTGGAGGACACGATGTTTCCAGCAGAGCTTCCAACTCCAGCAGTTTCCCCTGAAACATGTGGAACCTATACCTTTCGTGTTTTGGCTGACCTAAGCTTTCCTAACTCTGCTCTTCCCCCCCAAGAAACTCTATTCCTTAATGCACACAATACCATGTTGTTGAATCGCTTACTAGCCCTGGAGCAAAACTGAAGACAGCATCCACAAAGGGACCTACTTTGCCCAACAGGCAACCCTTGTAAATCAGGTATGGGGATATGTTTAGTTTTTGAGAGACTTGTTTTCCCAATTTTATTTTAAGGTTTTGCCTAACTTTGGCCTCCAATGCCTCTCCTTTAGAAACACCCAACACAGAAGAGAGATGAAACCCAAGCAGTCCATATTGATGGACTAATTTTTCTTAATTTACATTGAACCCTTTTATATTTCCAGACTCCCTATGAGACCTTAGAGTACCAATTAGTGTTAATCTATAGAATAGTTTGATAATTCCATTAGGTAACAGATATTGATTTCTGGATATGGAGGCTATCTGGAGAATTAAATGTTAATAAATGCTATGAGCAGGTGTCTAATTCCTGTGGCATGAGATTATCTGAGTTTGTGGATAAGATATGCACTACTTTTCTTAGATTGAAAAACTGAGTTAGCTTCCTGATTCTATATCAAAGTTTGGTTATTTCAATAGAAAGTAAAAGGCTGAGAGGCCCACTGGATTTGTATACCTGTAATACCTCACCTTGCTCCCAAGGCAAATGTTCTGTTAAAAATTATGGTGCATTTGGTATTGCATGGAAAAGTAAACTTCTCGAGGATGATATATATTTAATTATACAACATTTTTAAGAATGCTTGGCCTCACTGTGATACCAAGAAATGCTCTACATCAGCAATTCATATTTCAATTTGATATACTCCTTTTGAAATATCATATACATGTAATACATTATAGATGCCGAAAAAGACACAAAATGAGTAAAATGAAACCACTTCCCTCATAAAACTTACACTTTATATCAGTGAGTGTCCAGTCAAGTAAATAGAAAATACCCTAGGTCTACACACAGAGGAGATCAGATGCAGGGAACTGGTTACAAAGTAATTGAAGAACTCAGAAGCTAGCCAAGCAACAGTTGGGAGAGGCTGCTGGGGAGACAGAAACAGTATGATAAGAACTAAAACTACTATTGATATGTCCCTTCTTCAAGGGATGGCCATCAGATAGGAGTTAGAGCCACAGTGGATAAGCAACTGCATGAGAGCTACAACTCTAGATAGAGCAAGAGAAGAAGAGCTCTGGATTCTCCCCTCCACCTGCCCTCCAGCATCAGGATCCCCCATTGGTGGAAGCTACCTGGAAGCCACTGGCAGGGGGCCTGGGAAAGGCGCGTACAAAGCAGAGGAGGGAGGAATATATCTGAGAGTAGGTCAGCAAGTGGCCAAGCAGCACAGATCGACATTTAAATAGTATAGTGGAGCATGGGAAAGGCCATGAGAAAAGTATAAAAGAATTGCTCCGGTGATAAACTGAAGGAAAAACGTAAACTGATAGAGTAGATGGCATGCGATGTAGGTCAAGATTAAAGTGGACATATTGTTTACCATCTAAACCCCAAATTTTTAAAGGTATGGGGGGCTGTGCCTGGGTGGCTCGGGTCGTTAAGCATCCTACTCTTGGTTTCAGCTCAGGTCAGGGTCTCAGGGTCGTGAGATCGAGCCCCAAGTCGGGCTCCATGCTCAGCTCAGAGCCTGCTTGAGGTTCTCTCTCCCTCTCCTTTCCCCTCTGCGAGTGGCATTCTCCCCTCCCTCAAATAAATAAATAAAATCTTTTTTTTAAAAAAAGAATGTATGGGGGGACTTTTAATAAGTACTCCAAGACAACAGGCATAAACTAAACAAATAAAATACTTGAGAAATACAATACTGGAGTCAATGATAGAGTTGAGAGTAAAATCTGCATGACTATGTCATTGAAGATATTTCACAGGTAAGTACCAATATCCACTAAGGTGTGTCATCATCATTTTTGTGGGAGAACAACTGTATCATTTTATCTTGGGGAATACAGGCTTCTAGTTTAGGAAAGATTAAAATCAGGTTGGTTTTGGACATCTTAAGTGGCAAACTGTGGTAGCACATCCATGTGGACATGTGTCAAAAGATAACACATACCACAAGTTAGGTGCTTCCTTTGATGGATCAGTCCTATGATATCAAGACCTTGTACGTGTTTGATGAAATCAGGTACTCGTATCTAGCAGCTTAATCACTTCTTTCTCCTTGGTCAGGCATTACTCACTTCGCTTCCTCTCATGGCCGTTTTTGACTCTTTTGACAAACCGTGCTTATTCCATAATTTAATTTTAATTTAATTCCATATTTAATTCTTGGAAATCTATATTCTATCTTATTCCATTCCTCTGAAACTATCTGCTCACAATTAACTAATGAATGCCCAGGTGTCCTATGCAACCCACATTTTCAGTGTTGATACTTGTCTACATTTCTGGATCATTTGAAATGATTGATTCCCTTTGAAAGACTGACATCTGTAGACAAAAAAAAAGTTGAATCTCTTGCTGTCCTAAAATACTTTGAAGGTGAAGATTAATATACAAAGTACAATGAAAATCATCTTAATTCTAGACCTTATAGAAAAAACACTCTACATTTTGGAGTGTTTGGCTACTTGAGCAAGTTGCAAACGGGAAGGGAAGTAATTATATTTTTTTCATACTGCTGCCTAGGACAAGCTTTGTTCTTCATTCCTCCTTAAAATCTAGAACTACCAGAGCTTTTGCACATTATTATTGGGCGCTAACAAATGATCTATTGTATCACTGGTTAAGGAATCCAATCTCATCAATTATCAAAGTTTCAGTCTCTCAGCTGAGTCAAAGATTTTGCATTTCTTCAGTCTGGCCTCAGGCTGGGAAGCCTGCAGGGAGAATGGGCAATGCCTGCTTCTCTTTTTTCCACATTGCTCTCCCACTTCGTCTCCCTGACTCACTAGGCTGCCTCACATTTTTCAGGGCTAGAGTAGATGGCTGGGAGAGAGGATAGAGGGAAAGCCCTATGGACAGGTACATTGCTTTGGCCATGCCTGCTTCTCTGGTCATTAGATGGTCAGGTGCCAGCCCTGTCTGTCATGGCACTCCTCTCCCATTTAGCCACTAGTCACTCTGCCATCCGTCTTGTGTTCTCCGAGTCCCTTCCAGAGAGAGCTCTTCTCTAGGTACCAACCTCACCCATGCAAGCTGATCCTATAGGGTGAGTTGTTTGTTTAAACGATGCAAGTCCGGTACCTCTCCTGGATCCACTCATGATCCATCCCAAACATTCATTCATTCTTGTCCCAACAAATTGCCTGAAAGTACAGGCAATTACTAGTAGACCATCATCTCCCGGCTCTGTAACAACAGGCTGCTTTTTATTTTTCTGATGTGACCGAGGAACCAATCTCCCCTCACCCCCACCCCCACCTCCAAAGGACATGAGTTAAGATTGTCTCCAGACTCCGCTTGATTTGGTTTCAGGTGGGTGTGGGTAACCTCCCTTTGTCTCTCAGGAAAAGAGGAGAGGAAGTACCTCAGGGCTCAGATAACAGGACTTTCCAATGTCTCCCTGTCAGTGTGAAATCCCCTCTTTATACACCCCCCCTCCAGATGTGGGAGGACCTAATGGGTACAGAACAAGATTTCTCTCCTCCCAGCCTTTTGGTTTTCTTTCTGGTCATTCTGTTATCTGTTTTAGGAGAGGTACCTAAGAATCCTTTGTTTACCATGTTGAAGACTTGGGTAAAACTGGATAAAAGGAAAAGCCCCATTTCATAATATATTTTGAATATCTTGCTACCATGTATTTATGTGGTATATACATTCATAATTAGAATCATTATATAAAATTGTGCAATGTGCTTTTTTATTCATCATTATGTTAGTGCCTCATTTTTGTGTTACCAAAACTCTTTCCATATAATTTAAAGGCATATAATATTACACTGTAAGGATAATTATAATTTATTCAGTAAGGGCCCAGTTTTCTAGATTATTCCCAATTTTTATTATTGTTGTTGCTATTATAAATAATGCAGAGTGAATATGTTTTTAACAGAAAGCTTTCATATATATCTTGGTATTTTCCTAGAATAATTTTGTTATAAAATATAGTACAGATTTAAGAACTGTTGATATATTTTAGTAAATTGTCTTCTCTCCCAAAATTGTCATGAAAATTTACATTTTCCTTCAGCACTATATGAGAGTGTGTTTCTTACCATTTATGTATTAATATTCTTATTAATATTTTTTTCATTTTTTGGGTTTCCTTTTCTGTGAATTTTTTTTCCTTTGTATATCTTTGTCTTAGCCTCTGGATTATTTCCTATTAAATTTTAGGAACACTAAATACAGTTTTATTTCTACTTGCCTTTCTGGTCACTTCCTTATTCCCTCCTTTACTGGCTCCTCTGTTCTTTTTACATAAATAAAAGTAGGAATTGTTTGGATACCAGGTTTGTAAAACTCAAGTCTATTTATTTAAGTTATTTATTTCTCTAGAATTATGACCAAAAGCAATAGCCTTAGCTACCAGCAGAGTTTGCTGTGTGTGGAACCACTTTCATATAAAAGGGCTGCCCGGGGAACTTGGATAAGCCTGATTTATTAAATAAAATTAAGCATTTTCAACAAAAAGTACTTTCTCTGAATATTTGTAGCTTTGTGCAATTACAGAGTGCTGAGTGTGGGTAGAGAGAAAGTTGCAAACTTTAGTTATAAGGCATTACTTAGCTAAGTGTGCACGGCTTTAAGAGAAAAACTATGTAGGAGTAACGCATTCCCCCACTGAGAATGAGTCAGTGATAGCTCTTTTCCCCATGGAGGGCTGTAAAATAGAAAAAGAACTTATGATTCCATCTACAATTTCAGTGGCTAACCATTAAAGATTTAACTTAATATTTACATGTTCTTTAGAGACACAGAATGCTGCATGAATACTAAATTATATTTGTAACTTATAGTTATGGTTTAGCTGTAGGATTAATAGCCATATTTGCAATTCTTTAGAAATCTTTAAATATCACACAGTCAGGATATGTATTATAATAGATGAAATGTATTGCCTACTGTTATAGAACTTTATTGTGCTTAGATTTAATTGATGGTTAATGCATGCAATTAAAAGGATATGAGCCTAATGAGATGTTTTTATTTAGCCTATCTTATTAGAACTAATATATATCTGTGCATGAGCCACATATGAGATACCCTCGAGATGTACATGTATATAAACACATATGTAAGCGTGATGGAAAACAAATATAATTTTCCTAATTAGGCCCTATAACTTTTCTCTGCAGTATTTCCAGGTACATTTGAAAACTGATCTAGCCTTACTTTTGCATGTTAGAATACCCTGATTGTTTTTCTTTGTCTGTTTTGCTTTCCCACTGATACAGGTTTTTTTTGGTTAAAAGGAAATAACCAGCAGTAACTGTGTACTGACATCTAAATAATCCAGATTATTGCTTGAGAAAGGAGCAGGGACTTCCCATTTGGACTCCATTCGACATACAGAATAGGGCCTCACATATTTTCATTATGCTCATTCATTGTTTCATTCATACAGATAATTAATGGTTATCAGCCACTCCCCTTACACCATTCTAAGAAAAATATTGACAATGAATTCAGGGAGAAGGTCAGAGTCATGTCTTAGATTTGCAAAGAAGTCTTCTGGCTGGACTCCACCTGTCCATTTCTGCTTCTTCCATTTCTTTTCACTTGGTCCAGGGAACTGCTGTTTATGTACCTCTTCAGACTTGATAGATACCAACAAACTGCTCTCCCAAGTGTTTAGCCAACTTACATCCCTACAGTGTGCATCTAGACTGGTTATCACATTTTAAATATAATTTTATAGATATTGTATATCCATATAAATATTTTAATGCAATTTTTGTAGATCTTTGGGCATTCTCTGAAATAATATGGAACAAGATTATCTTTTCCTCTAAAATTTGGTAAAACCTACCCAAAGTGTTTTGTGTCTTGATTGTTCAATTTTTTAATGGTCATGCATTCACTCTAATTTTCTAGTTTTCCTCAATTTTTGATAGAGTATGTTTTTCTAAAAAGTTGTCCATTTTATTTTGTTATGTCTTCATATGTTTTGGCATAATAGCGTTCTCAAATCATTTACAAATATCTACTCTATCTGCATCCATTTCTGATATTGTTTTCCTTTATCATTTTTTCAAGTCAATCTTGTTTTATTCAATTTATATGTACTTTTTAAAGGAATTTTTTTCTTTCATAATTTTTGTTAATCCTTGTTTTTCTGCTTCCCATTTTCAAAAATCTACTTTTACTGTCTCAAGTTTCACAATTTCTAATTTAACTAATTTGTTTTCACTCTTCATGTCATTTACTAAATGTATCCAAAGCTATAAACTGGCTTCTAAACACTGGGTTAGCTGAATACTGCACAGTGAATATGTAGAACTTTTTTTTTTTTGTAGTTTGTTATAATTTTCTTTAACTCACATAAATTTCCAAATAATTTTTAAATTATTTATAAAAATATATTTCTACCTTAGTTGCTTTATGACTGCAAAATGTCATCTATAATTTGTTGAAATTTGTCGAGATGGAAGGTTGTTGGAATTTGCTAAGACTTCTTTGCAAGCAAGTATATCAGCAATTTTGTAAATATCCTATTTGCTGAAATATACTTAGAAAAGGATGTGTTCCCTTTTTACTGGTTCTTTTTTAAGGGATATATGGACATACCCCTCCATCTCCACCCATATATTTTATAGTAGATCAAACTTTCAATTTTGCTATTCAAATATTCCATATAGTTACTATCTTTATTTGTTGATCTTTTGGTAGAACCTTGCATGTGCACATAGAACCTATTTTCTCCTCTTTCTGGGCACCCTTTACTTATAGGTGACCATGTGCCTAACTTGTGGCCAAAGCAATGTGGATAGATGTGATGGCTCTACTTCAGGGTTGGTCACTGGGGGCTTGTTAAAATATTCTTATGGTTTATATATCTAGTAGAGAGTTGGATATGCAAGTCTGGACCTTAATATATTTTAAACCCTCCCTTGTATCTTTTTTAAAGATACTGTGATTATTTTGTAGCATTTTCAGATTGCCATAACTCAAGTTCTTGGGGTGCTAATTTTCCTGTTGTGTTTGTTACTCCCCCTCACTACTTATTAATGGTTCGAAATTTTGGTTTTGAGCTAATTTTCCTATCACATTGAGTTTTCTATAGGCCTCCAGGCTCTTGGGTCATTTGGTTTATTTCTTCTACATATTCCAAAGGTTTCACTGGCAATTAGGTTGATTTTCCAACTTGGTCATTACTTAGCTCCTCCATGTCAGCGCCTGCCCAAGTCTGAGTTTTCTTTCCTTTCTTTCCTTTCTTTCCTTTCTTTCCTTTGCTCTTTCCTTTGCTCTTTTCTTTGCTCTTTTCTTTTCTCTCCTAGGAGAGTAATTTGTTTATACTCTGTTGTGGGCAGAAGCAGGCTTGATTTTTCACTTGAGCTTAATATCACATCTCCTGTGCTAATATGAGCATTAAAAACCCAACCACTAGAAGTTAGGGCTTATATCTTGGTCCTATTCCTTATTTCCTTAGGTTGTAATGGCATTTCTGTGTATCTGTAGTAAAAGGGGTGTTGATTAAATTTCCCATACCATTGGAATTATTAGAGCAATAAATCCTTTTACATTTAAAATGTCTATTAGACATCTAAATGTAGATACCAAGTAGATAGTTGGGCATACAAGTCTAGAGCTCAGTAATCAATTGAATTGGTTGTGTGTGTGTGTGTGTGTGTGTGTGTAAAATTATAATCTTCACAAAATAGAGAACATTGTTGAGAGTCCAGGTTAAAGACTGGGAGGTAAGCAATGTGTTTGGGCTATCTAGAAGCCATTGGTAACCTTGACAAGAACAGTTTTTCTGGATTCATGTGACTAAGTAATAATGGGGAGAGTTAAATTATTGATGGAGAAGTACATAAAACAAACACAGAAAATTATTTTAGAAAGTTTTACCTTGAAGGGGAATAGAGATATGGACTATATGTCTTGCATTGGGCATAGAATCAAAAAAGGTTTCTGTTTGTTTTGATGCAAGGTTCTTGGGTAAGTTTTATGATGAATGAATATCTAAGTCTCCCCAAATCCTTGTGTTTGTCTTACTTTACCTTCAAATGTGCCCCTCTTACACATTTCCTTGCACTCACCAAACTCTGCTTCTATTACTTGTTCATTTGCCTGCATCTAAAACTTCATCTGTGAGGGTAGAAACAATGAATTTTGTTCACACTTACCATCAGCATCTAGCAGTGTGTTGGAATGCAAGATGAGTGTGTTTGTGTTTTCAAACCACTTTAGCAGGAAGACTTGTTTAGGATTGGAGACAAAAAGTATATATTGTTTCCCTAAGAAACATGCCCTCTGGGAATTGTAAAAAAAGAAATACATGGAGTAAAGTTCTACTTATTCCAAACAAAATTTACACATATTGAATTTTAATTTTTTTTTAGTTCTTCCAATCATTGGATATGTGCAGCCAGTGATTAGAGCACAGTGAAGATAGTTTATTCTTGGTAATAACAATAATGACTAGCTATGTATAAGACAACAAATCTGTATTTGAAATATATTTTATTTAGTTAGTTTCAGAGGTAGAGAAGTAGAGTTTAGTGATTCGTTAGTTGCATATAACACCCAGTGCTCATTACATCAAGTGCCCTCCTTAATGCCCATCACCCAGTTACCCTGTCCCCCACCCCCTTCCCCTCCAGTAACCCTCAGTTTGTTTCCTATAGTTGAGTCTCTTATGGTTTGTCTCCCTCTCTGATTTCATCAGATTTTATATATTTGGATATATAAAATTTACTATGCCGAATATGCCTTTTGAGGTATGTGTTTATTACATTTAATATAGTAGAAAGTCTTTTTGCCTGGAGAGACTTTCTCTCAATATTTCCTCTTCATATAGTGATTCTTAGATTTTTTTTTTTAAGATTTATTTATTTATTTGAGAGAGCGAGAATGAGAGAGAGTACATGAGAGGGGGGAGGGTCAGAGGGAGAAGCAGACTCCCCGCCGAGCAGGGAGCCCGATGCGGGACTCGATCCCGGGGCTCCAGGATCATGACCTGAGCTGAAGGCAGTTGCTTAACCAACTGAGCCACCCAGGCGCCCTCATATAGTGATTCTTAATGAACCCTCAAATTTCAGATTCAATGTTCCTTTCTCTAGGAAATAATGCTTTCTTTCCTCCATGCTGTTAGCTGCTCTGTATATCTCTTTTTGAGCATACCCCAACATAGTTCTTGCCAAGATGAATATTTAATTTTTCTGTTTTTATTTTTCTCTGCAGACAAGTCTATGGCTTGTAGTGTCAAGTACATAGCTGGTTCTCAATAAATATTTGTGAATGAATTAATGGATGGAATGAGGAAGAGAGGAAAAGGGAAGGAGGGAGAGAGGGAGAAAGGAAGGGAGGAAGTACAGAAAAATCATGCATGGATAACAGGCATTTTTGGTTGCTCAGTGTCCATCTCCTTGTCCACTGTCCCTCTCTTGATGTATAAACAGGTATACATTTCAACATGTGATCAAGGCTATGAAGAGAAATGAACAGGTCATGCAAAAGATTATTAAAAATAATACTCTGAATCATTATTCAGATTTGAGTAATCAAGAAAGCATCTCAGAACAAATCCCATTTAAACTAGGACCCAAGTGATATTAGGAGTCATATTAGTGTAGAGCTGTAAAAGCTCTTGGCAGGGCGAAAGCAAGAGCATGTCTGAGTACTCTGAGGAAGGAAAGGGTTTGAGTAATTCAAAACTGTAAGTTCCTGAAGAATATCCCAAGTTCTTTCATCAAGAATGGAAAATCCTGCCTTTGCCTAAAACTACAATTGATTTTGCCCTGCCTCTCACGTATTAGTTTACCTGAGTTTAGAATTCTAGGTTATTCAGCAACGGAAGACATTCTTTTATTTAATATGGTTTCTTACTGTTATAGATTATAAATATTAGTTCATTTCTTTACATGTTTTTGGTTTTTCCCATTCTGTTTGTGCTTTAATAATCTCTTTTAGCCTTTGTTGTTTCTGTTTGTTTACGATATGTCTGACTTTGAATATATTTTTACATATCCATCTCAGTATTTTGTGCAATGTTTTCCTCTTTATCATTTTTCCCCCTATAACATAGCTTTGGGAGGCTGTCTAATCACCATAAAGGCAGAATCTTACTAGAAGAAAACCATTTTTATCATTGATCCTTCCCTTCCTATTTCCTGCCCAGCAAGATGCAGCAGATATTCTGTGATTATAATACAACAAGCTTAAGGAAAAAGCCTTTAAGGATGAGCTAAGGGTGGCAATGCAGAAAGATGAAAATGGCCCAGTCCTTGATGGTGTTTGCTCTCTATCTGCTCTGTATTTCTGACTCCTAGCCTTATTATTGCATTTGATAAAAACTAACCCATCTATCTTAGCAAGTCTGTTTATTTCTTCTTTATGTTTAATTAATGTATCAGAAATTACTTACACATTTCATTTAAAGCTACAATTCTGTGAAGTTGCTATTTGCATTTTTATAGACGAGGAAACTAGGACTTAGAAGTTAAAATTAGTGAAGCTTTTCCATATTTTCTCCAACTTGAATATTATTGGGAATATTGATCTAAGTAACTAGATAAAGACCTTAGGGGATGCTCAACAAACATTTTTTAGTCAATTGCTTAATTATCTATGGCATTGAATAAACACAAAGCCATACTCTAACATTTGATTTTCATTGTGTGGGCTTTACCTCATCATATTCACACAGATTCAAGCATGGTCTCTGTATAGACAGTTCTAGATACAGTCTCCTTCCGACCTAGAGATGAGAATTTCTATCTTGACATAAATATGCACAAGGATGGCCCACTATTGCCTCAAAACATGACAAAATTGAACTCATTACCTTTTCTCATTTCTCAAACTTGTCTCTTTGACCACTGTTTTTGCCTGAGCTAATTTAAGCAACATCTTTCCAATCTTATAGGAAACAAATTTAATTTTGACTTACTCTTTACTCTGAACTAACCACATATTTGTGAAACCTGCCTCCAAAAAATCTGTAATATTTTTCTACTGCTACTTATCTATATTCACTACTCCAGTCCATAGTTTCATAATTTCTCACCTTGACCACTGACTGCAATGTATTTTTAACTTACTCATTTCCTCTACTCTTTATTAAGTCTATCTTTGAAACTCTGGTGTGAATATTTTTGTTCTTCCTCAAAAAAACAGACACTCTTTTGCTTATTGAATAAGTCTCAAGTGACTTAGTGTGATATTTAATGAACTCATAATTTATATTCCAATATTCATTTCCAAATAAACTCAAGTCTATTCCTCAATTACTTGGGTTTATTAATATATACAAGCAATATTAGTGAATATGCTACTGCATCTTCACACCCTTTTTACATTACTTTGTCAGCAAAGTTTCTATCCTCTGTTTTTCCATCCATGGCCTCTTTCCTGTGATATTTAATTCTCTATGGTAGATCTCTCCAAGTCACAGCCATGGGGCATTGGCTGTTGAAGTATGTGTTACGCAGGAGGCAGATTCTGAGATAACAACATACAGGAAGTTTATTGGGGGTATAATGCCTATGGGGGAAGGGAACAGGCAGTGTAGGGCAGAGGGAGAGATGGGACTGGAGTGAGAGATAACAGTACTTCTGCTGACCTCTGGGCAGTTCTGAAGCCAGGATGAACCTGTGGAGTGTGCCTAATCAAAGTGAGAAAAGCAGTTGTTTCTATTTCTAAATTGGTCAGGCTGCTCCAGGAGAGGGATGTGGACTTAGGGAGAAAGATCTTTGACCCCAAGGGGAAAGAGTGGTATTACATTTCCAGCTACTGGTGGAATACATTCTCCCATCCTGAAGGTGGCCCTGAAGGGCACAGGACAGCATTCCCTGGCACCAGATCATCCATGCTTCTCATCTACCCCCTCATGATTTATTCCCAATTCCCTATCCTTAACAACTCATTTGACTATTTCTTAGTACTTATCACATTTGGAAAATTTGCTTATTAGACTATCTTTAATCCATGACCTCTACTGGCTTGTAGGCTCTATAAGGTTAGAGATTGTGTCTGTTTGTTTACTATTATATATAGAATGCATAGCCAAGTCTCTGGCACACAGTAGATGCTCAGTGGATGCCTGTTAACTGAATGACTGATAATATGTCAACTCTATAGCTAGCACTAAAATACTCTATTTATATTTAACATATAAGATATTAAATGAACCCTCTAAAGATGTTACTTATAACCACAGTGCTCTTAAAGTAATGTCACCAAGCCTCATAAACGTTTATGAATAACACTGAATTTATTTCTGTTGAAATATGTTTCTTTGATTTCTAATTTCTTGATGTAAGAATTATTGTATACATAGATATGGATATTGACATTTATCATAAGAAATAGGCAAGTGGTAAAAGATATTTTTAGAATATGCTTAATTTGGATGAGATTGTGAGTTCCTTAATGTATTTAAGTAGATGGATTTGATCTTATTGTCCAATCTATCTGAGTCAACTTTGAGAAAAATCTGCTCTTGTTGATAGACTCCAGCTGTGTGTAATACTGCTAGGAAGGCTATGAACAGACCATGAGCAAGTTATTTCCAACTTTCCAAGTGTTTCTCTCTATTAAATATAGTTGAACTATATATTACATTGTAAATTTCAGATTTATACATGTCAATACACTATTGTTATGAATATTTGATATTACAGATGCAAAAATTTCTAATTTTCTGTAGATTTAAAAAATTGAGCAAAGAAAAACAACATAGTAATACTTTTAAATCTGCTGCATGTTATTTTGTTTTTCCTTCAAATAGATGCTTCTAAATGTATGTGATTAATTTTACCAGCCTCTCATTTCAAGTTATAAGAAATGTATTTTAGTTCTGTAAGCTTGCCACAATCAAAAGCATGTAAGCCTCAATACTTGATGTATCAGATATAAGATTAATTCTAGGTAGAAAGCAATATTCTTACTTATAAGAACATAAACTAATGCATGATTTCAAAAATTATATACAAAATTTAAATCAAATCCTTTACATCACTAGAAACAGTCAATTTATTTTAGAAGCTAGTATTATCCTATCAAAATATCTTATATAAACACACTATTTATTTTCTATAGCAAGACCCAGTATCATTATTCATAGCCACTTATAAAAGGATTGTGAATTATATTTACTGTTCAGTTTTATAGCTTTAGATTTACTGAGGATTGCACACTGACAATCTGTAGTACTGTATATATTCTTTATATATGTTTGATTTCCATTCAGATTTTTCTCTTCCAAAATAAAATATAAATATACTACATCATGGTTTTATGCATTTTACCATTAAAACATATTAGGATAAGCATGCTCTAAAAGTCCATAAGAATCTTTATTATCCACTTAATTCTCTTTTCAAATGCAAACCATTAACTCTTTAAATAAACATATATTTGGTTGCCTTCCAATCGAATGTTTATAAGCGATTTACAGGGAAAAAGATATTTCAGATAAAGGCATTAAACATATGCATGGGACTATGATTTGTAATCCTAAGAGCCTTCATCCTTTACAGTAATGTGTATTCAAAGAAAAAACTGGATTGGGGAGGACTCATTACAAGAATAACAAAAAATTAGGTATACAGTAGCAAAGGCCAGAGCTTTGAGAATTAAAAAAAGAAATCCATCTCTCTCCAGAAAGTCAAATGCAGATTGTGGAGAATTAATGTCTTAAAATGTCAAAGAACTTGTGAAGTCTTGAAAGATAAGGCCTGATAACAAGATTAAAGCCAGCTATGAGAGAGTGTTCTGATAAAATGAAAAGTACAGGAGTAATTTACAACTAGGTTGACTATAAGGAATTGAATTAGCCTAAGACTGAATAGGGAAAATGGTAATAAAGAGAAGGTATGTTGGGGTACCTAGGTGGCTCAGTCAGTTAAGTGTCTGCCTTGGGCTCAGGTCATTATCTCAGGGTCCTGAGATTGAGCCCTGTGTTAGGCTCCCTGTGGAGCCTGTTTCTCCCTCTGCCTCTCCACCCCTGACTTGTTCTCTCTCTCAAATAAATACAGTCTTTTTTTAAAAAAGAGAGAGAGAGACAAGGTATGTGAAGAGTTTGGCATTATAGTAGGTACTTGGCTAATACTAATTCCTTTCCCCCTAAACTGACTTTTAAAAACATCTTTGTATTAATGAAATAATCTTTTCCTCCTAAAGTGAAATCCAGTTTTCATCTTTATTAGAATAGAAAGTAAAAGTAAAAATTATGAAATAAATATAATTAAAATATGTTTGTAGATAAAATTTGGCATATTTGCTCATGTAACAAAATATGCCCAGGCCAGGTCTTCCAAACTCAACTGTAAGCAGGATTCCCCTTTTGGCCTACATTGTTGCAGTGCCTACAAGCATATATCTTCCATTTACATATTCAAATGCTAAAAATTCTAGATCATCTCCTACCACCCCATATTTTATTACTCAGGTTATATCTACTTTCCTAAAAAAGCACTTGGCAAGAGTAAATCTTACTACAACTGGCATATACTAATGGTCCCCAAACTTTAAGCTGAATCAGAAACACACAGAGGGCTTGTTAAACCCAAGGTTGCTGGGCCCCAACCCCTGAGTTTCTGATTCAGTTGGTCTTGGATGGAATTCCTAGGTGATGCTGATGCTGCAGGCTGAAGATTATGGATTGAGAATAGATTTTGGCCAATAATACATAGCCCCCTCTGGTCCTGAGAATAGGTTAACCTTCCCTAAGCAAAGGGCCAAGCTGTAGAATGTGAATGCTAGGGGCTCTGCCTGCAAGGATGACACATGGTTGAGGTGCAATTTTTGTTGACAAATTGTAGTGTTTTCCCCTTCTTTCCTTTTTCCCCTCCCTCTTGCCTTCTTCTCTTCCTTCTTCTCTTTCTCCTTATCATTCTCTCCCTTTTTCTTCCCTTCTTCCATCCTTCCTCCTTTCTTATTTTTTTTTACTTTCTGTATGTCCTTCTCAAATTTGTTTTTGTTAGTTTTCTTTAAAGAGAGTTAAGTAAACAAGTGAGACTTCCAGGGAAGATAGCAGAGTAGGAGTATCCTAAGCTCGCCTCATCCCATGGATATACCTAGATAATACCCACATCAGTGTAAGTAACTCAGAAAATGACTGAAAGACTGATAGAACACTCTCTATAACTGTAGAGAAGAGGAAGGGCAGAGACATGGTTGGACTCATGGGACTATCTGCAGAAGGGAGGGACACTGCAGGAGCAGAGAGAGGAGAGGGGCAGAACCTACACCGGGGACCCCAGGCATGGGGAACCTGCACTGAGAAAATGAATCCCCATAAGATTTGGCTTTGAAAACCAGATTGGTTAACTTCTGAGTTCTTATAATTGGTGAGGCTTAACAACTGGAACATTAAAAATCAGCAGCTTGGTTCTGAAATCCAGAGGGCAATAAAAATTGAGTCCTCACCCTTAAAGAGAAAGCATAACTAACAGCCCCACTGAGATACAGCATTGAAGCAGCAGTTTGAAAAACCCTTGGTGTATATGGGAAGATTTATTGACCGATCTCAGAATGTGTGCTATAGGAGCAGTGATCTTTAGGAGACTTCTCTGAGAATAAAAGAGCTGGGAGGGGTCCCATTTCCCTGCCCTGCTCCCCAGCCCAGATACATGGACACATGCTGGAACCAGTATAGATGAAACACTCTCCACCTAGCTTACTAATCAGTGTGCCTTGCCTCTGCATTCTCCTGCAACCTGCCCCCTCCAACCAGCACTGGAAAAAAGTTTTCCAAAGCACCTACAGGTCCCCTCCACAGTAGACCCATGTAAACCTTGCTAACACTGTGTACCCTCCTACACATTCTCCTGTAGACCAGCCCGCTCCAACAGGCCTTCAGCAGGAGTCCATCCAAAGCAGCACCACAAGCATGGCAGTGTGCAAGCAAACCCAACAAGGGCTAGCATCACTCCAAAGTAACTTTTGCCCTAGGGAGAGAGGGAAGATAACCACACACACCAGTTCAACTATGGCCCTAGCAGTGGGCTGGGGGCAGACATCTAGTCTGACTACAGGCCCTACCCACCAAAGAAAGCTGCTCAGGGGACAACACAGGAAGAGCACCTTGCAGTTTGATGCAATCATAGATCTGGCAAATATCTGATCTGGCCCAACTCAAGACAATGGTGGCCTCAGACTGCCCATTAACAACACAGGGACCAAACCCTGTCTACAACAGGCAAAGAGAGCCATTGCAGATGACTGGACTGAAGGCAAACACAGCTTACCCACAATAGTAGGGTGCATGCAACACACAAGGAGACATCCATGAAACACCAGGTTTGGGTGAACAGGGGACATTGTACTGCAGGACACTACAGGACCTCTTCTTCATAAGGCAACTACTTTCAAGAGCAGGAGATGTAACTGACTATCCTAACACATAGAAACAGAGTTAGAAAAAATGAGGAGACAAAGGAATATGTCCCAAATGAAAGAATTAGGACAAAATCATAGCAAGAGAGCCAAATGCAATGGAGATAAATAATATGCCTGATAGAGAATTTAAGGTATTGGTCATAAAGATACTTATTGGACTTGAGCAAAGAGGGGACGATCTCAGTGAGACCCTCAACAAAGAGCTAGAAAACATTAAAAAGAACCAACCAAAGATGAAGAATTCAATAACTGAAATTAAAAATACACTAGACAGAAAAAATAGTAGAGGAAGCCGAAGAACATATCAGGAATGTGGAATCCAGAGCAATCAGCTGAAAAGAAGAAAAAAATAAATGAGAATAGATTAAGGGAACTTTGGGACATAAGCATAACAACATTCACATTATAGGGATCCCAGAAGGGAAAAAAAAAAAGAGTAAAGGGGGCAGAAAATGTATTTGAAGAAATCATAGCTAAAATCTTCCCAAGTCTGAGGAAGGAAACAAATCCAGATGCAGGAGGCACAGAAAACTCTTAACAAAAGCAATGCAAGGAGATCTACACCAAGAGACATAGTAATTAAAACAGTAAAAAGTCCTGATAAAGAGAGAATTTTACAAGCAGCCAGAGCAAACAAAACCGTCATATACAAGGGAAACCCCATAAAGCTATCAACTGATTTTTCAGCAGAAACTTTTCAGGCAAGAAGAGAGTGGCATGATATATTCAAAGTGCTGAAAGAAAAAAACCTGCAGCAAGAATACTCTATCCAGCAAATCTAACATTCAGAATGGAAGGAGGGATAAAGAGTTTCCCTGGACATACAAAACTTAAAGGAATTCATCACCACTAAGCCAGCCCTACAAGAAATACTAAAGGGGATTCTTTGAATGGAAAGGAAAGACCATAAACAGGAGTAAGAAAAGTAGGAAACACAAAAGGAGTAAAATTGTTATATCTATAAAAATGAATCAAGGGATTTATGAAATAAAAAGGATATGAAGTATATTGCCATATACTTAAAATGTGTGTGATGGGGAGAGGAATAAATGTTTAGTGCTTTTAGAATGGGATTAATCAACCATAAACTTAATATAGAATATATGCAAAAGATATTACATATAAACCTAAATGGTAACCACAAGTCAAAATCTGGTAATAGATATGCAACAATTAAAGAGAAAGGAATCCGAGTATATCACTAAAGAAAGCCAGCAATCTATGAGAGAAGACAGAGAAGAAAGGAACCGAGAAGAACTGCAAAAACCATTTAAAAAGTAACTGGAGCGGGAGACGAACCATGAGAGACGATGGACTCTGAAAAACAAACTGAGGGTTCTAGAGGGGAAGGGGGTGGGAGGATGGATTAGCCTGGTGATGGGTATTAAAGAGGGCATGTTCTGCATGGAGCACTAGGTGTTATACACAAACAATGAATCATGGAACACTACATCAAAAACTGATGATGTATGGTGATTAACATAACAAAAAATTTTTAAAAAGGGAAAAATAACCAAATGGCAATAAGTACATGCCTATTGATAATTACTTTGAATTTAAATGGATTAAATACTCTAGTCAAAAGACATAGGGTGATGGAATGGATAAAAATGCAAGATCTATCTATCTGCTGCCTACAAGAGACTCATGTCAAACCTAAAGAAACATACAGACTAAAAGTGAAGTGATGGAAAAAAATTATGCAAATGGAGGTGAAAAGAAAGGGTAGCAATACTGACATCAGATAAAATAGACTTAAAGACTGTAATAAGAGACAAGGACATTACATAATCATAAAGAAACAATCCAAAAGGAAGATATAAGAATTGTAAATATGCATCCAACAAGAGGGCACCCAAATACATAAAGCAGTTAATAACAAACAAAAAGGAAGTAACAATCATATAATTATAGAGGGCTTTAACACCCTACTTACATCAATGGATAGATCAAACAGAAAATCAACAAGGAAACAATAGCTTTGAATGACACATTGGACCAGATGGATTTAACATATATTAAAAACATTCTATCCTAAAACAGCATAATACACATTCTTTTCAAGTGCACGTGGAATATTCTCCAGAATAGATCACAGATCAGAATAGGCCACAAAACAAGTCTCAACAAACTGAAAAAGATTGAAGTCATATGATGCATCTTTTCTGGCCACAATGCTATGAAACTTAAAATCAACCACAAGAAAAAAATCTAGGAAGAACACAAATATATGGAGGTTAAAGGACATGCTACTAAACAATGAATTGGTCAACCAAGAAATCAAAGAGGAGGTAAAAAAAAAAAAAAAAAAAAATGGAGACAAATAAAAATGAAAACACAATGGTCGAAAATCTTTGAGATGCAGCAAAAACCGGTCTAAGAGGAAAGTTTATAGCAATACGGGCCCACCTCAAGAAGCAAGAAAAATCTCAGACCACTAAACCTTACACCCGAGGGAGCTAGCAAAGAACAATAAAACCTTATATCAGTAGAAAGAGGGAGATAAAGACTAGAGCAGACATAAACAAATACAAACTAAAAAAATAAAATTAGGTAATTCTATAAAAAATTCAACAAAATTGATAAAACTTTTAGCCAACTCATCAAAGAAAAAAAAAAAACCCTCAAACAAAATAATAAATGAAAGGAGAAAAATAACAACTGACACCACAGAAATACAAATGATTGTAGGAGAATATTATGAAAAATTATATGCCAACAAATTGGACAATTCAGAAGAAATGGGTAAATTCCTAGAAACATATAACCTCCCAAAGCTGAATCAGGAAGAAAGAGAAAAACTTGAAAGACCTACTACCAGCAAAGAAACTGAATCCATAAAAAAAAAAAAAAACTCCCCAAAACAAAAGTCCAGGACCAGATGGCTTCACAGGTGAATTCTACCAGTTAAAGAAGAGTTAATACCTATTTTTCCCAAACTATTCCAAAGAATAGAGGAGGAAGAAAAGATTTCAAATTCATTCTATGAGGCCAGCATACCCTGATTCCAAAACCAGATTAAGAAACCATAAAAAAAGAAAACTACAGGCCAGTATCTCTGATGAACATAGATGCAAAAATCCTCAACAAAATATTTGCAAACCAAATCCAATAATACATTAAAAAATCATTCACCATGATCAAGTAGGATTTATTCCTGGGATACAAGGGTGATTTAATATTTGCAAATCAACTGATGTGACACATAACATCAACTATACAATTGCACCAAAAAGAACCTAGGAATAAACTTAAGCAAGGAAGTGAAAGACCTGTACAATGAAAACTATAAAACATTGATGAAGAAATTGAAGATGACACAAACTAATGAAAAGATATCCTATGCTCATGGATTGGGAGAAAATATATTGTCAAAATGTCCCTACTACCCAAAGCAATCTACACATTTAATGCAACCCTATCAAAATACCAACAGCATTTTTCACAGAACTAGAACAAATAATCCTAAAATTTCTGTGGAATCACAAAAGACCCCAAGTAGCTGAAACAATCTAAGAAAGAAAAAAACAAAGCTGGAGGTATCACAATCCCACTTGGATGTACTACAAACTGAGAGTTACAGAAGGGAGGGGGTGGGGGGATGAGGTAAGCTGGGTGATGAGGTGATGGGTATTAAGGAGGGCATGTGTTTTGATGAGCACTGGGTGTTATGCGCAACTAATGAATCGTTGAACACTACATCAAAAATTAGTATGTTGGCTAACTGAACATAATTAAAAACAGCTGTAGTAATCAAAACACCATGGTACTCGCACAAAAATAGACATGTATATCAATTTAACAGTATAGAGAACCCAAATATAAACCCATGATTATATGGTCAATTAATCTTTGACAAAGGAGGCAAAAAATATGCAATGGGAAAAAGACACTCTTCAACAAATGGTAGTGGAAAAACTGAACAGCTACATGTACAATAATGAAACTAGACCACTGTATTACACCATCCACAAAAATAAACTCAAAATGGATTAAGGACTGAAATGTGAGACCAGAAACCATAAAAATTCTAGAAAAAGGCACAGGCAATAGTCTCTCTGACATTGGCTGTAACAACATCTTTCTACATAGGTCTCCTGAGGCAAGGGAAACAAAAGCAAAAATAAACTATTGGATCAACATCAAAATTGAAAGTTCTGAAACAAGAGACAATCAACAAAACTAAAATCCTACTGAATGGGAGAAGATATTTGCAAATAAGATATTTGATAAATGGTTTGTATCCAAAATATATAAAGAACTCTTATAACTCAATACCAAAAAAAATCTAATTAAAAATGGGCAGAACATTCTCCAAAGAAAACATGTAATAACAGAATTGTTGAATCACTATATTGTACACCTGAAACTAATATAACACTGTACATTAATTACACTGGAATTAAAAAGTGAATTGTACAAGTCTAATGACTAATCATTTACTATCCACAAAAATTTTTGATAAATCAGAAAGGTATCTAGGTAGGTGTAATAAGGTGCATAATTCCTGAAAAAATTATTTTACAAATTGGGCCTTTACCCAAAGAATACAAAAACACTAATTTGAAAGGATATATGCACTCTTATGTTTATTGCAGCATTACTTACCATAGCCAAGGTATGGAAGCAACCCAAGTGTCCATCGGTAGTTGAATGGATAAAGTGGAAGTATATATTAAATGTTACATAAATTGGAAAAGTTTTTCCCTAATTTTGAGTGAAGCCACATAGCTCTCAATATTTAAGAGAGATTCTGTTTTCTTTCTTGTGAACCCTGTCCCTCCATATTTTATGTCAATTTGCATAGAATTGATATAACTTTTCATATAAGAGACTTGTCCCTTGTTACATTTTCTGTGTAGGACATATTTTATTGCTATACACAAATTGTATCCTTATTTGATTACATTTATAATTCTATGAACTCATGATTTGAGATCATACTTAGATAAATTTTCCCATTTGGTAATAAAAAAAGTGTCCAAATTTTTTCCAGTATTTTCCAATATTTTATGGCTTTATTTTTTACTATCGAGTCTCTGACTCTTTAGTAGTAAGTGGTAGTAATAGTAATAATAGTGGTGGTATAAGATGTGGGAAGGAATCCCATTTTCAGTTACCCACCTAATTTTTGGAAAATAATTTAATCTTTAGTGTCATTTTATGTGGTTTTCACAAAGTATTATGACAGTATTTTTCTGAAATTTAAGGAAATATCCTTAGATTTTTCTTAAAGGATTACAAATTATGAAAAGCTAGATGCTTTCTGCAATGACAGTTTTGGTAACTTGGCTCAGCACCGTTTATGAGAAGCTCCATTAGTAACAATCTGAGGCCAATTAATGTAATCTGTTAATTCATATCTTGTATGATATTTACAACAAGACTGGTTGGAGATCCAATCATTTCATGATAGGTTTATTCGGTTTCTTCACAGGATGGGCCCCTTCCTCCAGGTCTCTGAGCCAAAACCATGTGGTTTCAGAAGGGTGCTGTTCAAGCACGACTTGCAGCACAAAACCCTTTCTCTTAGAACAATAATTAAAAGCAGATAGCTAACTAAATGATCTGATTGAGCAGATGAACAGTTCTTCTTGCATTTATTTTTATTATATTTTATTCTTCATTTATGGATATGTGATTTCCTCTTTTGGAAAGCCTACATTAAAACCAAATTTGCATAACATAGAAAATAGATCATTCATTCAAGAACATAGAGTTACATTTTGTTTTAGCCATTCCAGGCACACAAAAATACATCTTCCATTTATGGTTATATGCTAATCCTACTTAATTTCAGAAATAAAGAGTCCCAGATGAAGAGATGCCTCATCTGAATTCTTCCAAAAATGTTTTTCTCCTTTATCAAAAGAAATTGCCATTCTTCTGACCTTATCAGAGCAAATTATAAATAAGGGAATTTGTTTTCTTTTAAAAAGAATTGTTGGGCTTTCAACATGCGTGCTATAAACTAAGCAGGCAAAAATAGCAGAACTGATGCATGCAAACTGTGTGGATCAAAACAAAGCTGAAGTAAAGAAACAGACTTCCAGTGGAAGAACCAAAACAGGGCTCAGCCAAAAGGAAGAGGAGGTAGCTTATACACGAACACCTGTTGGATAGAGTTAAAGTAGCATTTTATAGCTTCTATAAAGCATTTTCTCCTCTATTAACATATGGCTTCATTGAGATAAAAATCTTCACATTTAAAAAACTAGAATCAATAAAAAATAAGGAAAGAAAATACTCCATAGACAATATGCTCATCTTTGTGATGTGAAGTGTATTTTTTCTGTGTGTTCTGTAACTCTGAATATGGTTGAACATGGTCCTCTGTGTGTGTGTGTGTGTGTGTTTACATACAGGCACAGGATCATGAAAGCTTGATGTTTTCAGCTTTAAGCCTATAGATCAGAGCAATAGGATATATGTTATGATTCTATACTATGATACATATTCTCCCCAGTGCTCTCTGATGTTGAAAAGAAGGTAGGCACCTTTGTTATGTAAGGTCGACTTGTTACTGGTCTATGGAGTATTTAAAAGATTTCTGGAAGGTAGAGGCCTTGGTGGGATGTCCTGCACACCTGCAATGAGGAAGTGATTTCAGCTGCAATTACAAACCACAAAGAGACTTTTTTTTTTTTTTTTGGAAGGAAACAGTCTCCGATGTTAATGGGATTGTGTCTGGTACCACATGGCAGCAGCTAGTTCAGATGGAGTTCCAGTCGCTGCATCTCCTGTTGGACAATTTAGGAGGTAAAAAGCATCAGTTCCCTGGTTAGTAAGGATGCTTCCTGATAATGCCAAACACTTGGAAATAAAAAAAATTTTTAAAAGCCTCAATTATTTATCCAATATTTATCCAATATCCAATATCCAATATCCAATCCTAGTCAGGCAAACTAGATTTTCTTCTCTAATAAAGCACATGAAAACAGAATCAGGGCGCCTGGGTGGCTCAGTTGGTTAAGCGACTGCCTTTGGCTCAGGTCATGATCCTGGAGTCCCGGGATCAAGTCCCATATCGGGCTCCCTGCTCAGCAGGGAGTCTGCTTCTCACTCTGACCCTCCCCCCTCTCATGTGCTCTCTCTCATTCTCTCTCTCTCAAATAAATAAATAAAATCTTAAAAAAAAAAAACAAAAAAAAAAAAACAGAATCATTGGCCAGCAAGGCTCATACATTGTCCCCCTGCTCTTACAAGCAATGACTTTTTGGTGGACATTTCATCTTTGATCCCTTTTTTTTCTCCTTAATCCCCTACATCTATTTAGCCATTCCTTCCCCCCCACCCCCACCCTTGGCTACCACCAATTTGTTTTCTGTATTTATGAGTCTGTTTCTGCTTTTTGTTTGTTCATTTTTTTTTAGATTCCACATAAGTAAAATTATATATTTTTCTCTGAATTTCACTAAGCATAATACCCTCAAGATCCATCTACAAATGGCAAAATCCTATTCTTTTTATGGCTGAGAAACAGTCCACTGTGTGTGTGTGTGTATTATTTTTAAAAATTCAGTATAGTTACCATAGTGTTAATTTCAGGTGTACAATATAGTGATTTAACAGTTCCATACATTACTCAGTGCTCATCATGATAAGTGTACTCTTTAATCCCCAACACCTATTTTACCCATCCCCCTACTCACCTTCCCTCTGGTAACCATCAGTTTGTTCTCTATAGTTAACGGTCTGTTTCTTGGTTTGCCTCTCCTTTTTTTTTTCCCTTTGCTCATTTGTTTTGTTTCTTAAATTCTACACAGGAATGAAATCACATGGTATTTGTCTTTCTCTAACTGGCTTATTTCCCTTAGCATTACACACTCTAACTTAATCCATGTTGTTGCAAATGGCAAGAGTTCATTCTTTTTTATGGCTGAATAACATTCGTGTGTGTGTGTGTGTGTGTGTATGTATGTATGTATGTACTCATCTTTATCCATTCATCTATTGATGGACACTTAGATTGCTTCTATATCTTGGCTATTGTAAATATGCTGCAATGAAAGGAAGGCATATCTTCCTAAATTACTGTTTTTGTTTTATTTTGGTAAATATCCAGTAGGGGAATTAATCATATATTTCTATTTTTAATATTTTGAGGAATCTCCATACTGTTTTCCAAAATGGCTGCACCAGTTTGCATTCATACCAAAACTGCATGAAGGTTCCCTTTTCTCCACATCCTCACCAACTTGTTATTCTTTTTGATTTTAGCCATTTTGGCTGGTATAAAGTGATATCTCATTGTGGTTTTGATTTGTATTTCCCTGATGATGAGTGATGTTGAACATCTTTTCATGTGTCTGTTGGCCACCTGTGTTATCTTTGGAAAAATGTCTCTCTAGGTCTTCTGCCCATTTTCCAATTTGATTGTTTTTCTGCTTTAAGTTGTATGAATTCTTCATATATTTTGGATAATAACCAGCTATATTATTTATAAATAATATTTTTGTGTAGTCCCAGTTGCTTATTTTTGCTTTTGTTTCCTTTGCTTGAGGAAACAGTTCCATAAATATGTTGCCAAGGCTCACATCCAAGAGATTATTGCCTATGTTTTCTTTTAGTTTTATGATTTCAGGTTTCACATTTTAAGATTCCAAATATAAGTTGAAATCATATATTTGTCTTTCTCTGACTTGCTTCACTTAGCATAATACCCTCTAGGTGCATCCATGTTGTCACAATGGCAAGATCTCATTCTTTTTTATTCATCTTTATTTGAAAAATAAATGTCAATTAAAGTTTAACTTTCTGGAAAGGATCAAATCAATGGTATGGCCATCAAGCCTGTTGTTAAAAGCTCTTAATCTATTAAATTTTGTTATCTGTAAATATTTTTCACTGAACAAAATGACACAAGGAGATTGATATTGTGCTTCTACCAGAACATCTCCCAAATTCAAGGTGTGAATAGCTCAGAGGTAATGGAATGTCTCCAAAAGAATTGCAGATGTGACAACTGACCTGTGGAATTTATTGAAAAAAAAAAATAGAGAAAAAAATTACTAAGTTTTTGTGAGAGTTATACTGGCAAATGAGCCTCCAGTCTGGGATAAAAGAGTGACTTGTCAAGATTTGAATGAATTCATCATCCCTCATTTCTCTAAACTTCCACAAGCAGGAAGCTGGCTGAGCATGCTGTCAACATCTTGAGAGGGAATAATGTCCATAATATCCATTGCCATTCAAACGTGGACACAGCAGCATATATATGTATATGTGTATGTATGTATGTATATGTGTTTATATATGTATGTATATGCATGTATATGCATGTATATGTATGTGTATAGGTATATGTATCTCCTAGAAAGTAAAAGCCAAAGACCATAGAAAATTACAGACTGAGCAACTATTTTCAGGGGATGGAAACTGAACCAAATAAAGGAGCATTTCCACAGGCATAATAGAGTTAGATTTCATAAATATTTTCTATATCTCCTTTCTGTATGGAAGTATTGTTTGTTGTCCTAGTTTCACTATATTATATTGGGTCTGAGGGGAGGGGAGGTGTGTAAATCACTTGCCTTTTGAGTACATAGACTTTTTTTTTTTTTAAGATTTTTTTAATTTATTTATTTGAGACAGAAAGAGAGAGAGCACATGAGAGGGGGGAGGGTCAGAGGCAGAAGCAGGCTCCCTGCCAAGCAGGGAGCCCGATGCGGACTCGATCCCGGAACTCCGGGACCATGACCTGAGCCGAAGGCAGTGGCTTAACCAACTGAGCCACCCAGGTGCCCTAGTACATAGACTTCTGAAGCAAGAGAAGACATACAGAGATCTGATGTACACATTATCATAGGATCTTTGACTTTGAGGAAGGTTGTTTGAGTAATTTCCCTTGGGGAGAGAGTAAAAAATTTTGAATGAAGGGAGGCAAACAAATACTTTGTGATCAAGAGGATGGACTGTGTTATATTGTATGGGAATGAGTATGGTCATATTTTAATCGTAGCTGCCCTTTTCTGTGGGAAGAATATAATCTCAAGCAAAAATGGTGAACACGATCCTGTGATTTATTTGGCAAAGGGAATTTATGCTGCTTCCCAACAGAAACTTTAGGAACCATAGTTTCATATGGAAAACTATTTGGGAACATTTCCTATTTGAAGCCTAGAAATAGATGTATTGAAATATGCATTCAACACACAAAATATTTCAATGTTCTGCACCTCTACATCCAAGCAGTTGAGCACCAGAGAGGATTGACCCAAAGCACTATCAACTCATATGAATGTAATTTGGATTATTTGATTGCAGTTGTCAAATCTTCAGTTTTTCTCTGATGAAAGGTCATTACTGTTTCCAGTGGATGGGAATGAAAATATTCCTCATGGAAATAAGATTTTGAAATGACAATCAACATTTCCACAGTTTGACTTTTCACTGGGAGCAAAGAAAATTCTGTCATTTTCACTGCTCAGATTTTTAATTTTATAGTAGCAAATTCTTCAAAGTATAATTAGTTGAAATTAATGTTTAATTGAAACTGTCAAATACAAAGTTTCCAACTCCCCCAAGTCAACAGATTTTAAATAAATGAAAATGAAATATTAATCCTCTATATTATAGAGAGAATAGATATTTGGGGGCTCATAGGACAAAACCTAGGGCTTAATTAAAGAAATGAGCAAATTAAAAAATTGTTTTTGATGAGTTGCTCAAGGCATATTTACAAAAAAAAAACAATTTGATGTATATTTGTTAGGAGGTAAACATTCTTATTTCATCTGTGAATATATGATTTCAAAATATGTAATTTGTGAAATTTAATTGAGACTTCACTCCCATAGTGCAGGACCAATAGCATCTATAGTCATATTAAAATACCAAAATAACTGACTACTTTAATAAATATGGTGGAAGAAAAATCTAATGAATAATATAGTAATAAAGTTATTAGAGACAGAACAAGTGTCTGAATTTACAAGATTATGCCTCTCGTACCTAAGAAGCAAGGGGTATAAAATAAATAATTACGAAGACACATGGATGCTCACATTGCAGAACTAGTGTTCAGGAAGGCCAAAGGATGAATGAGATAAGGTGGCCAAAGAATATTTTAAAATTTGTAAAGCAGTATCATATTACATAAGAAAAAATAAAGGGAAAAAAGTCAATTATCCACTGCACTGTGTATCCTTCAGTGCATTGATTTCAAACATTTAGGCAATTTTCTGCATAACTGCAGTCATTGTTTGCAAATAATATACTCTTCTTATCAATTACCATAACCAGTTTTCATGTTGCTGTGTAGTTGGCATTTCAAGGGAATGTGTAATATTTCCTTGAATATGAATTTATTTAATTAACCAATTTTCCCTTAGTAAAGGTCATTTGGATTTTTTTCTATAGGTCGTCTTTTCCCATTGGATAAAGAAAGTTTTCTAGGTGTAATTATTTGGTTAAAGGATATGAATATGATTTGGCTCTTCATATACCCAGCATTCCCAATTTTCTGTGCTTCTCAATGATAGGTCAAATTGTGGAAATGTTTATTGTCTAATCAAAACCCAACTGCATTTTAAATGATGCAAAAGTAAGTTAAACCTCAAATGATTTACTTACAAAATTAGTATGAGTTTAATCAATTTGCTGAGTTGCTAATTGGATATACTTTTAATTTCAGTTTCTTCCTTTTGTTGAGCTCTTTTCCTTTTGTTGAGCTCTTTTCCCCTAGTGTAATTCAATACTTACTCTTGGTTTGTTTTCTCTATTTTTTAGTAATACCTTCTCTGTATAAAAGGACTTTCAAAACACTCTGTGAATATTTTATATTAAAGAGATGTAAATTCAGGGATCAAGTTGTGCCTAGCCTCTTGATGCCTATAACTCAAAAATCAAGATACAGGGGATAAGAGTTAAGATATATAGTAATTGAAAAATAAAATTCCTATGGTAAGGGGAAGAAGAATTACCTAACTTTAAAATGATATTCATGCTTTATGGGGCGCCTGGGTGGCTCAGTCTTAAGCGTCTGCCTTCAGCTCAGGTCACGATTCCAGGGTCCTGGGATCGAGCCCCGCATCGGGCTCCCTGCTCAGCGGGGAGCCTGCTTCTCCCTCTCCCACTCCCCCTGCTTGTGTTCCTGCTCTTGCTGTGTCTCTGTCAAATAAATAAAATCTTTAAAAAAAATGATATTCATGCTTTAAGTAATTTATGGATTTATCAAACTAACATTCAAGAATCTAGGTGCTCAGTACAATTTTGGGAGAAAGAATATAGAGGTAAAATATATTGCCAGCATAAGGTTTAATGTCTAACATTGATTTCTAACCCATCTGCACAATAGAAACACTTTGGAAGATTTTTAAAATACTAATATTCAAATCTCATCTACAGAATCTGAGCCAATTGTTAAGGGGGGTTGGGCTGTACAGGAGTATTGTAAACAGCTTCTCAAATGATTCTAATGTCTAGCCAACTGTCAGAACCACTGATCTGATGAGAAAAAGCTGCCATTAGTGAGACTCAAATTCATAACTTTGGTTCCCATTGAACATATATATATTTGTGATAATAGATTTTACCAGTAAAGCATAAATAAAATGGCTTGCAGCTAAAGAATTTCTTATTCCATTGCAGTTTGTACCTGTTAGCATTATAATATGCAAAATTAATGTAATGTCTTCTAGTTTGAGAAAAATCAAAAGATGCAAAATCACTTGGACAGATGGAAAAAATAAGATACCACTGAGCATTGTAAGTTCACACTAAAAGTGTTAGTGTTTAGTTAAATACACTGTTTCTGTGGCTTTTCACTTAGCAATTATCACTTTATTACAGTTTAGCTAATTCTGGCCTCACATTTTAATGCCTTCTGGCATCAAAAGGTGAATCTTTTCAAAAGTCTGATATAAGTGGTGATGAATGTGAGAGACACTTTGTTTAAACTTACAAAACATTAATTATCTAAATAAACAGCTAATTTTTAAACAAGTCTTAATTTGGAAGGACACAGAAATCCTTTCCTAGCCCTAAAATCTCATTAATTTGCACCTCACTAATTTTAAGATTGTAAGAATAGTGACAGACTGAAATTCACATTTATCTATGAAAAAAGATGTTGTGTTTCAGGTAAGATGGTTTAAAATAATAAAGAGGCCAATCTGTAGGTTCACATGGGGACACAGGAAGTGACCACAGACCCAGGATCTGAATCAAATGTAACAACCAGACCAGTTCATTTAATATTTATGACTTCCTAACTGATATGTTAGATGTTAGAACATACTTGACTTCTTCCCAAGAACAGGTTTTAGTGTGGCAGGGATATTGAAACATAAATACAGGAAGTTAAATGTGACAAAATAAAAGTCAGGATGGTGACATTCATTCACAGGATGCACCAGAAATAATTTGCCATATTTCTTTTCCAGTGCTTAAGGGCTATTTGTAATTATGTGTTTAATTATTTCTTGTCTGACACTCCAACTGGAGTATACAGGCAAGGACCGCACCGTCTGTACCTCTAAAAGTGCCAGCATTCTGTAGAGCTGTCCAGAGTTCTCTAAAATGAAGACATCATAGACACCACCACACGGACAGAAGTCCCACAACTCAGTCTCTATATATTTCTAATCTGAGTCACGCTAATAATTTCCTTCTACTTTCCCTGGCTAATTTGAAGGTTACCATTTCTTGCAGTCCTTTATCATGATCTTGTTCTCCTTTACCAGCCACTCCATTGTGTAGCACTTCTGCTCCCCTTCAGAACCTTGTAACAAACCAAACCTCGCAGGCATGCTGTATCCTCTGCGAAATGTTCTCCGGGTTTTATGGAAAGGTTTAGACCAGGATCTTCTGTTTTTCCTCTCCTTTTAAATGTAGGCACAGCATTCATTAGACTACCATCCTTTAACCTCTTATATTTTTTTTAAAAGATTTTATTAATTCATTTGAGACAAGGAGATACAGAGACAGAGAGCATGAGCAGGGAGAGAGGCAGAGGGAGAGGGAGAAGCAGGCTCCCTGCTGAGCCAGGAGCCGGATGTGGGGCTGAATCCCAGGACCCTGGGATCATGACCTGAGCCGAAGGCAGACGCCCAACCAACTGAGCCACCCAGGCGCCCCTTATATTTTTTTCTTTTGAACATTTGATAGTTTATCCCCTCTTATTCAGCTCTATTGTTGTCTACTCATATATGCTATGAAAATTGATGGAAGTGATGGACCTCATTCTATTAAAAGGCAACTCAGCAGAGAGCAATTTTTTTTTTCTTCTTTGGGACTCTGGTGCTGAAGATTTAGTTAATCTCACTTATTTCTTGGCACATTCATTCTTCCATGCAAATCCATTCCCTTTACTTACATATTCCCTTTCATACTCACGTCTCATTCCCCTCCCACCATGTGCAGCCATTTGAATGAGGTTTTTGTGTATCATTTAAGTGTGTTGTTTCACACTATGTCCTTTTATGTGTATGTATTTTAATTTATGCTAACCCTGTTCCTGGCCATATCCCAGGGAAATTCTCACACAGAACCAAGACGGGACAGGTACAGAGTATTCGTGGCAGGATTGTTTCTAAGGGCTGAGAGAGGGGTGCAGCTGGGCTTGCTCACTGGGAGAGCAAACAGCAAATCTGTGTAGGTGCACCATGGAGCGCTCTACTTCACAGCAGATTACACAAATACACCCGAATGCTGAGGGATTTTAGAAACCATGCTTACTGAAACTAGAGAAGGAGATTTTTTTTTTTTAAAGTATTTTCTAGATCTGTGACTGTGATTAAATGTTAAAAAAAGGCAGGAGAAATTATAAACTCCCTCTAGGTTCTGAAATTTTGACACAATGTATGGTATAGTTAGCAAGATAAAGAAATGGAGTTAGATATGAAAGTAAACTGATGTATGCCTTTACTAATGGTGTGATCTTGGCATTTAGCCTCTATGAGATACACTTTCCTCATCTATAAAATGAAGAATAATGTATAAGATTACCTAAATTTAACCACTGAAATGTGTGTAGGTTTCTTAATAAAACCTTGGGAGGAAAGAAACACTATACCTTAAATATGAAAAAAAAATGCATAAGTGATCTAACTAGGTCTTGGGTCAAATGTTCCGCATTTAATTTAATGTTACAGTATTTAACAGTGCTTAATTGAATATTCCAGTATTTAACATATAATATTTAACCTAATTTTTATTATAAACTTCTAATGGCTGTGATCATAATTTATCAATATAAATATTAATATAATGATTTCATGTAAGTTTTACTACAACTTTGAAATTAGGTACCATAATTTTAGTAATTACAAAAATTTGAGATTTAAGCAAGGATATAACAAGACCCTGGTCACAGACAGGTAAGGAAGAGTTAAGATACCAACTTGGGTATTGTTAAAATAGGTAAAAACATATTCTGTTTTTATATATTATCATATTCTTTACATGGCAACAATACTTATTATGTGGGTTCAGCTATTTTTCCCCGCAAATGAAAATTTAAAAAGAAAATATTATTGAGTATCTTGGCTTTCATGTTCGATTACCAAGCATTTTGATAAAAGATTGGTGTTCCATATTCCTGGTGAGCCATTCAAAGGGAACACTTAGGGACATTTTTTTTTTCCTGTTCTAATCAGAATGTTCTCTTCATGCAAAAATCAGAATTGATTTCAATAATAAAATATTTCAAATAATATTCCAGTAAGATGAAAATAAAACAAGGGACAGTTTATCATGTTGCCAGAAGTAAAATTCTAAGTTTTCTTATACACAATATATAATAGGAAATAGTGACATCTTTACGGTATTGAAGTTATGTTCAAAAGAAAACAAATGTCAAAGGTAGACTTAGATTTAAATGTTTTCTAACTTTCTAAAATAAAAATCATATTAGTTTTCACAAGTGATATTTTAAATTGTATCTTTTTCAAAGATTTGTCAGGGCTTTTTATTAGAAGACATTTTGGTTACCTAACTAATATAGAAAGCTAAATTATTTATTTTTAGTGTTGCTCAATCTAGAACTCTTTTTAAAAGGAATGACTACTTGTATTTAAAAACTCAGCTTTAAGCCTATGAAATTCAAAAAAATTTTAATTCTAGCAGAGTTAACATATGTTGGTATATTAGTTTCAGGTGTACAATATAGTGATACAACAATTCTATAAATTACTCAGTGCTCATCATGGTAAGTGTACTCTTAATCCCCATCACCTATTTCACCCATCCCCCACCCTCCTCCCTTCTGGTAACCATCAGTTCTCTATAGTTAAGAGTCTTTTTCTTGTTTTTGTCTGTCTTTTCCTTTGTTTTATTTCTTAAATTCAACTTATGAGTGAAATCATATGGTATTTGTCTTTCTCTGATGGGCTTGTTTCACTTAGCATTATACGTTCTAGATCCATTCATGTTGTTGCGAGTGGCAAGAATTCTAGGACTATAAATATAAGACAAAAATTTATATTGGCACAAATTATCAAGAAATACTGAGCAGTTTTGTTTTTTTCTTTTTGTGGGAGAAGAATGAATAGGTTTTTTAAATTCAAGATGGATAAATTTACCTGATTTTATATTTTAAAATATGTATAAACTGGGCTAATTACATTTGAATAAAGATATATGAATAATTATAAGCATAGGATGTTTCCTATAGTAGAAATTTATGAATATTCGGTTTTTCCTTGTATCACCAGTACTGAGAATTTTAGGGAAAGCTCAATAAATATTTTTGAAGTATTGAATAAACATAATTTTTTATAAAGATTTATATAAATATTTTTAAGTAGTGTATATTGAGTTATATGTGGTTTTGTATATTTTGGCTATTAACACCTTATCAGATATGATTTACAACTACTTCTTTCCCATTATCATTGTCTTTCACTTTGTTTCTTTTGCTGTGCAGAAGCTTTTTAGTTTTATGTAGTCCTAGTTGTTTATTTTTATTCTGTTCCTTGTGTTTTAAGTATCCTATCTAAAGAATCACTGCCAAGACCATGTTAGGAGCTTTTATTCCTATGTTTTCTTTAAGGAGTTTCATGGTTCAGGTCTTACATTTAAATCTTTAATCCATTTCTAGTTAATTTATGTAAGTTTTATAAGACAGAGGTCTAAGCTTCATTCTTTTACTTGTGAATATCCAGTTTTTCCAGCACAATTTATTGAAAAGATTGTCTTTTCTCTACTGAGTATTCTTGTCTCCCTTGTTAAATATAAGGTGACTATATGCTTAGGTTTATTTCTGGGCTCTCAATTCTGTTCCATTGATCTGTTGTCTGTTTTTATGCCAGTACCATATGGTTTTGATTAATACAGCTTAAAATTAGGAAGTGTGATGCCTTTCCCCTTTGTTCTTCTTTCTCAGGATTCTTTTGGCTATTTGGGATCTTCTGTGATTCCATATAAATTTTATAATTGTTTTTTCTACTTCTGTAAATAATGTTATTCAAATCGTTATAATGTTTGTATTGAACCTACTTTGGTAGTATGAAAATTTTAAAAATATGAATTCTTCCAATCTATGAACATGGGATACCTTTCCATTTATTTGTGTCTTTTATTCCCTTCAATATCTTGTAGTTTACAAATAGAGATCTTTTCCCTCTTTGGCTAAGTTCATTCCTAAATATTTTATTGTTTTTGATGCTATTGTAAATGGGATTTTTTTTCTTATTTCTTTTTCAGATAATTTGTTGTTAATGTCTGGAACTGCTACCAATTTTTATGTTAATTTTGTATCCTGAAACTGTATTGAATTTATTGATTAGATCTAACAGTTTTTTTTGTGTGGAGTTTTTAGGATTTCCCTATATAAGATTATGCCACCTGCAAATAAAGACAATTTTACTTCTTCTATTCCAGTTCTGATGCCTTTCTTTTTCTTTTCTTGGTTGCTCAAGCTAGGACTTCTGGTATTATGATGTATAGGAGTGCTGAGAGTGGGCACACTTGTTTTGTTCCTGTTTTTAGAGGAAAATCTTTCAACCTTTCACCATTTAGTATGATGAAAGCTGTGGACTTATATATGGCTTTTATTATGTTTAGGTACATTCCTTCTGTACCTAATTTGTTTAGAGTTTTTATCATGAATGGGTGTTTCATTTTCTCAAATGTGTCTATTGAGATGATCATATGATTTTTCTTTCATTCTATTAATGTATCACATTGCTTGATTTGATTATGTCAAACCATCCTGGCATCCCATGTGTAATTCCACTTGATCGAATGATCCTTTTAATATGCTGCTGACTTTGCTTTGCTAGTATTTTACTGAGAATTTTTGCATCTATATCAGAAATATTGTTCTGTTGTTTTCTGGTAGTGTCTTTCTCTGGCTTTGGTATCAGGGCGATGCTGGCCTGATAAAATGAGTGTAAAAACCATTTAGTCTTGGGTTTTTCTTCACTGGAGATTTTTGATTACTGATTCAATGTTGTTAGTATTAATTGATCTACTCAGACTTTCTATTTCTTCCTGAGTCAGTCTTGGTTGGTAGTTTGTTTATAAGAATTTTTTTTCCATTCTCGGTTGTCCAGTTTGTTGGAGTACAGTTGTTCATAGTAAACTCAAGATTCTTTGTATTTCTGTGATGTCATTTGTAATGTTTCCGTTTTCATTTATAATTTTGTTGATTTGAGTTCTGTTTTTGTCCCCCCCCCCCCCAGTCAGTCTAGTAAAATTTTACCAATTTTATCTTCTCAAAGAACCAACTCTTAGTTTGGTTAGTCTCATCTATTGATTTCCTTTTCCCTATTTCATTTTTTTCTGTTCTATTCCTTATTACTTCCTTTTTTCTACTAACATTGGGCTCAGTTTCTTCTTTTTCTAGTTCCTTAAGGTGTAGAATTAGGTTGTTTGGGATCTTTCTTGCTTCTTAATGTGGGCATTTACTGCTATCAGCTTCCCTCTAAGACCTGCTTTTGCTGCATCCGATAAGTTTTGGTATTTGTGTTTTCCTTTTTTTTTTTTTTTTTAAGATTTTATTTATTTACCTGAGAGAGAGAGAGAGAGAGAGAGAGAGCGAGCTAGTGAGGAGAGGTTTAGAGGGAGAGAATTCCAAGCAGACTCCGCACCAAGCCCAGACGGAGCCCGATGTAGGGCTCAATCTCACAACTCTGAGATCATGACCAGCCTAAACCAAGAGTCAGATGCTTAACTGACTGAATTACCCAGGCACCCGGTTATTTGTGTTTTCATTTTTGTTCATCTCAAGATGCTTTGTTTCCCCCTTTATTTTTTGATCCATTCGTTACTCAGGAGACTGTTGGAAAATTCACAAATACATGGAAATTAAACAATTTTCCTCCATTGATTTCAAGTTTTATACTAGTGTGGTCATAGAAGACACTTGGTATCTTTTGATGGTATGATTTCAAGCTTGAATTTGCTAATATTTGTTTCATGGCTTAACCTATGATCTATCCTAGAAAATGTTCCATGTGAACTTAAAAATATGTATTCTGCTCTTGCGAAATTAAATTGTTTACAGTGTTATTCAAATTCACCATTTCCTTACCGATTATTTGACTGGATGATCTATTATTGAGAGTGGGGTATTAAAATTTCCAACTATTCCTACAATTTTTTTTTTTAACATATAATGTATTATTTGTTTCAGAGGTAGGAAGGGAAAAATGAAAGGGGGGAAATTGGAGGGGAAGAGGAGCCATGAGAGACTATGGACTCTGAGAAACAAACTGAGGGTTCTAGAGGGGAGAGGGGTGGGGCGATGGGTTAGCCTGGTGATGGGTATTAAAGAGGGCATGTATTGAATGGAGCACTGGGTGTTATATGCAAACAATGAATCATGGAACACCACATCAAAAACTAATGATGTAATGTATGGTGATTAACATAATAAAATAAATAAAATCTCCAACTATTGCTGTTTATTTCTGGCTTTGCTTTATGCATTTATGTTCTCTGATGTTAGGTACATAGATACTAACAATTATTATCTTCTTGATATATTGACCCTTTTATCATTATATAATGACCTTCCTTGTCTCTTTTTACTATTTGTAAAGTCTGTTTTGTCTGATATTTGGGTAGCTATCTCTGCTTATTTGTGTCTTTAAGGATAAAGTCAGTGTCCTGTACGCAACATATCATTTAATCTTTTTTTAAAAATCCATTCAGCCATTCTATATCTTTTGATGATAGAATTTAATATGTTTTTATTTGATGTAATTATTGATAAGAACTTCCTATTGCTGTTTTGTTCATTGTTTTCTGGTTATCTTGCAGATCCATTGTTCTTATTTCTTCTCCTGCTATCTTGTGTGTGTGTGTGTGTATGTTTTGATGCTACGTGAGATCAATATCCTTTGACTTCTTTATCATGTTCTTATGTGTGAGTACTCCAGGTTTTTCCCTTGTGGCTATGATGAGGGTTACCTAAAATATTTTTAAATTATAACACCCTATTTTAAATTAATACCTAAGCTTTACACTTTTACTTCTTCTCTCCCTCACATTTTAGGTTATCGGTGTTACAGTTTACATATTTTTTTATATTGCACAATAACCATTTATTATGGTTAAGGTTATTTTTACTCTTTTAATGTTTAAAGTAGAGTTGTTAAATGCTTAATGCTCCACCATTACCATATTACAGATTCCAACTTTGACTATATATATACCATTACCAGTGAGTTTTATACTACCTTATGTTTTTATGATGTTAACTAACATTGTTTTATTTCCAATCATGGAACTCCTTTTAGCTAGTAGTGATGAATTTCCTCAGCATTTATTTGTCCCTGAAAGTCATTTCCTTTCAATATTTTGAATATGTCACCCCATTCTTTTCTGGACTGAAAAGTTTCTGTTGAGAATCTACCAATTGTCTTATAGGGTCCCCTTGTATATAACTTCTCTCTTTTGCTGCTTTTAAAATAAGCTGTCTTTGATTTGACAGTTATGTGTCTTGGTGTAGCCCTATTTGGTTCAACCTATTTGGAATTTTTTAGGCCTCTTGGATCTGGATGTCTTTTTCTCTCTTGGGCTTGTAAAGTTTTCAGCCATTTTATTGCTTTAAATATTGTTTCTTCCCTTTTTCTCTTCTCCTGGAATTCCCATAATGTGAATTTTTTTTTCATTGTGTCCCAAGGCTTTCTTCTTTTTTCTTTTTGCTCTGGTGGATAATTTAAAACCCCTTATCTTCCAGGTCATTGATTCTTTCTTCAGCATGGTCCAGTCTGCTTCTGAAGTTCTCCATTGAATTCTTCAGTTCAGTGTGTTTTTCAACTCTAGGACTTCTCATTTTTTTATGGTTTCTATTTCTTTGTCAAACTTCTCATTTTGTTGATTCATTATTTTCCTTTTTATTTAGTTGACTGTGTTCTTGTAAGTTTACTACAATTCTTTAAGAGGATTATTCTGAATTTTTGCCTGACAGTTCATATATCTCCATTTCTTTATGATCAGTTATTAGAGCTTTGTTAGTTTCCAGTAGCCATTCTTCTTACTTTCTAAAGCAGTCTGTCTTGGTCTCTGTGCTGCAGGGTGGTGCTTCAGCCTCATTTTCATGTTCCAGGATTATCTCCATGATGTTTTGGCCATAAATAGTTGTTAGTTATTCTTCTTGTGAGGGGGAACAAAGTCAGGAATGACTTATGTTGCCATCTTGTTGGTGTCATGCTCTATAAATCAAAAATGCTTTTTCAGAGTTAAAGTAGTACATTGAATTCCAATTTGTATGTTCCAGGGCTGATTATCATATTTCAGGACACAACTGGACATAACTCTAGAAGAATCAAAGAGTAGAGCTGAATAAGAGAGTTGAGATCCATAAATCAGGACGTCAGAATGGAGGTAAGCCAGAGCTAGAATGTCAAACCTAGATTGAAATTATTTTGGTAGGTGATCCACACAAGATAATTCCAAAAGGGGTTTTCTAAACATGATTCTGAAGAATCCAGGAGCAGGGAGTCCTTGGAGTTGGCATACAATTATCACTGTCCCTCATAAAACCTTCTTGCATGGGTTTCTAAAGCAGAGAACTTTTGTTCTGACAGAGAAGACCGTTGTGATTCAATCAGGGCCTCAACTGAAAAGGAACTGGAATACTCAGCAGTATATCAAGAAAAAAAATCTAGTCTCAAAGCTGAGAGGTGATGTCTTGATCTCAGAATGAAGCAGAACACTTTAGAGGCTCAGTGTAAAGACAAATGATCAACAAATGTTTCAGAATGGTAATCCTGGGCTCCTTAAAATCTTCCTTAACTAAAGCCAGGAAACTCTCTAGAAAACAAATATGGAAATATATTAGTTCTGGAGGTGGGAGAAGAGAAGGAGGTAGAGACTGAGAATTTAAAATCTCCAAAATGACACCTATGGGTAGACCCCAAAACATTATGTCATATTTATTCTGTTGTGTATTTGTTATTTTTTCCACTTTATACATAGAAATAGACCTGTAGTCCCAATTCTCTAAGAACTTATATTCTAGAAAAAGAATTACAGAAATAGCATCTAAATGTACAATAAAAATAAGCATGGGGGGTTGGGAAGGTATCAGAAAGTGATCTGGGAAGTCCCACTCACCTTGCTGGGTAGTGTTTAAAAAATGAGCCAGTTTTTCTGTTCCTCAGCTATGTCAATCATGAATTGACAGAGTAGGATTAAATGAGGTTCACCTTCCACTTCTAGCATTTTTTTTTATTATTATGTTACGTTAATCACCATACATTACATCATTAGTTTTTGATGTAGTGTTCCATGATTCATTGTTTGCGTATAACACCCAGTTCTCCATTCTGTACATGCCCTCTTTAATACTCATCACCAGGCTAACCCATCCCCCCCACTCCCCTCCCCTCTAGAACCCTCAGTTTGTTTCTCAGAGTCCATAGTCTCTCATGGTTCATCTCCCCCTCTGATTCCCCCCCCTTCATTTTTCCCTTCCTACTATCATCTTTTTTAACATATAATGTATTATTTGTTTCAGAGGTACAGGTCTGTGATTCAACAGTCCTACACAATTCACAGCACTCACCATAGCACATACCCTCTCCATGTCTATCACACAGCCACACCATCCCTCCCACCCCTCACCACTCCAGCAACCTTGATTGTTTCCTGAGATTAAGAATTCCTCATATCAGTGGAATCATATACATGCCTTCCTCTGATTGACTTATTTCACTCAACATAATACCCTCCAGTTCCATCCACGTCATTGCAAATGGCAAGATTTCATTCCTTTTGATGGCTGCATAATATTCCATTGTATATATATATACACACCACATCTTCTTTATCCATTCATCTGTCGATGGACATCTTGGCTCTTTCCATAGTTTGGCTATTGTGGACATTGCTGCTATAAACATCGGGGTGCATGTATCCCTTCAGATCACTACATTTGCATCTTTGGGGTAAATGCCCAGTAGTGCAATTGCTGGATTGTATGGTAGCTCTATTTTCAACTTTTTGAGGAACCTCCATACTGTTTTCCAGACTGGCTTCCAGCTTGCATTCCCATCAGCAGTGTAGGAGGGTTCCCCTTTCTCCGCATCCCTGCCAACATCTGTCATTTCCTGACTTGTTAATTTTAGCCATTATGACTGGTATGAGGTGGTATCTCACTGAGGTTTTGATTTGGATTTCCCTGATGCCGAGCGATGTTGAGCACTTCTTCATGTGTCTGTTGGCCATTTGGATGACAACTGACAGAATGGGAGAAGATATTTGCAAATGACATATCAGATAAAGGGTTAGTGTCCAAAATCTATAAAGAACTTAACACCCAAAGAACAAATGATCCAATCAAGAAATGGGTAGAAGACATGAACAGACATTTTTCCAGCATTATTCTTTAGAACTTTTATTCAAAGCTAATATAAACTCATACTATTCAAAATTTTTAAATCGTCAAATTTTCCACAGCTGTTTTGTAATGTCCTCTCAGAAGTGTTAAACAGGGCTCACGAGATCTTTAGAGTTCCTTCATTAGAGGTGGACTACAGGACCCATTGTTTGAGGCAACGTGATGGTTTAGATGACTTTAGCAAATGTTTTTCATATCCATGATCCTATGGAAACAGTTTGCTCCTTGACTTTATTAAAATGGTTTTTCAACTCTAATACATCATAAAACAATGCAAAGCACATTTTTAAATTTTCTTGATTGCCATAAGCACATACCCTTTATAGGCACTCAGTTTTTATTATATCAATGTATATAATTTTAGAAATGGAATTTTCTATATGCAACAGGCAAGACTCATTTTGATGGTTTTGCATGCTACGTCCAGGTGTAAATCATTTGGAACATTAACTTTTTAACTTTAAAGCTCTGGCAGTTTAAAATCTTGTTCAATGTGCAGTTTTACACTTTATGACATCAGCAAAATTTTAGAATAGTGGCAGATTGATGGAGAAGGTAATCTTTGTTTTAGTCAAATTAAAACTACTTCATAGTGAAAGTATTCCATATTTAGTGATAGAATTTTTTTTCCTTAAGCAGTACATATGTGCAGTATTGCTGTGATTGACAGATAACCAGGGACTATAACATAAATTACCAATAAGTGAACTGTCATTCATCCTACACATGAATTTTTGCATGAAAAGCTACTGTGTACTAAGGTCTTACCAAGTGCCATGTCCTAATTAAGTAGCAATGATACAATGATGATGTAAAAATGCAACAATGGTGATATCTATACATATATCTGATTATATATCTCAGTAATAGAGATATACATATCTGATATATATAAATATATATCTGAGATGTATTTATGGTATAGATGTGCATACGTGCATATAAACATACATATGTATTTATACATATACATGCATAAAGATTTTATGTATAAAATGTTTAAAATGAGCTTCCTTTTAGCACACATTCCATTGCTGCTACTAAAAATTTCAATCCATCCCTTCACAACAAAAATCCTTGAAAGAAATATATTTATCTTTCTAAATCCCAGCAGGGATAGTCTGACTAGTTCCCCTTTAACAAAAGAAAAGATGTCAAGATCACAAATGTTTCCCATACGTCTAAAGCCAATAGTTCATTCTCAGTCTTCATCTTTCTGGAAATATCATGATTTGACACACCCAGTCAGTCACCTTCTTAAGCTAATTTACTTACTTGGATTCTAGAAAAAGTAGTGTTTCTTGTTTCTTGTACAATCTTCTGTTGTACTTGTTGATCTCTGTTGATTTCTCTTCATGTCTCCAATTTGGCATGCATGAGGGTCTCCAAAGTTATCCCTCTGTTTTTGCTACACTCACCACAGAGAGGTTATCTTTAACCCTCATGGCTTCAGAATCCATCTTTATGTTGATCTGTCTCAAATTTATACCTTCAAACTTGCATCTCTAGCTATTCCAGTGCTCAGGCAAAATAGTTGACTCATTTTTAGCTCTTCTTTCTCCCCTACTCCATATAAAATCAATCCACACGTTCTTGAAGTCTCTTATTTCTAATATATCACAAATGTGACCACTTATCACCAACCTCATGACTGCCAGTCTTGCTCAAGACACCATTATCTTTTGTCTATTCCACACTAACACAAGATGTTAATAGGAAAAAGTGGGGTGGGGGAGGTGGGCAGCAGAGGGGTTACATGAGAATTCTTTACTTTCCCTTCAATTTTTATGTAAACCTAAAACTGCTCTAGAAAATAAAGTCTGCTAAAAGTCCCTAAAACTCCTACATGCTAAAATTCTATTAAACATCTCTAGCATTACAGCATTTACTTCAGTACCTATACTACCACACTGCATTTTAAGTACTAAGCAAACAAAATTAAACACTTCATGGCATATTGCCTTCTAGAAGAATATGGTCTTTGGGGGGGAAAACCCTCAATTTTAATCAATAATGTTCAAAAGGAGAAATATACTCACATTACTAAATTGAGGTGTATAATAAGTAGTGTTGTCTTATGTAAGTATAATAACTGGTATTCTATAGTGATGGCTATTTTTCACAAAATTCCCTGAATAACAGAGTGAACTAATAGCCCAGGACATTCTAGTCCTTAGCTAATACAACATTTCTTTGATGTTTATGATTTCTGTTACATAAAATATCCAGCATAATCTTAATGTAAAATAATAGTTTTATCAGTTTATATTTACTCAAATATAGGAAAAATTAGAATTCCAAAGAGTTACATGATTTTTATCTCACCAAATAGATGTAGAAAGTTTTACACTGGCCTCTCCACAAAGAATGTGTCCACTCAATGGCCTAGGTGTGGAGGGCAAAGTGGATGTGTGTAAACAAGATCACCAATAGCACTCAGGAATTTTTCCAATCCATATCCCACTTCACTTATATGCACTTAAGGCATGTTTGTTTGCTTTCATTTACTCACTTATCTTTAGTTCTTTATCAAGAGGCTAAGTGTGGTAGGACGTGCACACTATTAATGGAGGAAATCTCCAAAACTTTATACAGGTAGTCTTAGATGAATTGAATAGCAGCATTCCAAGCTAGGGTCTTTTAATGCTCTTTTTAAGTTTTCATTTAAATTTCAGTGAGTTAACATATAGTATAGTAATAGTTTCAAGTCTACAATATAGTGATTCACAAGCTGTTGTCTTTTAAAGCAGATATTGTTGTGTGGCATTCTTAACATGAGAAGTCTTCATTCCTGAGCAGGTTGGATGACCTGCTTCTCCATTTCCATGTAATCTACATGCAAGGAAGTTTGTATCAGATACATGAGGATGTTTTTTCCATACTGTCTCTAGTAACTTCTAGCCAAATGCAAAGTAAACTAAATACATTAAGAGCTCATCCAACTTGGAATGTATTGTATTGAGAAAAGAACCTTCAAACTAGGAATTCCCAACGCTGGTGGTCCTACAGAATCTTTCTGGAGCTTCTGTGAGGTCAAAACTACTTCTGTAATAAAGATGTTTTTCACTCTTTTCATTATATTGACTTTGAATTGATAGCTCAAAATAAATAGCAGAGCAGTTGGTTCCAGTGACTCAGATTGTAGGAGAGATTATGCTCAAAGAAATGTGCAAAGAAATATTTTGAAATTTTGGAATGCATATTACTCTACTGAAAGAATGCTTACTATTTTATCATTAGTTTTCATATGTCAGAATTGGATTTTCATTTTAAGGAATATGCTTTAGGTACTGGTCATCTGTCTTTATCCTATCAGCACTAACGAGTCTACTTTGACTTTTGTAATATCACTAATGCTATGACTGGAAGTGGTGTGTTGAAATAAAAATATGCCAACTTTATTCTAATTATTTAGTGGGAGAAATGTTTTCTTTATATTTCAAGACTGCATAAAGTTTGTAAAACATGACATTTTCCATTTACTATTTCTTGTTGTCAAAGTAGCTTAACCATGACAACAGGGAAAAATCATGAACTTATTTTTACTAGGAATATGTAAAATACTTAAACATTTTTTACATTTAAACACTTATCCTAATGTGCCAGTTAACTCCTCTTTTCTCTTGTCTTCAGCAATTTAGTTACTGCCGCAAATGCTGATTATTCCAGATAGCAGTCATCAACATTATTCAGAGGAAATTAATGGAAGTTTCTTGAGGAATTATCTGGAAAGATATGGCTATAGGTCCAGTTACATAATAATCAAATTTATAGTAGACAAATGCAGGAATTTTGGAGCTCAGAAGCTTAAACATAATTCAACAAACAATGAGGTGTCCATATCTGTTTCCAAAACAGTTTTAGAAACATTGCAGTTTGGGAATCCCTTAAGGTTCTTTGAAACTTTCATGGGAATGTATCCAATAATCATGCTCATAGGTTATACATGCAAAAGTTCATTTACAAATCCATATAAATCTTTTCTTAAAATGAAGTATATATTTCAGTATAAGGTTTTCTATTTGAATCTTATTCAATGGAAGAAAGATTTAGTTTGTCCTGTCTTATTTTCTATTCCAGGAAAGAAGCCCATATAAAAGCTTTTAGGTACCTCTGACCTAAGGGTATTCATTCAAGAAGTTGCAGGGTAAGTAACTTCACCTGCATGCTTTTGTCATTTTGGAAATTATAATCTGGAAAAATATGTGTATTGTGGAAGAAAATATTTCTTCCTGTTATCATACATTACCCATCTTTCATTATAGCTCCTTTTAGAGATTTAGGGGTTCACTTTTAAATTTAAACAAATGAATATTACATTACAATATCTTTTCTTTCCTCTGTGGGAAGCTAAGGATTAGTCCTTTGATTTATTTGTTTGCCGTTCTCTTCATTTGTATTCATTTCTGTATTACTTTTTTGTAGTCTACTTGTTTATAAAACACCTTTTTGAAGATTTTTTCCACTTTATCAATTTCATTTTGAAATAACTACTTCTCTTACTAATTTTGGATATCTAATTTTTGTATTAATAACATGAACATTAGTTGTAATCGATTAATTAAGAATACTTACTGGTTTTTAAATATTCCATTAGTTCCTAACTTCTTTTTCCTTTTTTTTTTTTTATTTTTGGATGCAGGTCATGGGGTTCTTAATAAAATTCCACCTTGTTGTGGAAACAGATTTTTGTCAGTGCCTGCCATACCATAGGCTATCTACACAGAGGACAGTCTTAATAACTGGGCTGAATTGCTAGAGTACAGAGCCAAGAGAGTTTCCGAATCATGTTTTTTGCTCTTTTTTTTTTTTTTTAAGTGGGCTCCATGCTGGGCTCATGATCCTGAGATCAAGACCTGAGCAGAGATCGAGTTAGATGCTTAACCCATTGAGGCACCCCCAAAACATGTTTTAATAAGTAAAATTAAGTTTTGTACTGAATCCTCTTGTTCTTAATGTTTAAATTCCTTTAGAGAGCTTCATAATTTTAATCCCATTTCACCTTTGATTTTTATAATTAATGTTTTCATAATTTCCTTTTTTTTGGATTAAGAGAATAAGGAGAAATAACTGGATTTTTATACCTGTATTCAACATTAGTTGGATATTAAGCCTGGTGGCTTATGATATGTGATAACAGATTGGAACTTGGGGAGATAATGGCAATTTTATTTCTTTGAGTTTCATGATGATGGAATTCATTCCAATATCCAAAGGCAAAGAGGCACATAGCCCAGTGCTCTTAAAAAGCTTCTTCTGAAAGTTGACATCTGTTGTATGTTAATTGAGTAAAATGAAATAGGAAAGGAGGGATTGTTGGTTCCCTGGGTACTTTATTAGTGTTCTCACTATTCAGATTCTCAAAGAAAAGTGGGGAATACGTATATCAGGTGATGATCAAATACAACTGCTGTTGTCATGAAAATTAATATTGATATTAGTTGACAATGTTTTGTCTTCCTTTGATGTTAGACAAGATATTGTTATTCCCTGCACAAACATTTTAGTATATTACTAAGGTTAAAGCAACTTGAAGTCAGTTTTAATAAAGATCCATATCAAAACCCTTGTGAAACACTATTACAAATTAAACATCCTTAATGTTTTGTAACACGTCTTTATGAGACAATTCTACTCTATGGAAAGAGATGCTCTATATTGTCTTCAATTTGGATAAAATTAACACCAATTAAGTGTCCCTTATCAAGATGCCACACCATGAACACTTGTAATATTGCTGCCCCAGGTGATCCCATAGAATCCTGAAGTGTTTTCTCAGCTACAAACTTGCCATATGATATCATTGCTTTGATTCTGCAGTTGCTATGGTACCCTGAACATATTCTCAGTATTAGTCCCTCAGGGCATAAATTAAGAAACACCAGCATTGTAGGATGTCAAGTGCTTAGCTCCCACTGGTCATGATGCTGGTTTAATTTATTGAAAAGAAAAGAAAACTAGCTCTGAGCTGGAATAAACTATTAAATAGAATCCTTTGTATATAAATACCAATAATCATATAAGATTATCTGGGTTGAAACATTTTAAAGCAATATCAATATTTTTTAGATTAAGGCATCAATGTCCATTTAAACTCCCAATTCTTGAGTATTTCAAAAGTTCATTATATAGAGATAATACTCTTAAGAGTTTTGGAATCATTGTTTGTATTCAATTGACTTCTTTTGTAGATACCCTAAAACTAATTTTTATTTGGCTTAATATTTACTTCTGTTTGTTTGCTTTAAGAACAAATTGGTATCTAAGTCACATACCACAAAATTCATTCATTTAAAGTGCTCAATTCAATGGTTTTTAGTAAAATCAGAGTTGTGCAACAATTACTATAATCTAATTTTAAAAGATTTGTCATCATCCCAGAAAGAAACTACCTACCCACCAGCAGCTATTGCCCATTCTCCCTTTACTAACCATTAATCTATTTTCTGTCTCTATGGATCTACCTATTTTGGACATTTCATGTAAATGGAATCATAGAACATATGACCTTTTGTGACTGGTTTCTTTCACTTAGTATAATGTTTTCAAGGTTCATCCACATTGTAGTATGGATCAGTTCTTTTTATGACCAAATAATATTCCATTATATGGACATACCACCTATCTTTCTCATTCTTCAGTTGATGAGTATTTGGGTTGTTTTCAGTTTTTGGCTATTATGAAAATGGTGCTATGAATATCTATATACAAGTTTTTGTGTAGATGTAGGTTACTTCCCTTGGAATTACTGGATCATATGACAATTCTTAATGTTTACATTTTTAAGGACTGTCAAACTACTTCCAAAAATGGCTGCAATATTTTATATTCTCACAAGCAATGTTTGGGGGTTCCAATTTCTCCACATTCTCACCAACACCTGTTAGAGTCCATCTTTTTCATTATAGCTATCCTGGTAGAGGTGACATGGTATCTTATTGTGGCTTTGATTTGAATTTCCTAATAACTAATGTTTTCATATACTAAAGGGTCACTTGCATATTTTCTTGGAAAAATATATATCCAGATACTTTGCCCATTTCTAATTGGGTTATTTGTCTTTGTTTTGTTTTTGTATATTCTGGACACAAGTCCCTTCTCAGATATAGGATTTGCAAGTATTTTCTCATTATGTAGTTGTCTTTTCAAATTCTCGGCACTTTTATTTAAAGCATAAAACAAATTGGTTTCATCAAAATTTTCTGTTTTCAATGCAATAGAGATTTACTACCATATTTTGTCCTAAGAGTTTTATAGTTTTAGGTCTTATATTTAGATGTATAGTACATTCTGAGTTCATTTTTATAAACGAGGTGAGGTGAGATAGGGGTTCAACTTCAATGTTTTGCTTGTGGATATCTAGTTGGCCCAGAACTATTTGTTGAAACGATTATTCTTTCTTATTGAAATAACATGCCAATATCCAGTTAACCACAAATGTAAGTTTCTTTCTGGTCTGTGGACACAAATTTTATTCCATTGAGCTAAATGTGTATCCTGCCAGTTAAAAATTGTGAATCCTATAGTTTTTGAGTAAGTGTTAAAACCAGGTAGTGCCAGTTCTCCAAAGTTATTATTCTCTTCTAATTCTTCTATTGTTTTCATACTTTTTTTTTTTTTTTGGTTAAGAATGTTATCCACATGTGCCTCCAAAACTGGCACTAAAGAACAACCACTTGGAAATTATTCTGGCTTTTGTTGCTGAGGCAAAACTGCCTCTGGAGAAATGATTGGTTCAAATCATTGGAAATGTTATTATCATTGCATGCACTATAAGGCTTTCATAGAGAAAATGGTCTCCAGGTTTCCAAAAATACAGTTTCCTTAAAATGGGAATATCTCAGATCTGAACCTTGTGGGGATTAAACCAATGTATTTATAAGCAGAAATTATACTTTTTGCTCTAAAAAACAAGTCACAGATTAAGTTATTTAGCTGAGATATACTCAGTTTCACTAACCTTATATTGACAACAATTGTATTGTCACCTTAGCTCATTAGAAAAGTTATAGTTTATAGAACCTCAAAGGTCAATAAATTATTTCAGCAGTGTTTCTATCCAGTGCTAGCTTCACTTTCCTCAAGCATCTTAACAACTGTCCAGGAGACACTGAAGCTACTTACTTTACATGGAAAAAACGTGGTAGAAATTTAGCGACCAGTTTCATGAAGCTTGAAAATTCTATGAAATTCAATGATATATGTATAAAAAAGTCAGTGAGGAAACAAATAATTCTGGTAAATCACACTTATCACAGGTTATAAAATCACACATTTTATATTCTATCAAAATGAGATCATATTAGATCATAAATAGATATTTAAATAAAATGAGATCTCAATTTTTGAATACCTTGGTAATAATTTGAAGTCACTGAATTTAAATCATTCGATAATTTCTATATAGGTAGGAATGCATTATTACATTTAAAGACTTAAAGTTAACGTTAACATTGAAAAATAGGTGGAATCATGTAACACAAACTATAAACTTCTCAAAATGCAACCACTTTCCATTAGAGATCAGTGAGTGAAGTTTTAGTAAAATATTCCTATTGATTTTTGCCTTTTTTTTTTTTAAGGAGAAGAGCATATTGTATAATCCTTAATAAAATGGTTCAGAATACTTCAGTTCCAATTATAAATATCTGTACAAGATTTAGTCTGTTAATTATTTGAAGTTGGCAAGTTGTCACACCCACTCATTGCTTACAAAGGCTCTGCATTACATGAGTTAGATTTAGGGAATTTGTGAATAGGATATTTACTTGAATTTGTGCCATCATTCCTTCTTACCTTCATCAAATTCCAGCCTGGAGAGATTATAAAGACATCCCACTGTGGATGCCCTGGAGCAGAGTTGGACCAGATTTGCCAGGAGGACTTGCCAGAATACTCCATGCTCAACCTGTCAGTTAAATTTCTGTGACAGGAATCAGTCCTGTTCAGTTGCTAATGGAAGGATGTATCAAAACTGATTATCAACTGTTTTCAGTTAGATTTAGATAAAGATTTATAATACAAGTAAAAATAGGATTTATGTACTGCCATGTGCAACATCTAACAAGCTTTCCTTTTCTAGCCTTTGTATTATTTTCCTTTCTTTGCAATGGTAGAAATTAGTATTTTCCAGAAATTGCAGCCTTTTTTTTTTTTTTCTGGCTGAAATCATTGTCTCCATATTACCAAGGCTTGGACTATAGTTTGGACCTTGTTATATTGCCAGTTTGACCAGATTATAAAGATACGGTTTGAACACATTTTTCTTGAATCATAAATTTTTGGGAATCTACCCAGGTTTTAGCCAGACTGCCTGGAGCTTTGACAGAGTAGCAGTAGGAACAAAGCAATTATTCTCTACTCACAATATATGTTGAATTGGATTTATCTAGCATGTAAAAGTTTTAGGATACTATTGATACAGAATTTTTTAAATTACAGCCTACTTTCTTGGCAAAGACTTAACAAGAAGGGAAGGGCATCTGTTGCTTTAACCCATCAATCATCCATTTATTCTTATTTTTAATATGTAAACACTATTTCAAGCACTAGAAATATACACATGAATAAAATGAATATCTTTTCTGCATGCAATTTACATTCCAGTGGAGAGAGACTAAGCTAATATATAAATCATATAACTGTTAGAAAAAAAATCAGTGTTCTTGCTTTGGGAACAGGTTGCAATATTAAATATGGAGTCTGGTCTCAGATGTGAGTAAATGCATGAAAGATGTTAATCATTCAAATATCTGTTGAAAGAAGATTCTAGGCAGAAGGAAGAATCAGTAGAAAGCCCCGAATGGGAATGATGATAAAATAGGGAAAGAAACCAGATGATATATGACCAAGCACTACATACTGATGCAACTATGTACATTCTTGAGCAGGTGAAAGAAAATGGGATCTAGTGCACAGCTGGGGGCAGAGAAAGTTAAGTATATATAAAGTATATATATACTTTAGTATTTATATAAATTGTATATAGACACACCCCATATATATGTATACACATGCTCATACAATATATGACTACACCATTATCAAGAAGTTCACAGTCTATAAGAGAAACAGAAAATGACCAGTATAGTTTGATAAGTATATAAATAACAGTTATAACTGAATATCTAAGGAAAGCTACATCATTCAAGCATGGGTAATTGTATTGACTTCTACTCACAGATTATTCCAAGGATGAGCATCATCAGTATCATCTGGGAACTTGGCAAAATGCAAAAATCTTGAGGCTTACCTGAGACCAACTGAATTATTTGCATTTTAACAGGACACTAAGGTAATTCATAAAGATGTTAAAGTTTAAGAAGCTTGTTTTAAAGGATTTTAGGAGTAGGGTGGTCCATTCCAGAGAGAAGATAGAATGTAAGTAAAGGCCTTGGAAAAGAAAAAAAGAGAACATGCCCACCACCAAACCCTCTGTGTTGTATGCTGAGAACTGCAGAAAGTTCAGGGTTGCTGGAGGAACAAAACAAAACAAAAAAAACCCTGCAGTTACCCTGGGAGGAGGTAATGTGAGAGAGGAAAATAGAAGAGGGTTTATGGGCTAACCTGGTCACTAAGATACATTCTGTAGCTACTGGAGGCTATTAAGGGATTTGTCTAGTGGGGCAATATGGTCTGCATTTTAGCCAAGTCCTTGAGGTAGCCAGATGAGGACTTAAGAAGGCCTGGATTACACCTTGGGCACTTTCCATTGTACTTAAAGCATCCTTGAAGTTACTTAAAAGTTTTTTTTTTTTTTTTTACTGTAAATTTATGAAAGCATGGCACAGATTTAGAAAATGTCAAAACTTCTAAACATAAAAGTTTTATGTTTAACGTGAGAAATGTCATACTCACAATATAAGGATTTATAAAAGCTAACTAAACTTTTTAAAGTCTACAGAATGTTCTATCAGAGTGATGGACTATAAATGTAATACTATAATTAAATGTAATACATTCAGGTCAATCTTTTTCATGATCATAATGAAAAATATTTGTACTAAGAGAGCTTTTATGTTTTTCTGGTATTTTTCAGACCTTTCACTAAATGATAAATAAAAAACCATCACTTTTGGTATACATTTCCAAAACCGATCACAAAACTTATTTACTCCAGGTACTCTAATTGTGAATATAACTTTTATGTATTATAGTATCATACTGTACTCAAACTTTTTTTCATGTAGTTGAATTGCAATATTCATTAAGCTAATAATACCAGTCTGTGATTAAGCTTTCTAAGTAGTTACCATATATCCCATATTACTATTCATATATTGAAATCTATAATGAAAGCATACAAGCTAAAAATTATGCCTTAAAGAAAAAAATTTCAAATAATATTTCTCATTCATAATTAAGTCATTTAGGAACTGTCCTTGGAACTCACACTGTAATGCCAAATAAGTGCTGTTTAGCCAAGTAGATATTTAGGAAAGAGGATTAAAATGTGAATTAAGCTGAGGTTCCAGAATATTATTAGGCAAACATTATTATTAGCCTATTACTTTATATGATCAAGAGAAAAATTAGTATATAATTGCACTCACATATTTTTGTCACCTTTACCTATTAAATTGATAACAATATTGATTTGAATAACTAACTTTAGGTAAAATATGATTAAAATGCAACATAAGCCTAACATATCTGTTATGTTATATTAACAAATGCAGACAAAATTAGAACTGCAGAAATGTAACAGTTCCATAAAAATTTTTTAATTCAATATTTATATAAAGTGGAAACTAAAAAAAGTGAGGTCTGCAAAGATCTATGAAAGTTTAAGAAGGGAGAATTTTTATGGTAAAAAGTAAACTTAGATTATATAAAAGTAGTTATATTAGGTGTATATGAACTTAAAAATTGTGGGTGTCAATAAAATGGGTATTACTAAAAATGTCTGAATGTTTGAAATTTAGAAACAATATTTAATTTTTATATACTTTAACAAAAATAATTGATAAAAAGAGCTTATAGAATGGTATTACCCCCATGAGGGTATGAAGAAAATAGCTTTTTTATTCTCCCTGGAAAATAATACCAACTTAACTATGTATAATTCTTTCTAATGTTTAAAGTGATTTAACTTGAATAACACTGGCCTAAGGGATTAGGGAATTGGGACCAGGTTTTTAGGAGTACTCTGACTTTGTACATAATAAGGAAGATTTGATTACTCTTACAATTTTGTTAAATACTAAAATTATTTTCTATGGTACAATAGAGCAGAAATCTGGAGAGGCAAGATTTTTGTCTTAAAGTTGCATATGCATGGAAATCTCCATAAGATTTTGAAATATTCCATTGAAGGAATAGGGTTGCTAGCAATTATTGTGAGGAAAAGGATGGTAAAACTAAAAATACTTAATGTTTAAATTGGAGAAACTCAATAATATTTGAAGAAGATATATTTTTATTTCAAAGCCAAGAACTCACACCTTGTTCAGAGTGTGCCAGGGTCCATCGCTTAAGCTTGCATTTCCAGAAACTTGATATTGTTTATGAACCAAGAGTTGAAGGAGACTCTTGCACACAGGGTTGTCCTTCAACTCACAAGGCTTGAGCATTACAACTTGTAACTACAGAGAGAGAATAAAATTTCAGTAGGATTAGATCATCACGTGTGCTGCACTTCTTGAAAATGTCTAATTTCTGATTCTACCATTTCTGTTACATTCTAGGCATCACCTTAAGTCTTGCTCTATTTTTAAAGTGACTTCCACATTTTACTGCATTAGCATTCCCAGTCACGATGATGCCATACGGTAGCTAAGCATTACTCATAATTGCAGGACTCAGAGTAACTCTAGACTTTAAAGATTTATTTATTTTATGGGGAGGTGGCAAAGGGAGAGAGTCTTAAGCAGACTCCACGCTGAGCATGGGGCCTGATCCAGGGCTCGGTCTCAGGACCCTGAGGTCATGACCTAAGCTGAAACCCAGAGTCAGATGCTGAACCAATGGTGCCACAAGAATTACTCTAGATTTTAATCATGATTATGCTTCTAATAAAACAAGTTTAGATTAGTTAACATATATTGAATACTTACTGCATACCCAGTACCACACTATGTATTTTATATGTAACATCTTACTTCATCTTCTTAACAAGCCTGTAAAATAAGTGCTAGTATTATAACCCTTCTAAACAAGAGGAATTTGAGACTCTCTGCATAAGAAACTTGCTGTATTACACAAATAAAAAAAATTAATGACGGTTTCATTTCAAAGCTTAAAGTCACATTTCAAAATGAAACCTTTAAAATAATTACCTTATATCAGAAAAAAGGAAAATGTCAACTAATTTTTAGGAATACAAGGAATGTTTAGCAAGATGTAAGTTTTATAAAATAATTCAGTTAATAAGATTTAATTAAATACTATACATCAACAAAATTTAGAAAAAAATTTAAATACCCCATTATAAATATATAAACATATATTATAAATAAATATAAATATAAAATTCTTATAAATAAAATGTAGTATACAATTCCTAATGAATAAGTATGTTCATGGAAATTAAAACATTAAATATTGAAATAATGTCAAATTATCCTATAAATATAATTCTGGGCTAAATACAAATCAGGTGGCTCATGGAAACATGAATAACTGTGTTGTTTCCAAAATTATGAAGAATCAATAATACCTTTTATATTTCTGAGGAAAAAAAGCTAGAAGAGAGCCTACCCTATTACATATAAAGGTTTATAATGCAGGCCCTAGAAATTCATAGGATAAAGGGACAAATAAAGTAACCCCCAAAAACAGACCCATAGATTTCATAGAGGAAATTTGATGCACAGAATATATAGAATTTTTATATCTGACAAATTTGATATATTTCCTCTATATAGAAAAGTAGATTGCATATCTATCTTACCTCATACATAAAAATTAACCCAGGGGCACCTAAGTGGGTTAATTAAGCATCTGACTTCATTTTGGCTCAGGTTGTGATCTCAGGGTCTTAAGATCAAGCCCTGCATCAGGGTCCATGCTGAATGCAGAGTCTGATTAAGACTCTCTCTCCCCGCCCCTCTCCCCGTGCTCGCTCGCTCGCTCTCTCAAATGACAAATGCAAAACTTTAACAAATTTTAGTACAAAATAGATTAATATTTCTCTAAACTGAGTAAGGAAGTATTTTTAGCATTTTTAAATACATTCTAATATAAGAAAATATTGACAAATTTTATTTAACAAAATATTCCTCAAAGATATCTTAAATAAAATGGAAAAATAAGTTATAAAGTTGATATATACTAGGTGGAGACACTTTATATTCATCCTTTGTTATAAGTGTTCCAAGATTATAATGTAATAATGTACAGATGAGAAAAAAAGGAAAATCTCCAAATAGAATGAGCGTAAATTGGAATAAACACAAAAGAAAACATTAAAGATGTATCAAATATGTTATTAACCAGATAGGCAAAGTTTTAGTATCTCACAACTTGTAATTGTTCATGAGAGGTAAATTACTAAACCATTTTAGGAGACATGATGGTATAATCTTATAAAATTAAACATTATAAAGTTATAACTTAGTAACTCTCCTCCTAGTTATCTCAAAAGAAAACTTTGCCCATATGCATCGGGAGGTATATACAAGGATATTCAGAGCAACACAAGGCTACAAACTAACACTGATGGACAGGAGGGTGGTTTAATGTCATAGCATATTTATGCAGTGCTATAATGCAAAACATATACAACCAATAGACTACAGTGAGACATAAATAAGTTTTAGCAACTGAATTAAAAAACAAGTATCTAAACATTGCATACAGCATGATAACCAAATTTTTGTATATTGAAGTTAAAATGTAATGTTTCCTTTAGTTGTTTTTAATATTTATATTTGCACATATACATACACTTAGCATATGTGTATGTATAAACACATGTTATGTTTAAATATATCTAAATATATATATTTATACATGTTAAAACTATATATTTTCAAAATCATGGGAATAGTAAGTACAAGTTCCAGTATAGTGACTGACTTAGGGGAGGAAAGGGTAGAAAAGGAGAGTGCCTAAATAGAAAGGATTTGTTCAAATACTCTAGACTCCATATAGATGTTTATTTTATTGAATACATGTATTAATTGTTATTGAAAGTAAATGAATATTCTCATATACTCATGTATATATACAAAAGAAACTCATGCATAAGAGTGTGTCATACAATAGTGCCTTCAAACAACACTTTAGACTAGATGGACATAACAGATATATACAGAATATTCCATCCCCAAAAAACAGAATATACATTCTTTATAAGTGCACATGGAACATTCTCCAGGATAGATCACATGTTAGGCCACAAAACAAGTCTCAGTAAATTTAATAAGTTTGAATCATATCATGCATCTTTTTCAACCACAGTGGTATGAAATGAGAAATCAATCACATGGAAAAAATACAAACATGTGGAGGTTAAAGAACATGATACTAAACAACAAATGCATCAACAAACAACAAGGTAAAAATTAAAAAAATAGGTGGAGGAAAATGAAAACACACAGTCCAAAAACTTTGGGACACAGAAAAAGCAGTTTTAAGAGGGAAATATATAGCAATATAGGCCTAGCTCAAAAAATAGGAAATATCTCAGATAATATAAACTTACATTTAAAGGAACTAGGAGAGAAAAAAAAAAACTCAAGGTGAGTAGAAGGAAGAAAATAAGGATCGGAGCAGAACTAAATGACATAAAAACTTTTTTAAAAAATAGAAAAGATCAATGAAACCAGGAGCTGGTTCTTTGAAAAGATAACAATCTTCAGCCAGACTAAAAAAGAAAAGAGGACCCAAAATAAAAACAAAGACAAGTAAAAACTAACACAGAGAAATACAAAGGACTAAAGGGACTACTATGAAAAATTGTAGGCCAACAAATTAGACAACCTAGAAGAAATGAATAAAGTCCTAAAAGTATACAAACTTCCAACACTGAATCAAGAAATAGAAAACCTGAATAGACTTATTACTAGTAACAAAATGGAATCAGCAATCAGAAAAATACCAAAAAATAGATTTCCAGGACCAAATAGATTCCTATGTGACTCCTACCAAACATTTAAAGAGCTAATACCTATTGCCCTCAAGTTATTTCAAAAAATAGAAAAGGAAGGAAAGCTTCCAAATACATTCTACAAGGCCAGCATTACTCTGGTACCAAAACAAAGACACCACAAAAAAAGAAAACTACAGGCCAATATCCCTGATGAACATAGATGCAAAAATCAACAAAATATTAGCAAACCAAATCCAACAATACATTAACAGGATCATTCATCACAATCAAATGGGATTTATTACAGGGATGCAAGGATGGTTCAACAATTGCAAATCAATTAACATGATATACCACATCAACAACACAAAGGATAAAAACCATACCATCTCAACCAAAGCAGAAGCAGCATTTGACAAAAGTCAACATATGTTCATGATAAAAACTCTCAACACAGTGGGTTAGAGGGAACATAACTCAACATAATAAAGTCCCTCTATGAAAAACCTACAGCTAACATCATACTCAAAGATGAAAAATAGTTTTTTCTCTGAGATCAGGAACAGGACAGGGATATCCACTCTTTCGACTTTTATTCAACACCATACTGGAAGTCCTAGCCCTGGTAATTATATTAAAAAGAAAAGAAAAAGAAAAGCCATCCATATTGGAAAGGAAGACGTTAAACCACTGCTATTTGCAGAAGACATGATACTATACAGAAAACCCTAAAGACTCCACCAAAAAACTATTAGAATATATGAATTCAGTAAAGTTGCAGGATACAAAATTAATATCCATAAATCAGTTGCATTTACAAACACTAAAAATGAAGCAGTAGAAAGAGAAATTAAGAAAACAATTTCATTTACAATTGCACCAAAAAGAATAAAATACCTAGGAATAAATTTAACCAAGGAATTGAAAGACCTGTATTCTGGAAACCATAAAACACTGATAAAAGAAATTAATGGTGAGAGAAACAAATGGGAAGGTATCCCATGCTCATGGATGGAAGAATATTGTTAAAATGTCTATACTACCTAAAGCAATCTCCAGATTCAATGTAATTCCTATCTAAATACCAACAGCATTTTTCACAGAACTAAAGAAAAAAATCCTAAAATTTATATGGAACCACAAAAAAACCCAAATAGCCAAAGTGATCTTAAGAACAAAACTGGAGGTATCACGTCCCTCAGTGGAGCAGACTTCTAAAAGTTCCTATTTTGTACTCTGCTGCTCTATCACTTGCCAGAAGTGATAGAGTGAGGCCCCCTCCCCCTCAGTCTATCTTCCCAAATATCGCCTCGGATTCACTTCTCTGCACGTCCTACTTTCCAGTAGGAAAAGTGGTCACTTTTCTGTTCAGAGTGTTGCTGCTATTCTTTTCTTTGATCTCCTGTTGAGTTCATAGGTGTTCAGAATGGTTTGATCCCTATTCAGCTGAATTCCTGGGACCAGACGAAATTTAGGTCTCCTACTCCTCAGACACTTGCTCCTCCCATTGCCCATTTTTAAATTATATATATTTATATTATTTTTTTGGTGTTGAGTATATATATTATTTATTGTATACTAACCCCTTATCAAATATGCCATTTGCAAAAATCTCCTCCCATTTATTAGGTTGCCTTTTTTGTTTTGTTGATTGTTTCCTTTGCCGTTCAGAAGCTTTTTGATATAGTCCCAGAGGCACTTTCTTCTAACAGACCAAAATACACCCAAAATCTAGTGTGTGGCACTGATCTATGCACCAGCCTGATCATATTTGAACACACTCTTTTTTGTTTGTTTGCTTGTTTGTTTTTATCTTTTTCTTTTTTTCTTTCTTTCCCTTTCTTTTCCCGTTTCAGGTCTCTTCTGATTTGTTTAGTGTATATTTTTCTGGGGTCGTTGTTACCCTGTTAGCATTTTGTTCTCTCATTCATCTATTCTCCTCTGGACAAAATGACAAGATGGAAAAAATCACCACAAAAAAAGAACAAGAGTCAGTACTGCCAGGTACCTAATCAATAAGGACATTGGTAAGATGTCAGAACTAGAGTTCAGAATGATGATTTTAAAGATACTAGCTGGGCTTGAAAAAAGCATGGAAGCTATTAGAGAAACCCTTTCTGGAGAAATGAAAGAACTAAAATCTAACCAAGTTGAAATCAAAAAGGCTATTAATGAGGTGCAATCAAAATGGAGGTTCTAACTGCTAAGATAAATGAGACAGAAGAGAGAATTAGTGATATAGAAGACCATATAATGGAAAATAAAGAACCTGAGAAAAAGAGAGATAAACAACTACTGGATTATGAGGGCAGAATTTGAGAAGTAATACCATAAGATGAAACAATATTAGAATAATTGGGATCCCAGAAAAAGAAGAAAGAGAAAGAGGGGAAGAAGGTATATTGGAGCAAATTATAGCAGAGAATGTCCCTAATTTGGGGAAGGAAACAGGCATCAAAATCCAGGAGGCACAGAGAACCCCCCTTAAAATTAATATAAATAGGTCAACACCCTGACATCTAATAGTAAAACTTATGATACTCAGAGACAAAGAGAAAATCCTGAAAGCAACTTGGGACAAGAGATCTGTAACCTACAATGGTAGAAACATTAGACTGACAACAGACCTATCCACAGAGACCTGGCAGGCCAGAAAGGACTGGCATGATATATTCAGAGCACTAAATGAGAAAAATATGCAGCCAAGAAAACTATATCCAGCTAGGCTGTCATTGAAAATAAAAGGAGAGATAAAAGTTTCCAGGACAAACAAAAACTAAAGGAATTTGCAAACATGAAACCAGCCCTACAAGAAATATTGAAAGGGGTCCTCTAAGCAGAGAGAGCCTAAAAGTAACATAGGCCAGAAAGGAACACAGACAATATACAGTAACAGTCACCTTACAGGCAATACAATGGCACTAAATTCCTATCTTTCAATAGTTACCCTGAATGTAAATGGGCTAAATGCCCCAATCAAAAGACACAGGCCCATCATATTGGATAAAAAACAAGACCCATTGATATGCTGTCTGCAAGAGACTCATTTTGGACCCAAAGACACCCCCAGATTGAAAGTGAGGGGATGAAAAACCATTTACCATGCTAATGGACATCAAAAGAAAGCTGGGGTGGCAATCCTTATATGAGACAAATTAAATTTTAAACCGAAGACTATAATAAGAGCTGAGGAAGGACAATATATCATACTTAAAGAGTCTATCCAACAAGAAGATCTAACAATTATAAATATCTATGCCCCTAACATGGGAACAGCCAATTATATAAGCCAATTAATAACAAAATCAAAGAAACACATCAACAATACAATAATAGTGGGGGAATTTAAAACCCCCCTCACTAAAATGGACAGATCATATAAGCAGAAGATCAACAAGGAAATAAAGTCTTTAAATGACACACTGGACCAGATGGACTTCACAGATAAATTCAGAACATTCCATCCCAAAGCAACAGAATACACATTCTTCTCTAGTGCCCATGAACATTCTCCAGATCACATTCTAGGTCACAAATCAGGTCTCAACTGGTACTAAAAGATTGGGATCATTCCCTGCCTATTTTCAGACCACAATGCTTTGAAACTTGAACTCAATCACAAGAGGAAAGTTGGAAAGAACTCAAATACATGGAGGCTAAAGAGCATCCTACTAAAGAATGAATGGGTCAACCAGGAAATTAAAGAAGAATTAAAAAAATTCATGGAAACCAATGAAAATGAAAACACAACTGTTCAAAATCTTTGGGATGCAGCAAAGGCAGTCCTAAGAGGCAAGTATATAGCAATACAAGCCTTTCTCAAGAAACAAGAAAGGTCTCAAATACACAACCTAACCCTACACCTAAAGGAACTGGAGAAAGAACAGCAAATAAAGCCTAAACCCAGCAGGAGAAGAGAAATAATAAAGATCAGAGCAGAAATCAATGAAATAGAAACCAAAGAACAGAACAGATCAACGAAACTAGGAGCTGGTTCTTTGAAAGAATTAACAAGACTGATAAACCCCTGGCCAGACTTACCAAAAAGAGAAGAGAAATGACCCAAATCAACAAAATCATGAATGAAAGAGGAGAGATCACAACCAACACCAAAGAAATACAAACAATTATAAGAACATATTATGAGCAACTCTATGCCAGAAAATTAGATAATCTGGAAGAAATGGATGCATTCCTAGAGACGTATAAACCACCAATACTGAACCAGGAAGAAATAGAAAACCTGAACAGACCCATAACCAGAAAGGAAATGGAAGCAGTTATCAAAAATCTCCCAACAAACAAAAGCCCAGGGCCAGATGGCTTCCCAGCAGAATTCTTTTTTTTTTTTAAAGATTTTATTTATTTATTTGACCGAGAGATAGAAGAGCACAAGCAGAGGGAGTGCAGAGGGAGAGGGAGAAGCAGGCTCTGCACTGAGCAGGGAACCTGATGCGGGTCTTGATCCCAGGACCCTGAGATCATGACCTGAGCCGAAGGCAGACGCTTAACCATCTGAGCCACCCAGGTGCCCGGAATTCTAACAAACATTTAAAGAAGAATTAATACCTATTCTTCTGAAACTGTTCCAAAAAATAGAAATGGAAGGAAAACTTTCAAACTCGTTTTATGAGGCCACCATTACCTTGATCCCGAAACCAGACAAAGACCCCATCAAAAAGGAGAATTACAGACCAATATCCTTGATGAACACAGATGCAAAAATTCTCACCAAAATACCAGCCAATAAGATCCAACAGTACATTAAAAGGATTATTCACCACGACCAAGTGGGATTTATTCCTGGGCTGTAAGGTTGGTTCAACATCCACAAATCAATGTGATACAATACATTAATAAAAGAAAGAACAAGAATCATATGATCAAAAAAATAAATCATATGATCCTCTCAATCAATGCAGAAAAAGCATTTGACAAGGTACAGCATCCTTTCTAGATCAAAACTCTTTAGAGTATAGGGATAGAGGGTACATACCTCAATATCATAAAAGCCATCTATGAAAAACCCACAGCAAATATCATTCTCATTGGGGAGAAACTGAGAGCTTTCCCCCTAAGGTCAGGAACGCGGCAGGGATGTCCACTATCACCAATGCTATTCAACATAGTATTAGAAGTCCTAGCCACAGCAATCAGACAACAAAAAGAAATCAAAGGCATCCAAATTGGCAAAGAAGAAGTCAAACTCTCACTCTTGCAGATGATATGATACTTTATGTGGAAAACCCAAAAGACTCCACTCCAAAACTGCTAGAACTCATACAGGAATTCAGTAAAGTGGCAGGATAGAAAATCAATGCACAGAAATCAGTGGCATTCCTATACACCAACCACAAGACAGAAGAAAGAGAAATGAAGGAGTCGATCCCATTTACAATTGCACCCAAAATCATAAGATACCTAGGAATAAGTCTAACCAAAGAGACAAAGGATCTGTACTCAAAAAACTATAAAATACTCATGAAAGAAATTGAGGAAGACACAAAGAAATGGAAAAACGTTCCATGCTCATGGATTGGAAGAACAAATATTGTGAAGATGTCCATGCTACCTAGAGCAATCTACACATTTAATGCAATCCCCATCAAAATACCATCCAGTTTTTTCAAAGAAATGGAACAAATAATCCTAAAATTTGTATGGAACCAGAAAAGACCCCGAAGAGCTAGAGGAATGTTGAAAAAGAAACCCAAAGCTGGCAGCATCACAATTCCGGACTTCCAGCTCTATTACAAAGCTGCCATCATCAAGACAGCATGGTACTGGCACAAAAACAGGCATATAGATCAATGGAACAGAATAGAGAGCCCAGAAATGGACCCTCAACTCTATGGTCAACTAATCTTTGACAAAGCAGGAAAGAATGTCCAGTGGAAAAAAGACAGTCTCTTCAACAAATGGTGTTGGGAAAATTGGACAGCCACATGCAGAAGAATGAAACTGGACCATTTCCTTACACCACACACAAAAATAGACTCAAAATGGTTGAAAGACCTCAATGTGAGACAGGAGTCCATCAAAATCCTAAAGGAGAACACAGGCAGCAACCTCTTCGACCTCAGGCGCAGCAACTTCTTCCTAGAAACATCACCAAAGGCAAGGGAAGCAAGGGGAAAAATGAACTCTTGGGACTTCATCAAGATAAAAAGCTTTTGCACAGCAAAAGAAACAGCCAACAAAACCAAAAGACAACTGACAGGATGGGAGAAGATATTTGCAAATGATATATCAGATAAAGGGCTAGTATCCAAAATCTATAAAGAACTTGTTAAACTCAACACCCAGAGAACAAATGATCCAATCAAAAAATGGGCAGAAGACATGAACAGACGTTTTTCCAAAGAAGACATCCAAATGGCCAATAGACACATGAAAAAGTGCTCAGCATCACTCGGCATCAGGGAAATCCAAATCAAAACCTCAATGAGATACCACCTCACACCAGTCAGAATGGCTAAAGTTTACATGTCAGGAAACGACAGATGTTGGCGGGGATGTGGAGAAAGGGGAACCCTCCTACAGTGTTGGTGGGAATGCAACCTGGTCCAACCACTCTGGAAAACAGTGTGGAGGTTCCTCAAAAGTTGAAAATAGAGCTACCCTACGATCCAGCAATTGCACTACTGGGTATTTACCCCAAAGATAACAAATGTAGGGATCTGAAGGGGTACGTGCACCCCGATGTTTATAGCAGCAATGTCCACAATAGCCAAACTATGCAAAGAGCCAAGATGTCCATCAACAGATGGACAATTAAATCTTTCCATTTTCAACAACATGGATGGAACTAGAGGGTATTATGCTAAGCGAAATAAGTCAATCAGAGAAAGACATGTATCAGGTGCCTGGGTGGCTCAGTTGGTTAGGCGACTGCCTTCAGCTCAGATCATGATCCTGGAGTCCCTGGATCGAGTCCCGCATTGGGCTCCCTGCTCGGCAGGGAGTCTGCTTCTCCCTCTGACCCTCCCCCCTCTCATGTGCTTGCTCTCTCTCTTTCTCTCTCTAATAAATAAATAAAATCTTTAAAAAAGACATGTATCATATGATCTCACTGATATGAGGAATTCTTTTTTTTTTTTTTTTTTTAAAGATTTTATTTATTTATTTGACAGAGAGAGAGACAGTGAGAGCAGGAACACAAGCAGGGGGAGTGGGAGAGCAAGAAGCAGGCTTCCTGCCGAGCAGGGAGCCCGATGTGGGACTCGATCCCAGGACCCTGGGATCATGACCTGAGCCGAAGGCAGATGCTTAACGACTGAGCCACCCAGGTGCCCTGATATGAGCAATTCTTAATCTCAGAATCAAATTGAGGGTTGCTGGAGTGGTGGGGGGTGGGAGGGATGGGGTGACTGGGTGATAGACATTGGGGAGGGTATGTGCTATGGTGAGCACTGTGAATTTGTAGGACTGTTGAATCACAGACCTGTACCTCTGAAACAAGTAATACATTGTATGTGAAGAAGAAGAAGAGGAAGAGGAAGAAGGAAGGAAGAAGAAGAAGAAGAAGAAAAAAGCAGGAAGGGAAAAATGAAGGAGGGGAGATCAGAGGGGGAGATGAACCATGAAAGGCTATGGACTCTGAGAAACAAAACTGAGGGTTCTAGAGGGGAGGGGGGTGGGGGGATGGGTTCGCCTGGTGATGGGTACGTACTACATGGAGCACTGGGTGTTATACGCAAACAATGAATCATGGAACACTACATCAAAAACTAATGATGTAACGTACGGTGATTAACATAATAAAATAAAATAAAATAGGGCAGAAGACATATACAGACATTTCTCCAAAGATACATACAGATGGTCAACAGACACATGAAAAGATGTTCATCATCACTCATCATCAGGGAAATGCAAATCAAAATCACAATGAGATACCATCTCACACCTGTCAAAATGGCCAAACTCAAAAACAGAAGAAACAACAAGTATTGGCAAGGATGTGGAGAAAAAGGAACTCCTGGGCACTGTTGGTGGGAATGAGAACTGATGCAGCCACTTGGAAAACAGTATTGGTAATTAAATATATTATCCATATTTATATTATCCAATAAATTAAAGTATAATTAAAAAGAATTACCATAGGATCCAGTAATTCTACTACTGAGTATTCACTCAAAGAATATGGAAACACTAATCTAAAAAGATATATACACCCCTCTATTTATTAAAGCATTATTTACAATTGCCAAGATATGGAAGCAACTCCAGGTATGTTCATTCATAAGTGAAAAGATAAAACAAGTGGTAGTATATATACATAATGGGATTTTATTCGGCCATAAAACGGATGAGATTTGCCATTCACAACAACATGAATGGACCAAGAGTGTATTTGTGCTAAGTGAAGTAAGTCAAAAGCAAATACCATATGATTTCACTTACAGGTGGAATCTAAATGAATACACAAAAAGCAGAATCAGACTTATAAATAAAGAGAAGGGTTGGTTGCCAGAGGGGAGGCAAGTAGGGGGATGGGCAAAATGGGTGAAGGAGAGTTGGAAATACAGGCTTCCTGTTATGCAACACGTCACAGATATAAAAGATATAGCATAGGGGATATAGTTAATTGTGTTGTGATAGCGTTGTATGGTGCCAGATGGGAGCTATACTTGGGGTGAGCATAGCCTAACATATAGAGGATTGAATCACTATGTTGGATACCGGAAACTAATGTGGCATTGGGATCAACTATACTCAATGTTAAAAAAAAATTTTTTTTTAAAGAATATCACCTAAAAACCGAATTTGTTTTTAAAAGGATTCTCTCATTTCAATCATTTTAAGTCAAACATTTTCTGCTTTGCTTTCAGCTTGATGATTTCCTGAATCAGATCTATAAGCTCCAGGGATCTCGAGATGAACAGAGACAAATGAAAACTTGGAAAGCAAACTCAGGCACTTACAAATTATTTCAGAAAATACGTTGATTTCAAGAATGAACCCTTAGGGGTGCCTGGGTGGCTCAGTTGGTTGGGCGTCTACCTTTGGCTCAGGTCATGGGATCAAGCTCCACATCGGGCTCCCTGCTCAGTGGGGAAACTGCTTCTCCCTCTCCCTCTGTCTTTCCCCACTGCTTGTGCTTGCTCTCTTTCTCTCTGTCAAATAAATACATAAAATCTAAAAAAAAAAAAAATGAACCCTTAGATAAGAAAATACTGCTATCTTTTTTCCCATATTTTCTTATATATCAATAACATTTTCATTAGTTAGAAATATTAATGAAAGAAACTCAAAGTCACTTAATATTTCAATTGGACTTTTTAAAAAAAGATTTATTTATTTGAGCGAGAGCACAAGCAGAGGGAAGAGGCAAAGGGAGAGGGAGAAGCAGGCTCCCGTGACTTGAGCCGAAGGCAGACATTTAACTGACTGAGCCACCCAGGCGCCCTGAATTGATGGACTTCTTAGCCTTTATTATTTTTTGTCCAATAAATGTTTCATGTTATGGTAAACACAATTTAAATGTCATTTTAAAAACTAGTTCTAAAAGGTGTAAAATTCCTGAAAGGCAAAAGGATCTTCAGGGCAAAAGTAGACAGAGGTGTCAAACAACATGATCTGTATTAAAAGGAGACTGACAGAGCAAGCTAAGATTTACACTCATATTGATACAAATACTCTCAGAAAAGTAATAGATCACCTGTGATTAAAGCTATGGAAAAGCTATAAGTACCTCTGAGAAACTAAGAAGGCTTCTGGCTTTTATCTGGACCGTCATTTTGCAGTAAAATCATAGAAAAGTCCACCAGTGTTGAAAAGTATTTTATCTAGGTATAAATCAGGCTGCAATAAAGCTGTGATATCCCTGTGAGTGGTATGAACAAAGTATGAACTTTTACTTGGAGGAATAGGTCTTTAAAATGTTTTTATATAGTAAACTACTTTATATTTAAGTTTAGTTTTTAAGATAAAGAAATTTACTTTAAAAAATCCCACTATGGAATCCTAGATAGCTACTTCCAAATGAAGCAGACTTGTAAAATAATATACATGGTGTTTATCTCTCAATTAGTGGGGAAAAAATGAAACTTACTAATTGATTAGTGAATAAAGCTTACTTTTGTCTGACGAATTAGCTGTCTCTGTGTTTTGTTCACCCATCTTTCCCTTTTATCCCTGTTTCTTTCTCTAATTTGGGGAAGGTACGACTAAGGGAGACTCTGAGATCTGGGGCAAAGAGGCCAGTTGTCAGCCTTATGCTGGCCCTTAAGCATGCACTGGTGGGTATTTGTTGGTCTGTATGGTGGGATCTAGTCCATTTTGTCCCTGGATGCTCTGAAGCACTGTGATGCTGAAATGTGAACTCTCTTCTTTTTGCTCAACATTCATCTTTCTAAACTGGCCCCATCTTGGCTCTTTCTGGTACAACTTGAGTTGTATCCCAGCACTTCCCCTATGAACCAACAGACTGAGTGATTCATACAATGGAACCTTCAGGATGGGCTCTCCTTTCAGCCACAACCCCTATGAGAACTGAATGCAGTTTTGAGAAGTTAAATATTAGCACCTCCCTCTGCCTGACCACGTTTCTCAGTTTTTCTGTAGTTGTGTCCCAGGTGAATATGGGACAACATGAGCTATCTTCCTCCTGAGATCCCAGATGCTTGTAAAAAACAAGAGTCTCCCCACCTCCCTCCCTCAATTCAGATTTATGTTCTGTAGCAGTTCCTTGCACACAATCCATACTGAAGCACATAAAGGAGAACTGAAAAAGCTTTTCTTAAAATTGGGTTCCCAGAGCTAAAAAAGAAGTGGGCTTCTCTATCCTCATTATATCATGTCCTTTTTTTACTCTAAAGCTCAACTATTGTGATAGGCAGATGAGGCAGCAATCTAGGATCTCAATACAGACTCTTATTGACAGCTACCACTTACGGGGCTACTGTATGCAAAGCATTATTCTAGGCGCTTCATATAGGTCAACTCATTTAATCTCCACAAGAGTTATGTGATGGGGCCTGTTATTATCCTCATGAACCAAATGAAGAAATGGAGGTACAGTTGGTTAAGTGGACAGGATTGTGGAAGAAAGCACACCCAGCTTTCTGGGTAAATCCTCCTCAGGACTGGGATTTGCATAGTGGACATTTGGTTTGTGCAGGTAATGGTTTTGGACTGTCAGTTGCCTCAATGATTTCCTTACTAAATGTTGGGAACAAAATTTTTGTTTTAATTCTAGCTTGCTATGCAGCAAATTAGTCCAAAACTCAGTGGCTGGAACAGCAGTGATTTCTCACTGTTCAGGTTTTGGTGGGTAGACTGTGCTGAAAAGTTGGTTTTCCCTGTGTGATATTGGTCTGTGGTTACATTGAACCGGGAGTCTGACTGTGGCTGGGATGTCCAAGATGGCCTCACTCAGATCCCTGGAGGGGCTGGGGTTTCTGTGGCCCAGGCATTTTCCCCCATGTCGTTCATTTCTCACCACTCGGTAGCACAGTCTGTGCTTCTTAAATGGTAGCTAGTTCCCAAGAGGTAGCATGATTGCAGCTTTATACTCTGGACTCTTGCTTGCCCGCATACTCATCCTTCTTTCAAAGAAAGGGTCAAGTTTGCTGTCAATTAGCTCTTCTCCCACAGCCTCACCATAGAATACTGGGAAAGTAGAGGTGTCTTTTCATTTTTAACTCTTTATTTTAATTCAACCTGGTGGTGATTTTCCTGGTAGTACCCCCTTTAAACCTTTAAGAGTTTTATATGAACCTTATCAGTACTTACTACAGCTATGTCCCACAAACCATAGCTACCGTCCTTTTGAGACAGATTTCTCTCTTCTTGGTGCTTGTCAGGCTGCTATACATAATACTCTTAAGATTTTTATATTCTTTGTCTACCTATGAACTGCTATTAAGCCCTGCCTTAAGTCTTTTTTAGTTCTTAATAAAAGGTGTTATTGTCAATTTGATTTTATCTGCACCTGGAGACAATCCCTTCTCTATTTCCTGTAAAATCTGCATGAAAACTAAATCAATGTTTAGCTTGTTTTTCCTCATACAACTGCTTATCATACATGGCTAACAGAAGACATTTGTCACTTTAACATTCTGCCTGGAAATCTTGTTAGTTAGGCTCACAAGTTTGTTACACGGTGTTAGATTTTCCATGTTCTCACAGGTAACACGACCGCTAATGGTTACAACCGTGCATTACACTGAGTCTCCTTTTCTCCAGCCTCCAGTAACAATCTTGTCCCCAATCTTGCAGCCATCACCGACAATCTCTTTGCTGTCCTTTTGGCATTTACTTGTCCATGGTCCCTAATCCAATGCCACCGATTTTAGGGTTTTGTTATGGCAGCACCTCACTTCCAGGGACCAATGTATGTTTGAGATAGTTCTTGATGCAAAATGAATTACCCAAATATTTAATTGCCTACAAAATTTATAAGTTGTTTATCACAGTTCTGTGGGTTTGCTGGGTTCAGTGGGATGGTTTTCTGTTTTAAATGGAGGTGGCTGTGGTTACTCCAGCAGCACATTCCACAGAGAGATCACTGGGGCCAGAGTGTCCAAGATGACCTCGCTCCCATCTCTGATACCTTACAGGGGTTGAGGAGTGGCAATTTGTTGGCTAGGCCTCTGGTTGACTTCAAGTAGTCAGGCTTGAGTTTCTTCACATGGATGTTGACTTTCAGGAAGATTCCTGGGGAGTCACACAATCTACCCCCCTCCAGATTCTACTGGTCCAAGAGGGTCAAAGGGCCATTCCAGAGTATGTGGATTTATTCAAGAGAAGAGGAAACTGGCCCCATGGCTTTATGGAAAGAGCCATATGCACACACAGGGACGTCCTAGAAGTTGTTGCCATTCATCTTTGCAGACAATTCACCACAAATACAGTAACCTCTGATTTGTTTTGCTTGCGCTCATATTCCTCCAACTAGATCAGAAGATAGACTTTGCTATTTATCATTTCTGTGACCTTGAGCGTGTTACTTGTAATAGAACACTCCCTCAAAGACTGAAATAGTATACGAGAACCATCTGACCTCATACCTGACTTTAATAAATATTTAACAAATAGAGGTTTATTCACCTCCCTGTACTTTTTAAGAGATAATTTCCCTCAGAACAAATACATTTAGAAAGTAAATTTTCTGTGCAAAAAGGAAAGTGCACTTTTTAAGAAATCTTGGAAATGCCTCACAGAAAATTTTAAAATTGTAATGCTTGCTGTTGATTTTAAGTACTTAAACCTGTGTCCTTTTATTGGCTATGTGGTCCTATCTCTTTTGAAATCTCTTGAAATTATTTACATATCTACTAAACATTATATAATAAATATCTTGACAACACCTGAAACTCTTATATATTAGACTAAAAAAGTGTCAGGGACACAATACTGTAATATAAAAACATAGGCATTAACCAATAAAGTAAAGGTCTGAATTTTTCTCTTCAAATATTATTTGTAATTTTAAGGAAAACATTTAGAATTGTAAATACTATAAAACACTGAGAATAAAAGAAAACAGTAATCTAAATATTTTCCTTAAATTAGAATACACATAGCCACATTAATTTAAAAAACAATATATTTTTAAAGACATTTATTTTAGAGAGAGAGAGAGAGCACAAGCATGGGGAGGGGCAGAAGGAGAGGGAGAGAGAGAATCCTCAAGCAGACTCCCCACTGAGCACAGAGCCCAACACAGAGCTCAATTCCCAGACCCTGAGATCATGACCTGAGCCAAAGGCAGACACTTAACTGACTGAGCCACCCACATGCCCTGAAAATCAATATTGTTTTGAAAATACCCCTTTTCATTCTTTTTATTGTATTGATCAACTTCTGATATAAATATTTTAAAACAGAACTATAATAACTTAGCATAGTTTATACTGAACAGCCTAAAGAAAGAGATATCACAATAAAGAAAGTTGAACATTTTATTGTGAAGTTTAACATTTATGTAAAACGTGAAGTGATATATGTGGAAAATAGCCTTGTTTATTCATGCTTCCAATAATGCCTACCTTATGATGCTGCCATTACAGAGGTTAATACAAATGTATGGAAGAAAGGAGCTGTTAGTTGACTTTAAATCAAAATGGTGAAAATACAGTATTGTCTTCATATCCCAAAAGGAGCTGCTACATAGACTTTAAAGATTAGTGTGGAAGGAACTACACATTGTGCGCATTTTCCTCCAAGATGTCCTGGCCTGACCCGACCCTTGCTTATTCTTAGGAATAAAAATGTAGACTGTGATCGGTGTGGGATATGAAAAAATCTCCAAAGCCTCTTGCCTTGGTAAACAAACAGATCTCCTCTCTGTGGCTGAACATGGGGTACATCACACCAGATGGAGTGGCAAGCATGAGAATGATTATTTCTAATTTTAATACATTTTTATCTTGTTGACATAATCCATTTCTAAGTGAGAATGCATAAAAAGTTTCTTCCCATGATATATTATTGTCAGGACAATAATATTTTTTGAAATAAACTCCAAAAATCTGGTTTCTATATCTTCAAATGAAGACTAAATTCATTTGGGGACATAACTAATGAAGGAACATTTGAAAGACTCCACTCTCATTGAGGATGATTCTTCTGGTTAAAAAAGAGTAATTTTTAGGGATGTGTTCTATGCATCTATATCCACCATATTCACCAAAGAAACTAATAAAAAGGAAAGAGATGTATTCAAAAGGAAACTCTACCAGACCAGTATAATTATTTTCTGCAATAATAGCTTGAGAAGTTTAAATAGGAAAACAATTTGATATTGAATGTAATAATGTTCTTATTTGGACCTCTAAAATACAAGAGAAATATATCTTATATTCGAATGTATTCTATTTGGAGAAAATACTCAAGTCCAAGTTGAACCATAATTATGGGGGTGTGTTACCAATTAACGGCAGCAGTGATGTGAAACATTATATATAGTTAATCATTCCATAACACTCCATAAAGAGCTTTCTTATTTTTACACCTGCAAAGTATTCCCTCTGCATTTCTTTAACTGTTCACCTACTAAAGGACATTTAGTGTGATTCTAATATTTTGCTGTAAAAATGCTGTACTCAACAACCTTATATGAGGTTTTGTGAACATAAGAGTATCTGCAGGAATAAGCTGCTAGAAGTATAATCTATGGGATAAAGGGAAATGCATTTGTAGTTTTGATAGAAATTGCTACATTGTCCTCCAGCGAGTTGTGCAAATGTGTATTCCCACCAACAGTGTATAGAATGCCAGTTTTCCACACTCTCATCAACATATTGTGTTATTAAACTTTGCTTGTTAGAGAATTCAAAAAAAAAGAAAACAAAATGAAAGAGATTTGTCCTAAATAAGCTATCCGAAAGCCACAATGACAAGCTGGATAAAGAAACAGAGAAACAGCAATATATAATTCTATATTATTTTGTATTAGAAGAGAAGTAGAAATAAAAGTGGCCCTAAAGGAAGAGAACATAATAGGAAACAAATTTAAAGAACTCCCATAATAAAACTTAGTGTTATAAGAAGGACAGCTGAAGCACAAACATAATAGAAACAATGGCTCTCATTCCTGCCCCCACCATGCAACAGTCACTACTCTACCTGCTTTGAGCTGTAGATATTGGTGTCTACACTTTACAGGGGAGAAACAGTGGCTTCGATGAATATAGGATTTGCTTAAGTGGCACATGCATGTCTGTGGATTGGACAGACCCTCTTCTTTATTGACCTCCCAGAATTATAGAGGGGAGGTTTTGGAAACCATTAGACGTGCACAAGACATTTGAGCAAATCACTTGGTATTGTGAAATCTGTTTTCTCACCTGTAAAATGGAGAGGATAATAGCCATTTATTTTTTTTTTTAAAGATTTTATTTATTTATTAGAGACAGAGAGCACATGAGAGGGGGGAGGGTCAGAGGGAGAAGCAGGCTCCCCGCCGAGCAGGGAGCCCGATGCGGGACTCGATCCTGGGACTCCAGGACCATGACCTGAGCCGAAGGCAGTCGCTCAACCAACTGAGCCACCCAGGCGCCCGGATAATAGCCATTTAATTTTGAGCTTGCAGCCATAACTGATGATATGAAAATCCTGCCATTTTGAAGAAGGCCAACATTTTTATGATTATTTTATGAGGCTTAAATTAAGGACAGATTAACTGTAGTTGAGATATACACCAATAAAATGTTTTTCATTGGTCAGTATTTCACTAATCATTTTTTTATTATTTCATATGTATTTTATTAGTATTTAAAATTGACTACACTTTTCATTTTTGGTCACCATTTTGGTGACCAAAAATGAAAATGAAAGGATCTCAAGAAGAACAACAGTGATGAATAGGTTTGAGACTATCTCCCATAAAGAGATAAGAGAAGGAATTAGGGTTCTTTTCTCTTAATGGTCGCTCCAGTTTGTTATCAAACAAGTCAAATTTTGCTCAGAAAAAGATATGAGGCAATCCTCTGTACCATGAGACGACTAAGAGAAGAATGTGAATTTAAAACTAAAAAGATCTTTCATTTTAACATTAAGCTGAAACTTGGGATAAAGAGTAAGAAAATAGTATTCAGATCTATAAATTGTAATGTTGTGGATGAATATGTTTCTATACTCTTAGACATATTCATTCAGTTAAATAAAATCAGAATATATCAGTTCTTTTTAGCTTGCTTTTAGGTCTATTTTTATTTCCTGTGAATGATTAGATAATATAGCTCAGAGGATATTATGGTTTAATGGAAATGCAGCTTTTTACATAAATCTTTAATTAACTTAATTTCTCTAGGTATGAAATATATTTTGGACTAAATGCTCTTATCTTAAATGTGACATTTAAAAAGTGACTGCTTTATTTGAACTACAGAGTAGAACTTTAATATGATTCCTGCTGTGCTATGGTGGGGCTAATGTTTCCAGAATCTGATTCATTATTTAGAAAAGGAAAAAAAAAAATATTTGGAGACTACAAAATACTCACATGCATACACACATCACAGTCCCCCTGCTTTGAGCCTAGATGCTAAACAGACAGTAGTAACAGAGGATGAGATCATTTCTGAAAATACAAGAAAGGCAGTACTTATTTAAAATCAAGGGGGGACGCCTGGGTGGCTCAGTTGGTTAAGTGACTGCCTTCGGCTCAGGTCATGATCCTGGAGTCCCGGGATCGAGTTCTGCATCGGGCTCCCTGCTCGGCAGGGAGTCTGCTTCTCCCTCTGACCCTCCCCCCTCTCATGTGCTCTCTCTCTCAAATAAATAAATAAAATCTTTAAAAAAATAAAAATAAATAAATAAATAAAATAAATAAAATCAAGGGGAGGAATGAGAATAATTTCAGAGGATTCCAGTAACTCAATGATTCTAATCATAAGCTGGTGCTTTCTCTCAGGGACACCACCAAAAGCAGAGGTAGATACCACAAATATTTGGAAACTGGAAGATCAGTCAACAAATGTCTTGACTAACGCTGAGGTACTTGGGTTTTTTTTTTTTTTTTTTTATTCCAGAAATTCATCAGGGCGTTTAAAAAACTGTAAAATAACATTTAACAACAGGAATTTCAGGATCAAAGAAAAGCATGAATGCTTCATATTAGCAGTATACATTTCCTGTTGCCAAGATTCTGCGAGGAGTGGATTGAGTATACCCCGTGCTTGGATATCAGTGCTTGTGACATGGTGATGGGGCAGTGCTGTCCAATGCCCGAGTCTCAGAGACTGGAACAGGTCTAAAGAGGAAGTATGAATAATACCTTGGTCAGATTTTATTATTCCTCTGATACTTGATCAATGTGAAAAACTCCTGTAGTCCATTGAGAACTATAATGAAATCTTTAAGAAGGATTACTAATTCCTTTAGCATGAAATTCCTTTTATATATAAAGAGAGGGAGAGAATGAGACAGACCAAGAAACAGACTCTTAACTGCGGAGAACAAACTGATGGTTATCACAGGGGAGGTGGGGTGGGGGGATGGGTTAAATAGGTGATGGGGATTAAGGAGGGCATCTGTGATGAGCACTGAACGTTGTATGGAATTGTTGAATCACTATATTGTACACCTGAAACTAATATGACACTTTAACTGGAATTTAAATAAAAACTTTAAAAAAAAGAAAAAGGTGTTTAAAATTCAAAGTCTGTGATAACTACAAAAAGTAGAAGAGAAAGTGGATAGTTGTGTTAACTAAATTCTATTTGGGGAGAACAATGGCACATGTAACATTTAAGACATCTATAAGGTGATGTCTAAAACATTAAAATTTTATATAGTTTCTTCACTACAACACAATGGAATTAAGACTTTGAACAGAGTACATGAGTCTATTAGTTATCTCCCTATGTTTATTTAAATTAGTAACATTAAAAATAAATCTGTCAAAGTATAGAGTTAGATTAAAAAAAAAATTTTTTAGGAGCGCCTGGGTAGCACAGATGGTTAAGTGTCCAACTCTTATTTCAATTCAGGTCATGATCTCTGGATCTTGAGATCAAGCCCCATGTGGGGCTCTACACTCAGTGGGGAGTCTGCTTGAGATTCTTTCCCTCTGCTCCTCCCCTGACTCACATGTGCACTCTCTCTAAAAATAAAGCTTTTAAAAAAATTTCTAAAAAAAACAATATCAAATCATACACAATTAAACTGCAAGTAGATAAAAGAGATAGTATTAAAAAACAAAAGTAAACTCTGAAAGTCTTACAAGAAAATAGATTTTGTTATTTGGGGAAGACCTTTTTAAGAAAACACAAATCTCAGAAGCTATAAATTATAACATATTTAACATTATGAGATTTTTTTCTGATTTTGTATTTTCATTCCAGTTGTAAACATACAGTGTTATAATCGATTTTATGAAATTTTCTAATAGATTTCATTTTAACCAAAGGTTCATTCCCCAGAGGCAACTGCTTTTAAATATGTTAAGTGTTTTTCCTGCTACTTATCTTCATGTTTTTATAGCATATGCTTTTCCTACTATTTTTTAAATAATATCTCTTGAGAATTCACTACACTAGATGAAGATCTAGCTTGAACTCTTAAATGCCCCAATCTCCACACCTCTTCTATCTCTTCATGACAACTGAGTATATAACAAATTCAGAGTCAAATGAATTACACTTTCAGGAGAATGTTCAACTTGTTTCCTGCAGAGCCTAGGGGTGGACTATAATTAAGTGTCTGGCATGTTGGTTCTTTTTAACTTAATCATTGCTTATTTTTATTTACTTGTATATTTTTATAAATAGCCATTTTTTTTTTTTCTTCAGACTACCTTACTGTTCAACCACTTAATTCCAAATAAACAATGGTATTGTTTACCATTGGGAGGGATCTCTGTTTGGGTACAGCTCTATCAGTTGGGAATGTCCCTTTCCCAGCATTCCTAAATTCCTTGTTTTTATCTTTTGTGTTTACCTATCCATTTATATATATCACTAGTCACTTAATAAAAGTAACACTATGCAAGATACCAATTTTACGCTATTTTTAACTTAAGCAGTCTCCAGTTGTTTATTATTTTAAATGTCTTTATGTCTTATGAATGCAATGTTCTTTCTGACCTCCGTGAATAGGTAAATATTTACTTTTATTTTTCCCTCTGTTGTTTTTGTTTCTTTCCTCTTAACCAGCATTTTCTTGTTTGTTGATTTCAACCTCTGCTATTCTCATGTTTCTAGCTGCCCCTGGATTGGTAGGGTCCATGGGTAAATCTTGGCTTCCTCCCAGGCTGTCATCTCTTGCTTGCTCTATTTCCAGGGCTTTGTCTCTGGTGGGATTTTAGGAGAGTCTTTTCTTTTCGGAAGCTTTTAGCTTAACTCTTTAGCCTACCCAATAGCCTGAGAACTCAGGAATGTCTTGGGAAGCTGGCCCTCAAGTCTTGAGTTTGTCATCCCAGCTGTGTGGAGTCCCTAACAGCATTGCTTGCTTCCTCCCCATCCCCACCCAGTAATGGTTCTCTGTTGGAGCCAAGCCTTCATCAGAATTAGCTGATTCTCCAGGGAAATAGAAAATAAGGAGTGACTGGTGCTTGTCAGATCAGATCTGAATTGCTCTCTTCTCTCTGAAGTTGTAGTCCCTCTACCTCTGTTGCACCTACACATTTCAGATGCCTTTAAAAATACGGCTTTTGAATTTGGCCATTTTTTCCTAGTTGTTGTTGGCAGTAGCCTTGGTGTGGGCTGATGTATTATCTCATATTTTGAAGAGGAGTCCCATCAAATTTAAGGTTATTCTGTGAATTTTTCTAGTTAACAAAATGTAATTTTCATATTCTGATTTCATCCCTATAGCACTATTCTTTCTTCTAATTAAAATACTATTCTTGACCACATTTTGGATATGATTTTTTTGTACCCTCAGCAGCTCCTCATGGAAGGATACTGAAGTCATTCAGCTTTAGCAAACCAGATGCTGATGGAATGCCCGACAGGCTCTGCTCTAACAGTGTGTTGAGATCTCAAAGAACTCTTAGACTGAGGAGTTGTGAGAAGAGAGCTCTCCTACTCTCGGATGCCTATATACTCAAGTCGTATCTCTCTCCCAACCATGGAGACTTTGAGACAGGCAAATGACAAATACTATTCCCCTTAAATTCACTAAGCCCTCAGGTTTAGAAAGGCTGCTTAGGAATGAAAGCCACAGGGAGGCACACACAGATTCCATTTAGGACTCAAAGATGGCTGAGCTAGGACCTGCTACAGGGAAATAGACCACCCACCCCAACCCCCCACCCCTGCACCCCTCCAGCCCCCACTCTCCCACTGCCAAGGAGCCAAGTCTGCATTTTATTTCCACTGCACTACCCAGTTCATTGGCCATGTGATCCCACAATGGTTTGCACTCCCAGGATTCTGGTAGAAATTGAAATGTGACCTCTAGGAGGTCACAACGTTGTGCCCACAACGTTGTGTTATTACAGAGCAGGGAGGGGCGGTCTGGAGGAAAAAGAGGCCGGATGCAAGTCAGAGATGAGCAGCTGCACAGGGTCTGAGTCAAATTGGCATCTCCCATTCTTCCAGATTCAGTCCTGTGCCTCTTTGACACAGAATATAAATGGGTATTACTTTAACTTAATCTGAGAGTTGTATCTTTCATAAAAGGGTTTAAAATATTAACAGTGTCATAAATAAAAAATTAGTATGCTTTCTTTTCTTTATTACTTTTGCATGCCTGATGTTCTCTATGCATTCTGTTTTCCTGTAGGGATTATGCTGTATGGCACTGGTTTTATGTTTTGTCCTCTGCCCTTGGTTTGGGAGCTATAGATCTTGATTTTGTTTCTACTAAGAGTCATTTATTTTTAAAATCTGGAATCTCTTAATTACATCCCTATAATTAAGGTTAAGAATAAAATTACATTTTAAAATACCCCCCCATATGAAAACTTGTTTACCTTATGTTTGCCCTTTGTTCTTCCTGCTCTTCTAGAAATTACCTGAGTAAAAATATGTTAACAGTAAATATAAATTCAGAGTGTTATTAAATTTTATTTTACCCTTTCAGTTTGTAACTGTTATGCTTTATATTTAAATTAATGATTAATCCTTCATGATGTTCACAAGTTGTCAACCTATATAACAGTTTTGATGAATCTTCAAATTTGTCACTTTTGAAGTCTTTTTGTGTGTATGGTACAGTTCCTTGAGTACTTTTTTAATCCTTTCCTCCCAGTTAAACAAAGTTACAATCTCACATTCTTTTAAACTTCTCATAAGATTTATACTCCCAAATCATGTTTATTATTATTTTTAGTGGGGATTAGAGTCACTATTTTTATTTTTTGACCATATATGTATTTTTAAATGTTTTTGGTTTTTGAATTTTTTTTTTAAGATTTTTTTTTTAAAGATTTTATTTATTTATTTGACAGAGACAGCGAGAGCAGGAACACAAGCAGGGGGAATGGGAGAGGGAAAAGCAGGCTTCCCACTGAGCAGGGAGCCCGATGTGGGACTCGATCCCAGGACTCTGGGATCATAACCTGAGCCGAAGGCAGACACTTAACGACTGAGCCACCCAGGCACCCTGGTTTTTGAATTTTTTAAATAAAAATCTATAAAATACTTTTATTTGAACTCTTAATATTTCAGTATTTTTCTCCAAGAATAATAATAAGGTCCTACCCTTCCACACATGAAGAACAACTTGGATTGCACAGAATTCTAAGTTCATAACATTTTGCCCTCAATAAACATAATCCTACTATCTTGGTGTTACAGAAGCAATACCACCATCATTTTAATGTTTGCCCCTTGGAAGTATAGTTTTGTTTTGTTTCTGCCCAAGTACTAAAATCAGCCTTGCAACTAATTAAAATGAGAACAGAATATATCCTATTGCAAACATGAGTTAATAAATTTAATGTAATTGTAAAAATTACATGTGTGTGTGCTCAAGTCTTTACATTTCAGTGGAGGAAGCTTTGAATGCAATATTTTTCCTCTGTGTTTTCATTTTCTCTGTGTTTTCTTTCCACCTCTTGATCATTCGTCATCCCTTCAGCAAGCCAGTACACATTTGCCCTTTCTGTTTTGCTCACTGTGTTAGTCAGTGATATTCTCACCCAGCATTTTCAACTCTTAGATTTCTTTTCCCCTGAGTTCTGGGAAAGCTTTTTCAGTTTGTTATATTCTCATGGCTGCTCGTACTCTGCATTCAAAACAATTTTAAAATCAGCTTTACAGATTTCCTTTTACATTTGTCTATTTTCATTTTAGCCATTCGCTGCACACAACCTTTCCTTATAATGTCTCATGCCTTCATCATAAAGGCCATTTCACGTTGCATCTTGTAGGAGATGCCTAAAAGAATAAACACACACACACTCTCTCTCTTTCTCTCACACACACATAATTTCAAAATTTAGGTTTTCTTTGAATGCTTACTTTATTCTTTCCGACTTCTAACAATACTATTTCCTTTCCTGATACGATAGTTTTCTTTCATTACATGTCCTTGCTGTTTATTTTTTTTTCTGTTTTGTCTATTTAATTTTTCTTATATGAGGAGATATTTATTCAGGTAGGGTTACCTACATTATTATGAATTCATTTTCTAAACATTTTGTAGCATTCATAATATGTGATCCAAATGCAATAGAGGAAACATGACTACCTCAAACTTATAATAAAAATGACAGTTACCTTGACAATTTAGACAGTGACTCACAGGGGCTAGAGATAAGAATAAAATTTGTTCCAGCTGTTGATTTTCAAGCAATGGGCTCTGTAGCAATTTTGCAGCACTATGTTAGTCATACTTGAAATGCTCTGACACCTTCCTATTAAAATACCTATTAAACAGTGCACAGTCTTAAAACGTTTCAGTAGGGAAAAAAAATGCACTGCAATATTTTTGGTATGGAGAGAGAATAGAGTGTGTGTCAGGAGGCGGCAGGGTCTGAGTGCCCAGCTCAAGCATGATCTGAGTTTTTGGTTTCTTTCTTTCTTTCTTTTTTTTTTTTTAATGATTTTACTTATTTATTTGACAGAGAGATAGAGAACACAAGCAAGGAGAGTGGCAGGCAGAGGGAGAGGGAGAAGCAGGTTCCTCACTGAGCAGGGAGCCCGATGTGGGGCTCGATCCCAAGACCCCAGGATCATGACCTGAGCCGAAGGCAGTCGCTTAACCAACTGAGCCACCCAGATGCCCGAGTTTTTGGTTTCTTTTCTCTCTAGCTCTGTCCCACATAAATCCCTATTTACTTTGTCTGCTTTCTCTCTTACTTGCAATTTTTCTTCACCCTTCATTTCAGAAGAGTTGCCTCATTTTATTTGGCAGCTCTTATATTGCCAAATGAAATATTTCCACTTTCCACCTTTGCTCTCTATCCTTTTCTGCCAAAGTAATTCTCTCTTCCTGTTCTAACAGGAACTCTTGGCAAGGAAGAAAAAGAATATGAACTACTTCAGGATATATGGCGTACACATAGTTGACTTCAGACCCTATGTGTTAAAGGCTTCCTACTTGGCTCTGATTATGGTGTGCTTTGCACCAAAATTTCTACACTATCTTATAATAATCCAAGTTCTGTACTTTGAGTCTTTTATAGCTATAAATGTGTAAATGTTATACAATCAACTGACATGTTTTTTCAGAGGCTTGTGATCAGAATTGTGCTGTGGTTGCTATAGGTCAATTAAATGTTACTTGGGATTTAATACAGTGCATTACCAACACAGAATAGTTGATAATAAAACAGTGTAATAAATTATCCTTAACACAAATACAGAAAAATTGTTCAATGTGCAGAATAATCTTTTATTTCTAGGACTTTCCCTGAGGCTTCTACAACAGATTAGATCAGCAGATTTGCATCACTAAAGGATATTTAAAGTTCTCTGAAAAGGAGCTGATCAGAAAAATATCCATTTTCTCCCACTCAATTTCTACCATTGAAAACTAAAGTTTTATTATTTTTTAAGATTTTATTTATTCATTTGAGACACAGAGATACAGAGAGAGAGAGAGAGAGAGCATGAGCAGGGGGAGAGGCAGAAGGAGAGGGAGAAATAGGCCTCCTGCTGAGCCAGGAGACTGATGTGGGGCTCAATCCCTCAGCCAAAGGCAGAGGCTTAACCATCTGAGCCACCGAGGCTCCCTGAAAACTAAAGTTTTAAACAACACTGGGCAACAGAAATACAATGTAAGCCAGATATGAGCCACATTAAAAAAAGGAAAAAAGAAGTCGATGAAATTAACTGTAATATATTTTGTTTAACCTAACATATCCAATATATCATTATCAGCATTCAATAAATATAAAAAATGAGATAAATAAATGGAAAGATATTCTGTGCTCAGAGATTGGAAGAACTGATATTGTTAAGATGTCCATACTCCCCAATGCAATCTGCAGATGCAATGCAACCCCTATCAAAATTTCAAAGGAATTTTTCCCAGAAGTAGAAAAAAAAATTCTAAAATCTGTGTGGAACCACAAAAGACCTCAAATAACCAAAACCATATTGAGAAAAAAGAACAGAACTGGAGACATCATGTTATCTGATTTCAAATTATATTCCAGACCAATAGCAATCAAAATGGTATGGTATTAGCATAATAACAGACACAGAGATCAGTGGAATAGAATGGAGAGCTCAGAAATATTCCACACATAAATGGTCACTTAATATATGACAAAGGAAGCAAGAGTATATGTAATCTCTCCAATAAATGGTGTTGGGAAAACTAGACAGCCACATGCAAAAGAATGAAACTGGCCCACTATCTTACACCATATACAAAAATCAACTCAAAATGGATTAAAGACTTGAATGTAATACCTGAAACCATAAAACCCCTAACAGAAAGCATAGGGAGAAAACTCCTTGACATTGTTCTTGGCAATGATTTTTTTTTGTATCTGGCACCAAAAGCAAAAATAAACAAGTAGAATGGCATCAAACTAAAAAGCTCCTGCACAGCAAAGGAAACCATCAGCAAAATGAAAAGTCAACCTACAGAATGGGAGAAAAATATTTGCAAATCATGTATCTGATAAGAGGTCAACATCCAAAATATACAATTAAAAAAACCCTCATATGACTCAAAAGCAAAACAAAACAAAACAAATAACAGGACAGCTACATGCAAAAGAATGAAACTGGACCACTTGCTTACACCATACATAAAAATAAACTCAAAATGGATTAAGGACCTAAATGTGATACCTGAAACCATAAAAATCCTAGGCGAGAGCACAGGCAGTAATTTTCCTGACATCATCCACAGAAACATTTTTCTAGATATGTCCCCTCAGGCAAGGGAAACAAAAGCAAAAATAAACTACTGGGACTACACCAAAATAAGAAAGCTTTTGCACAGTGAAGGAAACCAACAAAATGACAAAGCAACCTCCTGAAGGGGAGAAGATATTTGTAAAGACGTATCTGATAAAGGGTTAATATCCAAAATATATAAAGAAGTTATACAACACCAAAAATCCCAAATAACCCAATTAAAAAATGGGCAAAGGACATGAATAGACATTTTTCCAGAGGTGACATAGATGGCCAATAGACACATGAAAAGATGCTCAAGATCATGAATTATCACAGAAATGCAAATCAAAATCACAATGAGATATCACCTCACAGGAGTTAGAATGGGTATTATAAAAAAGAGAAGAAATAACAAGTATTTGCGAAGATGTAGAGAAAATGGGACTGTTATATCACTTATATGTGGTCTCTAAACAAACAAACTGAGCTCAGAGATACAGAGCACATGATCATAATTACCACAGGCAGGGGATGGAGGTCTGCAAAATGGGTGAAGAGGATCAAAAAGTACAAACTTCCAGTTATTAAAATAAATAATTCATGGGGATATGATGTTCAGCATGGTGACTATAGTTAATAATACTGTCTTGCATTTCTTTGTTGAAAGTAGATCTTAAGGTATCACAAGAAAAAAAATGTGTAACTATGGTGACAGATATTACTTAGACTGATTGTGGTGGTCACTTTGTAATAGAACAAATATCGTATCGTTATGTTATACACCTGAAACTAATAAGTTACATGTTGATTATACCTCAATTTAAAAATGAGGTATTTGCAATTTTTAAAAGGTATTTTATACTTCAAGCAGCACATCTGTATGTGTACCAGCCACATCACTGTTGCTTAATAGCCATATGCGGCTAAGGGCTACCATATTGGAAAGTACAGAAGTAACCTTTGAGTCAAAGATATTTAAATTCCTTCCTTCTACAAATAGTAATAAACATTTGAGAAAAAGCAAGATTTACTTTTATACAAACTCTATCCCACATAAAGCTATTTCAACGGACAATAATTTTAAAAGGAAAAAAGCAAAAAAATATAGTCATAGTTTATTCTGAATGAACTAAGTTAACTAGATGGCTTTCTGGCAGATTATAATACTTCTAGGCATTTTTAGTAGGAGAACACTCACATGTTTTTAAATTTCACATATCATTGGCTGTAACCCTTCGAAATAGCTTTATTTTACATTATCTACGGCAGGCTCAAGCGAAAGATTTCAGCTTAATTTCAATTTTAATTCTAGAAGTTACTGTTATTTGGTCTTGGACAAATTCTTTTTTAAAAAATGTAATACTACGGATTTTGTGGTTGTTATGAAGATTGGAAATAATATAAGAACCGGAATAGTCTCTGGCACTTACTTTATAATTAACATAATAAAAAATTAAGAATAGGCAGCATAAAGATGGAACTTGACAAAGAGACTGTTGACACAAGAGGATCCCTGGGAAAATAAGTTAAAGGAACGAATAGTGACCACTCTTTTTGACTATGTATTAAGCCAGCAAACCAATGTCTTCACATACATTAATTTTAATAATCTTGACAATAATGTTTTAAAAAATGATCTACTTAATGAGTTTATGAAAGATTGTCTATACTTCTTGTTATGTTTTACTTATGTGTAATGGAATTCTCTGAGTCAGTAATTAAGGAAAATCATTGGAATAAGACTTTGGATATCACATTATTACAGGTTTTCCCATTATTTCTTGTCAGCAATATATTCTCCCCAATACTTAGTGAATATTGCTAACATATAGAGTGAAAATATATTTTCCCTATAAAACTATTCTTATTCCACTGACCTTTGCCTTTTCAAGGACTGAAGTGGGGAAGATGGACGCCTGCAAAATGACAATCTCATCACTCATGTTTGGGAAGTGTTGTGATCACCTTTTAAAATTTTATAGTCCTTTATAGTCATCTTTAGGGTCCACCTGGACTACTTACAATGGTCATTTTCCACCCCAAGCCACACATTACCCACCATCGTTCTCTTTAAAGCTCTGGCTCTAGAGTCATCCCTCTAAAATTTGAGCATGTAAATGAAATTCTGTGATTGCTTACATTGGTACTGATAAATATTATTGGTCTTAACACTGTTCCAATTGTTTTATAATTATCAGTGACTTTCTGGGATGTCTGTTTTTTGAAAAAAAAAATTTATTTTATGGAAAGGAAATTCTGTATGTCAATAGCATAATACAGTACATTGCTTACAAATAGTTAAATGCAGAATTATCACTTAAATTATGAGTTACTCAAATTTAAGTGTATCTCATACAGCCCTCAAATTTTATAAGGTTCATGCATTCTAAGCCACATCAGCAAGTTCTGTTCTTTATAATCTACCCAGTTGTGGTATTTTGTTCTAGCAAGCCCGAATAGACTAAGACACTGTTGATGCTTGGTTTTAATCCATTTTAGCACAGATATATTTTCATTTATCCTGTTAGAGAGCCTTTACTACTAGGGCATATTTTTACTTGTAGGGAATAGTGTTTCTAGTGCCTTGGAGCCTGATGTGTGCACCAAGGTCTCTCCAGCATGCCTGGGAAGGACCTTCAACATTTTTCCATTACTGTGAGACCTCTGAAACGCTTCGCTTGCGTTTCTGCTTGACCTTCTAGAATCTTGCTTTGCACATATTCAGCTTAGGTACCATCAGGGGGCCGAGAGCATGTCCGTGCAGGTGTTTAGAGCACTTCTCTATTCTTTTCTATTCTCTGAGATTTTGCCATTCAGCTCCCAGGCACTTCCACAGCCCCTATGGGACTCTGATCGCATTTCCTCCACTCGGCGAGGCAAGTGCTCTTTGTCTGGTCTAATGGTCTGGGCAGCATTTTGAAAAATTCCCCCAGTGAGAAATCCAGGGTTAATGTGGGTCTCCCTTCCTGGGCTTTCCTCTCCTAAAATTCCTAGTATAGTCCATTGCTTTCAAATGTGTTTTTATACATGTTTGTCACAGATTTATAATTGTTCACAACCCTTGGATCAATCTGATGCCAGCTAGTTTGTCTTGTTCAGAAAGTATTAAGTTCTTGACATCACTTCAGCCCCTCCCCTAACAAATCAGAAAATTCAATTAAATCTTCTTTGGAACTTTAAACCTCCTCTCCAGCACTCTGCTACTACTCAGGTCTAGAACATTATTCTCTCTTCCCTGCATTTCTGCACTAGCTTCCAACCTCCGTCTCCAGGTCCAGAACATCCTCTACAGTAAAGAACAGGATTCTAGAAACACGATTTATATTATGTCACTCTCCAGGTGAAAACTTTTCAATAGCTTCTCATTAAACTTAGAATATTTGAACTCCTTACAATGACCTATAAAACTTGGGATGATGTAAGCCTCTGAAATTTTCTTCGCACTTCTTTGTCCCCCCTTTATGTTTCAGAAGCATTAATTTTTTTTTAAATTTCCTGAACCTGCAAAGCTCTACCCGTAACTATATTTCAGCGCAGTCTATTTTTTATGGCATTGGCATTACCCTCATCATTCTTCCCCTGACTTCTTTCTCTTATTTTAGGTGACAACTTAAGTGTCACTTCCCTGGTGAGGCATTTTGCGATCACACTGAACTTTACTCTTAAACTCACAGCAACCTGATATTTTAAGTCTAGCCACATACCAAGTGTGAGTTCCTACTTGTTATAGGTATATGCTTTTCTTTAACATCTATATTTTCTGCCAGGTGTAAGCATCTTGAGGACAGGGATGTCCCTATCTATCACTGTATGTCCACTGCTTCTATATGGTATATAATAGGAGTTACGCACATGGTCATTGAATTAATGAAGAAATATATTTAACTTCAGAAAGAAAGTTTTTAAAATCAATACTGGGAGGTTCAATAGAGAACCAAAATTTTCAAAAAAATCTTAGAGAATTGAAACTAGAAAAACCACCAAGATGACCTACCCAAAATCATGTTGATGTAATAATCCCTCTGATAACGTCGCCTGCACTAATATCCTTCTAGTCCTGGGGAACTCACTATTTCACAAGGAATTATATTCTATATTCAGACAGTTCTCATTATTTAAAAAAATGAATTTCTTATTACACTTAATGTAACTTAAGCCTTATATTGAATTGTTTTACTTATAATCTTATAGCAATAGTTCTCTCACCTTTCAAAAGAATTCTTAAAACAGTGATACATATACTTTCTTTCCTTTTGTGATTTCTTATGAAATTATACTACTAAAAGGTACAATTGACAATTCTTCTTACATTTCACTGAATGTTAAAGAATGACATTCCATTTTGGATGCTTTGTCACCACTGGAATTCTTTAAGCTATATATTGGGTCTCTTTCTTTATCCCATATTTGCATTCACTACAAATAAGAATTTTGAATTTCACTCAAAATGAAAATGACATAGATTTTTAAAAACCAATTTATAGTAAAAAGGAAATCTCCTGTTAGCTAACATTAAGATACGTCAAAAAATTCTAAATCTTTAGAGTGTTCGCATTTGTCCATTATCTTATCACATAAGAAATGAAGATCTTTGTATGTGTATATATATGTTGGAATAAACAGAATAACTGTTTAAGACATTTAAAACTGGGAAGACTCATATACAATGTGGAAAATGCACTTGCCCAATTTAGCTCAGTGTGTGTGTGTGTGTGTGTGTGTGTGTATCATTTAGAAACATTTATACTCTGTCACAGAATTGTAATGGTGATCAAATGAGAAAATATATTTGAAAGCATTTAAAAGAAATTTTAAGTGAACTGTTCTAATATTGTACATTGTAATCATAAATAGTTTTTAAAAATTGTCATACATTTTTTAAATAAATAAAATGAAACACCACTCACAGGCACAATTGCTTGATTTTACATGCATGAAGCAATTTGCAAAATTGAATTATTCTGTTATTATGGTCCTTTGGTCCCTGTTTCTGAATCATTTTTATCCCCAGTATTCTTTAGGATATAGAGGTTTGCTTACAAAAAGAGCCACTTTCTCTTAGCTCTTCTTTGGGACTACATTAGACACCTCTGAAATTGCATTAACTTTTATAGGTCGCTTAGATACCACTCTATGAGGTTATTGTTTCAGCACAATAAATTATATTTTCCAAATTGCTGCCTATGGACCATCATTTATCTAGGAAAATGGAAGTGTTTGGTAGTCTAATTACATATCCAATCCTTTTATGATTCTGGCTGAATAAAAACATAAACCAAATGTGACAAAATAGTATTTTAGACATTAAGCTAAAATCTAATAAGGCAAATAATTTTTACATTCATATGTAAAATGATTGCTGACATAAGAATATGTAAGCAATCCTTGTCAAGATAATATTGTAAGATTAGGTATTCAATGGGGCGCCTGGGTGGCTCAGTTGTTAAGCCTCTGCCTTCGGCTCAGGTCATGATCCCAGGGTCCTGGGATCAAGCCCCACATCGGGCTCCCTGCTCCGCGGGAAGCCTGCTTCTCCCTCTCCTACTCCCCCTGCTTGTGTTCCCTCTCTTACTATGTCTCTCTCTGTCAAATAAATAATAAAATCTTTAAAAAAAAAAAGATTATGTATTCATTGTCCTTTCTCTGTCCTGAACATAGAAGAAATAAGACCCCTTTTTACTAAGTCATTAAGAAACATAGGCATGTTCAGCATACAAGTAAAACTCTCCACTGGCCAGAACAGCAGTCTAGCTACAATTAGGGCTTTGTCTGTCCCTGGATGCAAAAGTGGGCCATGAGGCCTGGAACATGACCCTAAGAGTGACAACAACCAAAGTCACTCCTTATAGAGCAAAGTTGGGGGGAAGGAGAAAGACATTCAAGATAAACCAGAAGTCCCCAAATGTCTCATCAAATCAAAGGACTGTTACCTAGTCAATTAAGAAAAAAGAGGGAACACACCCAAGTAACTTAAAAATTTAAAAACAATATAACTACAGTTATAGTTGACATAAATCCAAGTGAAGATTCTGAAAAATTTTAATCCATTAAAGTTATAAATCTAGATAATTGAAATTTTCTAGAATATCATTTCCAGTACTCCATAAAAAAGTCAAAAAGAAACCTGATAATTATTATTAAATACTTCACTCATGCATCAAATTCCTTCTTCCTTCTTGAAACAGATAAACCAAGTTTTATAGCAGAGTTTTACAGATGAGTTTAGCAAAACCTTAAGAAACAGATTTTAAAAATGCTTAAAGAGAAGTTCAAAAGAACACATTCCCTAACACATTTTATGAGACAATAAATGACTGAAATGAACTTGATGAAAATAGTATGAGAATTATAGATTAATCGAGGATTATGATTACAAAAATCCTAAGTGATGATCTTGGCAAATAGAATCTAGAAGTGTTATAAAACATTCATCATGACCATATGGTATTTATTCTCAGAATTCAAGGAAGGTTCTCTATCAGAAATATATTATTTTACCACTCCAACTGAGAAAAAAGCAGTATGGTTATTACAGAAAAAATGATGAAACAACTTAAAAATATTAACCCTATTCACGATGAAAACTAGGAACATAAAAGGACTTTCTTTACCCAGTTGGAATCTCTACTTGAGGCTTATATCAAATATCGTTCTTCACATGAGCAGCAAGAAATGTATAGAATTGTTGAATCCATCATATTGCACACCTAAACTAATAACAGTGTATGTTAACTGTGTCTGAATTTAAAAAAAAAAAAAAAACAGGCAAAAAATGAATATATTGTTCTTCACAGTGAAGCATCAAACCTCCCATCAAGTTCAGCATCAAACCTCCCATCAAGTTCAGCAACAAAAGAACAACAAAAACAGCCAGTAAATCTGCTATTCAGTGACCTACCTCTGTAAAGCAAGAATGTATAATAAGAATGCAAAGAAAAAAGTAAATACTGGTTTAAAAAAAAGATAATTTTGCTATTATACACTGACAAAATATCTATCCAAGATAATGTACAGGGCATTTATATAAAAAGAACATAAATGAATTTTCTGTTCCTAAGTATTAGGAGCTATCTTGCATTCATGGATAATGCATTATAATAACAATGTCATGTTTCTCTGGAGAAATCTTTAAATTTATACATCTCCAATCAAAATGGCAATAGAAATCTGCAGGGAATTTGTCAAGTTGCACTGAAATTCACATAGAAAAGGGTAAAGAGAGTAAAGTTTCAAGAAAAACTATGCCATTTCTGAAAACAAATTTAAAAAGATACCACTTCAATCACCATCAGATATAGACAGTTATTTACAATAATCAAGAGAATATCTACTGGCTCCGCAGATATTTTGCCATGTTTACGGATATTGTGGAAAACTTTAAAGCAAGTAAAGTATGCTCAACTTACTTCATAGAGAAATAGACTTTGAATAGGGTTTTCTATTAAATAAAATCAAATCATTATAAGAATGCCCCTAATATTTTTCTAGGAACTTTTCTTTTAGCCATTTTACAATTTGCATATTTAAAACAAAGTCAGGTAATGAGCTTTATGTCTTCTGACAACTTATATTACCTTACAAATGAACTAACAGCAATAAACATAAACAAATACCAAAATACTAATGGTCTTTTCCTATTTTTTGTGGATGCACTGTTTTCACTGTTTTGGTACAATAGTAATTATACACACATATATGGTTTATAGATACGGATAGGATATCTATATCTGGATTGTAAGCTCCATGCGGTCAAGAATATCATTTGTCTTGTTCACTGCTTTCTGACCAACACCTAGAACATTATCTGCCACATGCCACATGATTCAGAAATATTTTCTTGAACGAAAAATATTAGTTCTCCCTTAAATAAGGTAGATTCCCTTCTTAACTTCATTCCAGGTATTTAAAAACATGTTATCATGGCAACGGGATTAGAAAATTTTGTGTTGGAAATATTTAAAAAATCATTCGGTCTATTTCCAGTTTTTGGAGATAATTTTCTGGGGGGAAGGAAGCTGTATAACTAAGACATTTTATAGAATAGAAACAAGGAAATATTCTAAGTGTCAGCTTGCTAATTTTTCTAGACCTGCGAGTTAAAAAATCCTTGAAAAATACCCTTTTCAGGTTGAAAATATAATATGTACAAGATCTATACAAATAGATGCACAATCTTTGTTCTTTTGTTTCTGAGTCAAGAATCAAAATACCTATTTTAATACAGCCCTATATTTAAGTTTTGGGGGGCAAGGAGAATATTTTAATGGGAAAGCTTTGACATTTTAAAAGGTAGAATCCCAAGAGAGCAAATAACCTATTTTTTCTTGGTGTATGTGTCTGTGTCTTTACATTATTTTTTAGAAAATGAGCCTGTGATTACTTCTCATATATTTGCATTTAATATTTTGATTTATAATTTTTTTCAATAGGCTTTCTCAGTCTTTAAAAATTTTTGTTTAGGGGCGCCTGGGTGGCTCAGTCGTTAAGCGTCTGCCTTCGGCTCAGGTCATGATCTCAGGGTCCTGGGATCGAGCCCCACATCGGGCTCCCCGCTTGGCGGGAAGCCTGCTTCTCCCTCTCCCACTCCCCCTGCTTGGGTTCCCTCTCTTGCTGTGTCTCTGTCAAATAAATAAAATCTTTAAAAAAAATTTTGTTTAGAGAAGACAAATTTCAATGTGAGTAAGCAAATCTGCTCTTTTCTATGTAGTCTATGCATTTCTGAATCCCTTGTTTCCATGAATAAGAAGATTATAAAATATAAAATCATTCTATGACTGTTCTTCATGTTACGGGGGGGAAAGGAAATTAAACCCAGATCTAATTAATCTCATGAATGGATAACCACATTGTATATTAAATCTTATCTAACTGCACTTTTATAAGATAGCCAAGTAACTCACAATCACAGTTACCACGAGCTATACTTTTAATAGTATCCTTAATGAAGCTACCAGGAGCATTTTTAAATGTTCTGTTTTTAGACTACAGAAATTAACACACACATAGAGTCATTACTTCTATTTTTTTTAAAACATATATAAGCTAAATATAATTTGGTGAAAAAAATTGAGAGATAGGAGGCAGATTAAAGGTACAGACCTACCTAAATATCTTCATGTGATTTCTATATAATTTATATTTCTATAGAGGGATTAATATAATTTATCATTCAGATTATTTCATACTATATGGCATTCCTATGTACTTATGTCCTCTAAATGCTGCTCTATATATTATCTTCATTATTATTTTATAATATCTTAGCTCATTGCTAGATTTCTACATAGAAAAATGCTTCAGAATGTGAAAGCAGGGAGTTTAGTATATTTAAGGGAATATCTCCCTGTTGTTGTAACCACAGTGATTTCTAGAGATCAGAGAAATGGCCCTGAATTCAAGGGTAAGTGTCTTGCACTTCACAGTAACCAGATTAAACTAACTAAAAATTATGCAGGGTAATGGAACATTTAGATTCCATGTTGTTTTTCAATTATGATAAAAAATAAACTGCTTACACTCAAACATATCCTATCATTCTTTAAGGAATCTAGAATATGAATTATTAAATTGTACTTTATCATATTTTATAATATTTGTGAACATCTTTTCATTGCATTTTACTGTCTTCTTAAAATTAAACAGAAATTTCCTAATTTATCTCCCCATTAAATTTCACATATTCTCTTCACTTTGAAAATGCCCTTTATGTGTAGACTTCCATTTTCTCTTATTTAAGCATTTGATATACAATATGTTTCTTCTTCCATATCTATGACTGTTCAATAACTTCTTCAATTACAATGTAGGTATTTCTAGTGAACTTGGTTCTGATGAGGACTAAATGCAGACCACGTCAATGAACTAAAACATTACTGTTGGTGATTTTTACATGTTCCATGATGGCCGATGTTGGTATGTTTTCCTTAATATTTAACTTCAGTATTTACACTACACAAATTTTTTACTTTTACATCAACAGTAGGCACATGGGGGTGTAGAGCAGAGCAGTCATATCTCTCTTTAAAGATTTGCAATATTATCTTATTATTGCCATGTCTGTCAAGAACACTGTAGAACTCTGACTATAAAATTTGCTTACACAGTCAGATGTGAGGACAAAAATATTGATTCAGTCACAGATGATTTTTATAGTAGCACAGCTGATGTCACATGTTTACTTCTGGTTATTAAATTTTGACAATTATTTCTATGGCATGTGCGATGGATGGCCCCAAGAGCAAAAATTCCGGGCGACACAGCATTCAAATTTCAAGCATATACCTTCCATTTTTAGAAATTCCCATTTTGGAAAATGTCAGTATCCGGTAAAAAGAAAGTGGTGTAAATTACATAGGTACATTTGCATGGATATAAGCAGGAAGTTGACAAAGTTCGCATTTTTTAGCAGTAAGCAAAAAAGAAAAACTCACTGGCCTAGACAAAACTGGAATTTCCTCTTTCATGGCAAATAATGCCAAGCTCATAAATGAAAGTGATTTGTAATATAACTACCACAAAATTGTATTTTATTCTATTTATCACTTTTTAATCTCTTTATGGAAAATAAAGTCAGCTATATTTGGCCTTATTTGTATATTACAGAATTGCTGGTGCAGAAACAAAGGAACAATGTGATGATGGGTGAGAGAGAGGGAGGAAGGGGGGTAGGGAGGAAAAATCAACTAAGTTAAAAGCTTCTGGAGAATACTAAAATGAAGAATAAAAATAAACCTACACTATTAAATCTTCTGCTTACGTTACACCTCATCCCATTAAATATACCTGAACTCTACTCTTTTAAAGATACATTTTAGCAGTATTAGCTTTATTAGATTTATTAAAATAAATCTATTACCTCTGGGTACATAAAAATAAATGCCTTCATCTATTTCAACCATATAGTCAAATATTAATTCTAGCTGCAGAATGTAAAATTTAGGGGTTTTTTTTCCCATAGAATCTAAAATTTGGTGTGTACTTTTAATTAAAAACAATAAATTTTTAAAAAATGACTGAAACGTTGACTCTGCATTAATAAAATTTGCATATATAATTTTACAGACCCAATAATTCCCACAAATATTCTCAGTGAGGGGTCAATGGGTGTCTGGTGGATTCTATTAGTACTATATTACAGATCTGATTAACATTGGTTAGGATACTAAAACACTCTATCTCATTAGGATATTAAAATTCATAGATGGTCAGTTGAGGTTTCTATTTAATTTCTGAAAGTCTTTACTAACTAGTCATATATATTGGAGAAACAGACAAGGGATTAAATGTAAAATTCATCTGCATTTAATACATTTGCTTATTATAAAAATATGCTCTATTACTAATTTCTTTATTAAGTGGCAAAACTGTGAGTCATATTTAGGGTTCATGTTTGTAATATCTATGTCTATTCTCTACAACCTCTCCCTGGACACACACACACACACACACACACACACACACACACTGATTCATACATATGCTAAATATATAGCTATATGCTAAATACAAACCTATATAACACAGTTGTGATCTCTGTGCAGATTTGAGCTTGTGTTTTCACCAAGATCATATTTTCACTATTTTGCAATTTAAAACTCTTCTTAAAATGCCATTTTAATGGATTCCTAATATCCTAAGGTATGAATAGCCTATATTTGAAGTTATTCTCCTATTACTAAATACTTTCTTCTACTTTCAAGCCTTTAAATATTATTAGTATTACAGCAATAAACATCTATGCATATAAGTTTCTGTTCTAATTTCTCATTATTAACCTCAGAGAAATTCCTGGAAACTGGAACCTGCTTTGAAGATTAGAACAGCTGTTAAGTTATGATGCTGACAGTCTCTCAAGAAAAGATATTAGGGGTGCCTGGGTGGCTCAGTCAGGTAACGTCTGCCTTCAGCTCAGGTCATGATCTCAGAGTCCTTGGATTGAGCTCTGCGTTGGGCTCCCTGCTCAGTGGGGAGCCTGCTTCTCCCTCTCCCCCTGCTTGTGCTCTCTCTCTCTCTCTCAATCTCTGTCAAATAGATAAATAAAATCTTATTTTAATAAAAGGGGGAAAAGATTTTAATTTCCACTGCTATTAGGGCATTAACCCTAAGTCTATCATATGGCATTCATTAAATAAACAGATACGTAATCAGCACCCACCCTGTTGCAGATACTGTACTCTGGGGACAGAGATGACAGGTACACATAGTCACTGATGTTTGGGTGTGAGAGTGAGTGTGTGGAGAAGGGGCACGGTAGCAAAAAATTGATGCAAATATGATTAAAATTACATACTATTTTGAGTGTTCAACAGGAAATGTCAAGGATACTATACAAATAATAGAGGGATTGTTGTGGCTACTGTATGCTTTATATCATTTATAATAATAGAATATCATGACTGAGAACAATAATTTGATCAGGAATTCTAACGGGCTTCTAAAAATTTTTTTCCAAGGAGCTCTGTGTGGAAAGGAGAAATTTCCATTTATACAAAGAATTTGGTAAATGTAGACTGCCCACTCAGATAATCCTAGTCTCATTTCTACTTTTTGTTTTCTTCCACCAATTGCTCAGTTTTCCTGAAGGCCACACCTAAATTAGTTAGATACAATCTAACCTCCTTGCTTTTGATACAGTGTTTTCCTTCCCCTTGATGTTGTCTTAGTTTGCTTGGGTTCTTGCTAAACTATTCTACTGCTTTTCAGTTTTCAATCTCGTCAATGCCATGGGTAGTTTATGTACTTGTGGTCTTTCACCAAATGATCACTGAAGCAAGACTGCTGAGGACAAGGAGAGCTTGAGGCGAACCTGATTTTTGTGGTTTACTGCATTCTTATTTCTTCCAGGCATTGCCTCAGGGCCAACTGGATTCGTAGTGATATATAGTTATATAATTCTGATTTAATTTTTCTTATGGGAAATTATGCAAGTTCAGGAGCTCTACACCCTTTTACTGAAATAATTATTTTCAAATCCCCGGAAAGTGATTACATAATACAGGGGAAGTAAAACATTCATTGCAGGACTAGTAAAACATCCACCGCAAATTTTTTTTTTGAAAAGTGATGTTTAATTTTTCTTAATATGCTTCTTCTGTGAAAGGAAAGTGCTGTTTTTGTTCAAAATTATGAAGCAAGAAACTATTCCTAATATTTACATACTAAGCTGGAAAAGGATATATATGCTTTATTTCCTGAGGTATATTATTACAGTTAGATATTCTGGTAGCCATTTACTCTGGGTGAGAATCTATGTTTTAATTTCTTCAGAAGACACTCCCACCCCTCAGTAAGGAAATTACATTGTATCATGACTGATCATACAGAAATTATTTTTCAGGGAGGCAGGGAGAGAGAGAGAGAGAAGTATGGAACCGCAAAATAGTAAAGAATCCCAGTCTTCTGATCAAAACCAGAGGAAGGAATGGCTTTGGATGTCCCATTAGCACAGAGGAATCTCATTGCTAATTTTCACAAATGCACTTGCTCAGCATTCCAGAATCTGGTGTAGCCATCAGCTCAGTCTTTTCCTAGTTCTATTTTGTCTAAATTATATGGTCTTAACATCAGAAATACTTAAACAGTTTAACATTTCTTGTATCAAAAATACTATTCAGAAGCATTAAGAAAAATCCTAGTAACAATATGAATGGATTTTTCTTCAGTCTGAAGTAAAGGTCATTAGTATCACTAAAAATGTATCATTTTTCCAGTTCTTTGATTTTGTTTCTATCTTGGGGTGGGGTGGGGGGGGGACCGATTAATATGAATTATGTTCCATTCCATTTTCCTTCTGCTTTGTTCCTGAAAATACATACAGTCTTACCTCTACATCTATTTTAGCCTGGCCAGGCTTCCATAAGAAATTACTGTGGACTGGGTGGCTTATAAACTCACACATACAAAAACCACTTATTTCTCACAGTTCTGGAGGCTGAATGTCTGAGATGATGGTGCTGGCATGGTCTGAAAGGAGTCCCTTTCGATGGCAAGACTTCTCTCTGTATCCTCACATGGTGGAAGGGGCTGGGGAGCTTTGGGGAGGTTCTTTTTTGCTAGAACACTAATCCCATTCATGATGCCTCCACCCTCAGGACCTAATCACCTCCCAAAGGCCTGGCCTTCTACTAGCATCACACGGGGCCTAAGGATTCTGACATGTGAGTCATGGGGACCACTCAGACCATAGCATTATCCTCCCTACATCCCTCCCTGCCTTCCTTGTTCTCCTGCGGTCTCACCCTGCAGCAGCAGGCTTAAGCAGAGTGGGATCAAAAAGACTGCATGATGCCACGTAATGCTTAAATTAAACACAATGATCACTTGAGGTCCAAAATAGTAACGCCCAAAGTGGAGCTGAGCAAGCTCCTGCCATGTTCAGACACCACTACCTCTGAATTTATGCATTTCTTCTAGCAATGCAGCTCATATCCACAGCAACTCTCTCAGAGACCTTCAGTCCCAACTCTAAGAGCTTGACTCCTATCTTCATGATGCCTTCAAAAGTTCGAGTAGTCTGTTCATACAGACTATACACAGAAGATTATGTTTTGTTCTGATGTAGGATTTTAGGGAAAGCTAAAATCCAAAGTTAGATACATTTATCTACACAATATAGAATTATGAATTAACACAGTCATCAATGTCTTTTAGGTCTTTGTGCAAGGTTCCCTGTCAGAGGCTATTTTCTGGGTGGAGATAAGAGTTGTTCCTGTGAGCACATATGTGCTAAAGCTACAGTGAAATTCAGTTTTACTCTCATGTAAGCAGTAATGGAAAGAAATATTTCCACCTAGCCTATTACTAATATTTTAGCGTCCTATGTGCATTAATGATCATTTTTCTTTATCTTGTCTTGGATGATGCCTTCAGGTATAAAACTGTCATCCTACAAACTTTTAAAAGTAGAAGGAAAATCTTAAATACTATTTTATAATTGTTATCCTGCTTCGCTATTTCTGCTCTACTTTCCCAACATCCCAACTGTGTGTTGAATGATGTATATTAGTGTCTCTGTAATGAACTTTATTGGTATTTTTCTCATTTTTCTATCCTCTTGTGTAGGGTACCATGATCCGGTCATATTTCATTATTTTCATCATCTTATATTGCTTGGGAAAATCAGATATCCTGTCCTACTTCCTGTGACATATCCCATTTATATAATATTTGAATGATTTTAAATCTGTTATTATATTGCTTCAAAAGTGGAGTACAGTTAACCCTGTGTGTGACTGTATACATATGTATGTTGTTTAATCAATGGATAATTAGTTTCCATTTCCCTGCCTTCCTACTGGATCACATGATGCTGAGTTGAGCTGACCCAGAGGTGTTTCTGGAAGTTGTCTCTAACTATCTATGCCAAATATAAGCACAGAGCTCACTATATACTTATAATAGTCTACTAGAAAGACTTACAAAAAATTTATTTATGGCAAGGCTTAGAAACAGAGTTTCATACTAAGAATCTGCCTACTGACCAAGTGAGGCTTCTGTATGCTTCACACACACCCTATAGGTGTTCCTACATCGCTAACATGCCCATGCAGCAAAGTGACCTCATCATATAACAGTGTCACTTTGCAGTGGGTTTTTTATTTATGTAAAATATTGGCCTTTATAAAATGCATATATTAATTTTTTTAAGTTTTAGGTTTTTTCCCAAGTTTTTATTTAAATTCAGTTAGTTAACATATGGTGTAATATTAGATGATGGTATACAATATAGTGACTCAATACTTCCATACATCAGCTGGTACTCACCACAACAAACACACTCCTTAATTCCCATCACCTCTTAAACCCATCCCTCCACCCACCTCCCCTCAGGTAACTATCAATTTGTGCTCTATACTTAGGACTCTACCGATTTTTTTTTTTTTACATTTTTAAAAATTTTGTTATGTTGATCACCATACATCATTAGTTTTTGATATAGTGTTCCATGATTCATTGTTTGAGTATAACACCCAGTGCTCCATTCAGTATGTGCCCTCTTTAATACCCATCACCAGCCTAACCCATCCCCCCACCCACCTCCCCTCTAGAACCGTAATAATCCATAATCTCTCATGGTTCATCTACAGATTTCTTAAAAAATAGCCTCCCTTAGGGCACCTGGGTGGCTCAGTCTGTTAAGCATCTGCCTTTGGCTCAGGTCATCATCTCAGGGTCCTGGGATTGAGCCCTGCATCGGGCTCCCCTGCTCAGTGGGGAGCCTGCTTCTCCCTCCCCTCTGTCCCTCCTCACCTTTCTCCCTCTCTCTTGCTCTCTCTCAAATACATAAATATTTTAAAAAATAGCCACCCTTATCTAATCTTGTTGATATAAAGTGTCCCGCATTCAGTGGGTTTCATGAGGTGGGGTTATTATTGATGTGATCTAGACAAACTGAGGTCACACATGTGCTGGGACTTGTCTACTTGCAGATGGGTGGGACACTATGGGACTGAATTGCAAACCCATGTCTACTAGATCCTACTGCCCATTTTCTATCCATTTGTGACACCATAAATCTGGGTCCTGGTATAAAGACTTTGCCATATTTCAAGGAGAATAAAGGGAAGTCTGATCCCCAGTTTTATTTTCATGAGAGGTGCCTTGTGACACTATAACCATTGAATTAAAAAAATCAACTTTTGATTCAGAATATTTTGTAATTATGGTAAATATCTTGCCGTTGATCTGACCCTCAATGAGAATTAGATTTGTGTTCTTACCTATGATTTTATTTTCCTTTGAAACCTATAAAATTTTCATTTAATATTTAAACATATAGAATTCATATAGCCTTTTAACACTAACATTGCATTCTGATTTTCTGGTTTGAAAATTTAACTGCTACAATATAAACAGCATAGACTTCATGTTTATGATTAGTAATTTTAACAAATGCATCTTACTGTATCCTTTACCTTGTTGGTCCTTGGTGTTTTATACTAATTTATATCACATTTCATTCTATTTTTGAAATTTCACATTTCTTAATTTTATAGATGATCAGTTTAAAAGCTTAGAGTTTTGACAAAGGAAGTTACATTTGAAAAGAGAGTTTTTAATAGAACTTAGCAAAAAAAATATTAAATCATTCAGTTTACATTCAGCATGTTTTCTTACAGAAGGAATTTTGGGAACCAATGTATTTTTGTCCAGAGAGGTTTAGGATTATTATTGATAAAAAATTATGAATAACTTATTATTTACAGCATTATTTGGAATTTTTTAAGGAACATAAACCAAAGACTAGCTTGCTTATTCAAAATTTGACCAGCTGAGGTTTTTTTTCCTCAGTAAAATATATATCAATAGTCTTTTCCATTGGCCAGATATAAATCTTTTCCTCATGGCAGTGATCTGTTATTTTTGATACCAACATGAGGAATCAACACCCTCATACATATTAAAAAGAAAATACTGTAACTTTGAAAGTTTTAAATTGTTAAGCCACCATTTCACCCTCACCTCTGTTTAGAAATGTTGAAAACTATTAACAGTTATTTGTGTAATTGAGACTAGGATTTCATCAAGCTTCCTGTTCTGTGACATACTCTTAGTGATATCCTTAAACAAGACTTAATCATATTGATTCTTCCCCCAGGAAAGAAATAATGGGGATTTGAGAGATGGTGTTTTATTTCTATCACATGTGACCATACTAAAGGTTATATTTCCAAAACATAAATCTCATAGAGTCACAATCTTTATGCTCATGAAACCAAAGTAAAATTTTAAACTAAAGACTTTTCTAATAGTCTCATAACCATACCACATTTTGTCTACCAAACTGAGGACAAACAGTAAACATAGGTTTGGAAGTCTCACACCTGGTTTATTACCTATAAAATGTGTGACTTCGAGAGTTTGATCTTACCTGGTGCTCCCATTTCAGCTCTACTACATCAAATTATTTTGATAGTGCAATGCATACAAATATACAGAACTTAGAATAATTGCTAGGACAGTGAAGGATCCATATAAATTTTAGTTTACTATTGATTATTTGGAGGACATGGACTGCTCTTATATCTCAGCCAAGAGCTTGGAAACTATTTTAAGCATTTTCTGTAGTTATGATGAATAATGGTTTCTAAGGTTTTGATTTTTAGGAAGTGCCTATATAAATGTATTTTAAAGCATTCATTGTCTCTTACTGAATTTAATCCTATATTTGTGGAGCAGTGTTTCTATTTTTAAAATCAACTACCTGTAAGGATCTGTCCAAACCATTGACTCATAGGTGCAGGTTCAATTTTTATTTCTACAAATGGAGAAACTTCTACAAGGAAATAATTAAAATAAAACAGAAGTCTTACTTACATGACATAGATAGCCAAGAAATATGTAAGGCTTCTGTGTGTACAAAAGAATCAATGGAGGTGGTAAAAGACAGTAAGGAATTAAAACCTAATTTGCATGAGCATTCTGTCCTCAGTTACTGTGACCCATTATAGCTTCCCATAACAGAAAACCTAAAAGTATAAAAAAAATCAGTTGTTTGCCAGGTGCATTCTTGCTGATTCAGCCTACTTGGTATGATGCCAATTTCTACTGTTTCTCACTAAGGGAAAATATCCCTGAATAAAATGTTAGTAATGCTTAAAGGGAAATAACAGCCTTAATCTGATTTTGAAAGCTGTGACTAAGAAAGATTTCACGACAAAATAAATAAAAATGAGAAAAAAGAAATGTGAACTTTAAATATACAACACTGAAATTACAGAATCATTTTTAACCCAAAGGGCTCATCATAGAATTACTATACGCCGACGATACAAAAATAAGTAGTACACATTTTTGGTAGAGACAGTGTTTGGGAAAAACCACATAATGAAAGTGATGTCTGCTTTCCACTAACCAAGTAAAGAAGAGGCATGGAGATAGAGGAAGTGAATCACATTTGTGGGCAAGACTACCTCGAATCATGGGAAGACCTCAAGTTGAGAAGCCAGAGTGTGCATGTCCTTTGACTATGTGATCATACAGTTTCCTCATCTACAAAATTGGGCTAATAGTAATTGTTCATGTTGCCGCTAATAGACAATATTGTAAAAGGTACCTGGAATTTTAGACAGATTTAGTGAATTGAAGTACTAGCAGGAAATTAGGTGCCTTATGTTCTACCAATTAATGCATTTATTCCCTAGATAACTTTTAAAAAGAAGCGAACATTTTGGAGAAAGCCTGACCTGGGTTTAAGTACTGACTCATCCTTGAAGCGTAACTTAGAGAAATGACATCAATTTTATTAAGCTTCAGATTTCTTACCCTAAAAATAGGTAACAGTTTGGCTCCTTGTCCCTTTTAAATAAATGTTAGCTCCTATTGTTAGTATTCAAAGAATCATATTATCTTAGCATATAATTAACAGACACATACCAATTCTGTCCCTGTGTTAGCTATGAGAGCTTATGCCCAACTCCCACGTGCATGACATAAATAATGAGCGTCACTTATAAAGATTTGGAAAAGTTTTATCTGGAATTACTAATTCAAAATTACTATCAAGGGCATCAGGCTGTATTTAAGACACTCTTGTGGGGCCTTCAAGGAGTCTGATAGAAGAGAGCAGACATAGATGCGTATGCTTCACAAGGCAGGAGCTTTGCCTTAAGACAGAACAAGAGGACACATCACAGAAGTAACTGTGTGTCAAATATATGGAATGAATTTGTAGGAATTCAGAGACAGGATAATCCATTTGGAATGGATGGTTTCAGAAAGGATACAGGGAGGAGGTGAGTGTGGGCTGTGCACATAAGCCTCGAAAAGTTTTGGATAAATATAAAGATGGGACCATCAACAAAGACATGAGGAGAGCATGCAAAGGGCACAGCAAAGAGGATAAAAGATAGTTTCAATGTGGTGTTGGGGAAATAGTAAGGCATTCAGTTGGATGGGTAGGAAACTGAAGGCAGATGGAAGAGGTCATAAGTTATCCAGCTTCTAAGCTTGGGTTGGGCATCCCACCAGAGACTTGTGGGAAGGGAAGTAAGGTGCCTCCTCCTAAAATAAGCAGGCTGAAATGTTTTATAGTTCTGATCCACCCTAGTGTTAGAATGTTCTGGGAGCTGCAAACTAGCTCCTTTTGGATTTGAAGCTTTTTAGCAAAGAGTCATGGGTTCACTTCCAGACATTACCAGAAGCTCCTGTCCTGTTTGTTCAAATCTAAGTTGTTCAGTTGTAAAACGCAGCCCCCATTATCTCACTTAGAAAATGAAAATATTATACTAATCTGAATCTGATTCCATAAAGAAAGCATGACATAAAATATTTTAAAATGTATCTCAAACTCATGCTTAGAAGTAATTGTCTAATTTTTATGGCTTGAGAAAAATATACACATATTTCAAGTGTAAAATATTTATTAAGAAATTCATGCATTTTTGTTAACCCTGCCAAAGATAAGGATTCTTAGATTTGGTTTTTATGTCTGGCTCATGGATAGTAAAAGAGTAGGTGATGAAGCAGTGAACTTCATCCCTTTTTGGAGTGGTGGTGCGGAGAGAACAATTACTGACAAGTCCATCCCAAAGAAACAGTTCAGGAGTCAATTTACTAATCTGATTGTAAGGGGAAAGAAACAGGGAAACTCCAAGACATATGAGGACAAGGACCACATCATATTGTTTATGAAAACTCATCCAACCAGATGCATAATGCCTGGCCCATAAGAAAGCAACAATAATTGGAGGGGTTGGGTGCAGGCAGAAGAGAAGTCACAATCTGAAACTGATCTCTGGAACTGTAGTGTCTCTACTGAACATGGGGTTTGCCCATCAGACTGATTAGATTAAGTTCCCTCTTCAAGAGGGAAAAAAAAAAAAAGCACAAAATAAGAACCATGTTGAGTAGAGCTCATGAGAATTCTTCCCTACCTGTATCTCCCCTAAAATAACACTGAAAGGATTGTCCAAATTCAGGATATGATATTTATTATGTGTTTTGAAGTGTGCCTGTCACAGAGGCATCCCTCAAAAGTATTATCTTAAATAGTCTTTCTGTAGAGCTAGGGTTTGGGCTCAGGTTTCTATCAAAGTCAGCAAATATGAATGACACCATTGAACACAAAATGCTCTGGACTTAGGACTTCAAAATTAGGTATCAAAGTTATAAAAACAATGAGCAATATTTTCACCTTCTGATGTTCTAGTCAACCTGTTTCATTGCTAGGGATACTTAGAACACACCCACACAGGCGCACGCTGCATTATGTAGTCCTCATCTGAACTATGTGTACATACTCACCAGGATTAGGAGCAACATGACCCTGGAGGTGTATTCCATACATCATTTGAGGCTTGGGCATGTCCAGTTACCTTCTGCCTTTCGGCACCAGGGGACCAAAAAAATGTATTAAGTTCCTTCATTCTTAACCAATGCTAAAGAATGAGTTTGGTATTCTAAAATGATATGTACTATTTTATGAAAGTGTCACCCTTTTGTTAAAAGTGTCCACGCATAATTTTTCTACTTGCTTTAAATGTAGTGTCCTAATTGTTAGCCTTTTTGAAGTTAAATATGCTTCAAATAGAGACTCAAAGAGTCTGTTATCACCAAGCAATTACATTTGGTTAATAACCTGGTTGTATTTTCTGTTCACATAGGATGGCTTTGTAAAAGCCTTAGCATTAATGGATTTTATTCACAGTGACAAAGGAAATATTAAAATTGCAATACAATTTCCTTTATCTTCTCTTATCTAAATGGGGGAAGGCATCTGCATCATGGCATTAACTCACCCAGAGATGAGGAAGTTAAAGTACTATTATGTCTGCAGAATGACCTTTCTGCTACAGTATTTGCTTGGCTTAGAATCATAATTTGGCTACAAACATGTTGCTTAAAATATATGGAGCTAGAAATGAGCAGGAAATCCAATTTTTGTATATATGCAGTAAAACTTGTACAATTTTTCTCTATTCCTTATTTTTATCTCCTAATATTTGAATCAAAATGTTGTCAGTGCCTTTTCTATATCTTTTCATAATTTCTTGAATATATATTACCTATTCTCTCAAATGGAGTAAATGATAATAAAAACAAAGGCAAATTGGCAAAGCTGACACTGTGAAATGTCAATTTTAATAGTCATTCTAATATAAAGATTAAAATGGATGAATTGATGCCACTAAAAAAATAAGCAATAGATGCCTAACTCAATAGCAACTCTTATAATAATGCACATATATTTAAAAATACACAATATATGCAGCAATGTTTTTCCAATAAATACAAATTAACAATTGAATAAGTAAACTAAAATCATGTTTTGATGTCTTAGTCAACATTTTATAATCAACCTGAGATTGCAGTTTGGATACAAGTGCCAGAGTCCACTAAAAGAACATTCACTGGACACTTACTATGTGAGAAACATCTGGATCATGAGTAAATCATAAAACATCCCATTCATTCATCCTTCTATAATTTTGAGACAACAATAAGCCAAGCATTTTCCTAGATACTAGGGAATGAATAGTGAATGAATAGTGACAAATTTGGACACTGTTGGAACTTATATTCCAGTGAAGGAAGAAGATACATAAACTTAAATTTCAGTAAAAAGTGATAGAAATCTGCGCTGTACCCTATGGGTCTGAAGTTGGGTGTTTGGGGTTATACACAGATGTATGCAAAGCCAACACCAGAGTTCTGCCATTACTACACGCCCCTCCCCCCCCCCCCGCCACCACTCTACGCCCAGGTCTGAACAAACTGCTTGGCTACAGAGAATTTTCCTCCCCATAGATTTAATTAAATGAAATCATTATCATGTTGTAAGAATCACTGTACCCTGGGACATAAGCTGAATCAACAAATGAATACTAAGAAATTTTATTTTATCCTTTGTTTTTAAATGTCTTACATAAATAGGATCAAAATAAATCAAATAAGGAGAAGCCAGCAAGAATAGGAGTTCATGAAATGTAACACATATGGGTACATGTGGCAGAAGATGTAATCAATGACTTAGAGGTTATTGTCCTTAGGTTTGTATTTCTTTTAATAATAAGTACAAATTAATAATTGTGATATTAATGTTTTTTTAAAAGTATTTCCTTATTTTTTTTATATTTGATCCTTTAAAGTTCATTGCTGTGTTGCAACATGTGTTGTAATATTTAAATTCATGTGAAATCACATTGCTCAAATTACAATCATAGCTCCAACAATATTACCTTAACATTTAATATAATGTTTTCAGCAAACAAAACATGTTGAATGTAAAGAATCTGATTTTTATCTAGATATGACCTTTATGAATTCATCTTATATTTCTTTTAGGAATACAACTGTGTATATATAGGGGCATCTGGGTGGCTCAGTCAGTTAAGTGGCTGATTTTTTTTTTTTTTAAGATTTTATTTATTTATTTGAGACAGAGAGAATGAGAGACAGAGAGCATGAGAGGGAGGAGGGTCAGAGGGAGAAGCAGACTCCCTGCCGAGCAGGGAGCCCGATGCAGGACTCGATCCAGGGACTCCAGGATCATGACCTGAGCCGAAGGCAGTTGCTTAACCAACTGAGCCACCCAGGCGCCCCAAGTGGCTGACTCTTGATTAGGGCTCAGGTCATGATCTCAAGGTCCTGGGACAGAGCTTCATGTTGGGCTCCGTGCTCAGCAGGGAGTCTGCTTGAGGACTCTGTCTCTGCTCCTCCCCTGCTCGTATGCTCTCTCTCTAAAATAAATCTTTTTTAAAAAAACTACATATAGGAATGGAGGAATGGAGGAATACTCTATGATAAATACTTTTCCCCAACTCTTCATAAGTTTTCAGATTACATATATACCTGACCAACCCCCAAACCCAACCTTATATTGTAATGCCCATTAAATACACATACAAGCCTCTGATTTTAAATATACATTATTCTCTTAAATCAACATTTTCCCACATGGCTCTGTTATATCTTTAATAATGACAATTTTTTTTGTTATAAAAAGTTATCCAGTCTCAAGACTTTGATCCCAGGAGTACAAGATAAAGATTATAGAAGGAAAACATAATAATCTTAGCATGGCTAGAAGTCTTCCTTGCTACAATTAATTTAGCTGGTTTAATGAAGAAACTACACACACATGTATGTGTGTGTGTGTGTGTGTGTGTGTATATATATATATATATATATATATTTATATTTGCTCCTTCCAATAAATTTTGATTCAAATGATTTCAAAAAACTTCAGCTTGACAAATTTGGCAAGATATCAAACTTACTTTATTAACCTGTATTTTAGGTCACTTAAAACTGAGGCATTTTTTTTTTCATTTTCGCTTTCATTTTACCTTAGAAATCTGGAAAAATATATATGTGGTCTAGGTTGTACCAGGTCTAGGATTGGAAAGTTTAGCATAATGAGGGCTCAATCAAGGCAAGGGAACTTTAAGTAGGGATTCCACTTACAAGATAGTCACAGGACTCTAAGTGAGATAAAGTCAGTTTGGGAATTGGATTCAGAAAATAGTTAGGTCTAGAAATGCCCTGAACTCTATTACCATTGAATTGGGAGAGATTGGGGAGAGCACAATGAGAGATAGTCTGCATTAGGATTAACTCACCCATTTCACAATGGCACTGTGTGTGTATATATGCACATAAATTAATAAACATATCTTATATTAATAAATATATAAAGGGATACAGGAAGTAGAACATGTTTTATGCCAAGAATGGACAAATAATGACTTTATATTAAAATGTCAATTTGTACTATTTATGAATAGGGCCAGCATGTAGCTGAAAGTATAGGGCCCAAGAGCAGAGAGGAGAGAATTTGGGGATGAGATATAGTCCATTTTATGAACTGTATACCTTCTGCTGGAATGCCCACAGATGTCTTCTCAGAATAGAGGAGAGGTATCAGGAGTGTTTTTAATTATTATTTCAAATTATTTTTATAAGATCACACTATAAAGTGATGGGGGTGCCTGGGGTTGAGGGTCTGCTCATTCGGTTAAGCATCTGACTCTTGATCTCAGCTCAGGTCTTGATCTCAGGGTCGTGAGTTCAAGCCCTGCATTGGGCTCCACACTGGGCATGGAGCCTACTTTTAAAAATTAAGTAATTAATTAAAGTGATAGATTTATGTCACTTAAAGAGTGCATAGACTGGAGCTACATAACTGCAGCTGGAGAGCACTACTGTTTTCTGATCCCAAAATAATTTTAATGAAAAAGAGACCAAAGGTTTATAGTGTCTTTTCCAAGTTTCGAAACATAACAGCAGGCTTGAGATATGCCAGGTAATTCAGTTACTGCCATGGCTGCAGTAGATGGAATTTTGGACCTTTTTCCACGTTGGAAATTTGTAAGTGGGTGTCCACACTATGACGGGTACCAGTAAATATTTTGGGCTTTGTTTGTTCATCAGTTTAGGTTTCCAATATCTAACGTAAGTCTATTTGTTTTAATGTGTTTTTGAAATAAATAAATAAATAAATAAATAAATAAATAAATAAATAAATAAATAAATAAAATTGCATTGCTCTGGTCTTGTTTCAATAGCACCTCGTATCAAAAATAGTTCAAAATATTCTTCTATGTTCTGTTGTGTTTAGAAAAGATAATAGATTTTTCTACAAAGGGATGCTGTAAGAGAATCTCTATACTCTGAGAATGTTCTGGGAATTGTTTAAATGCTCTGAGTTCATTACTTAACACAGAAGCTCTTTTCCTGGATTACACAGAGATAATTTCTTCTATTTATTGTCTTTTCTTACTGCTGTTCTTCACATGCATGCAATATAACAACAAGAAGGGACACACAACAGGTTCTCTTTACAACACATTTACAGTGGCTACATATAAATCTCTGTGTGTGGACCATAAAGAACCGATTGTCTACAGTGAGTATAGTATCTTTGATCACATAATGTAGCTCAATGTCAGTATGGTAATCCAAAGGTCTCTTGGTCCTGAGTTTGCCACTTAGTTGGACAATAGTCTGCTCAAGGCTTTGCTTGGTAATAGTTACTAAACATGCACTAAATAGGCCACAGGTCCTTGGGGGACAATGTGACCCAGAACATTATCCCTAGCTTTAAAATACTTGTGATTTAGACCGATGAGGAAAAAAGAGTAGAATATTTTAGGAAGTTCTAAAAAGTTATAAGATGATGTAAATTGTCAACAATTGAGGTTTCAGGCAAGGATCTATAGTAATTTAATTGGGGCTTGACCAAAGAGTAAGCCTTAGGCAAGTGGACCAGATCAAGGAAGGTATCCCATGTGTTCCTATTTTTATGATGATGCTTTGGGCACCATTCTTATTTGTGGTTTATCTGAGACCATGAGAAAGGTTGTGTATTTGTATATTAATGCAGTAATTTTAAAAGAAAGCCTAGTGATCTAATTCTATACATACCTTTGTTAAGGACTAGGTATTATATATATGTGGTGATAATTAATGGTTGCATAATTAAAATGATAGTTTCCTACTTCATTTGATTATGCATAAGTTTTACTTGGTAATCTCTAACCTAAAAGGATCAATTAAATATGATAGATATTTCTGTCAAAAAAATCTTGTCATAGAAAATTCATTTTGTATGGCTTAATAATGGTTTTATTATAATAAGTCCATAGAAGGTGTATATCTGCTTATGAATAAATTATCTGCTGTAGTACAAAATATGGGATTATTAACCAGCATAAGGACTGAATTAGAATGTCACGCTATGTTTCTGATTAGATGGGGAGTTGAGTTCATATAATGAATGTCATTATTGGATCTAGAATGATCTACCTGGTCCACTGTCACTTACTTTACTAAGATTTTCCAAATGCAGCAAAGTGCACATGGAGAAATAAATTACAAGGTTGGGAGATACCACACATTACATGTAAAGCTCAGTGTATAGTATATAGAAGATCAATGTATGGCATATAAAAGACAATGTGTAACATATAGAAAAACTGTAAATCAAATAACTACCATGTTTACCCTGGAAGCAGTACTGAAAATGGTGTCCCTTGGTTTTCTCTGAGAAATTGATTATTTTACAATGATGCTTACCTTTGGGTTAAAGGTATCAGAAACATAAGTAATTATGAAACTTTAGGGTGAATTTCTTATAAAATTAAAGTCATTCAGTATAATAATTTTCTTTTAAATTGTCTAAAGGCTGTTTTTTATTTTTATTTTCCATAAAAGTTTAGAATTTCTAATTCCCTTTTCAGCTACTATGCTGGATACTGGTGTGGTTTTTGTCTCTTTACTCTGATTATATAGAACACATACACACATGTGTGTGATTGTATATATACATACACATGTATGTAATAAATGTTATCTCTAACTACTGATCATTTGTTTACAACATAGAGCAGGGCCCCTGAAAAAATTTCCCCTAGTGAAAAAAAAGCTACAATATCTGAAGTATTAATGGGCCTATTTAAAAATAAAGACTCTGGGGCGCCTGGGTGGCTCAGTTGGTTAAGCGACTGCCTTTGGCTCAGGTCACGATCCTGGAGTCCCGGGATCGAGTCCCGCATGGGGCTCCCTGCTCAGCGGGGAGTCTGCCTCTCCCTCTGACCCTCCCTCTTCTCATGTGCTCTCTCTCTCTCTCAAATAAATAAATAAAATCTTAAAAAAATAAATAAATAAAAAATAAATAAATAAATAAAAATAAAGACTCTGTTTTAGTGGGAGTTTTACATGTTAGCGTTACTTATTACTGTCATTACTAAGCAAAAATGAATTCTAGAGGTACCTCTAAGGTAACTCCTTGAAACTTGCCTGCAGCAAGATATAAATCTAAAATGTAAATCAACACATTCATTTCTTCATCAATAAAGTCTTGAGATTTTACACACACACACACACACACATAATTTTAAAAAGCTGAAGTCAACACTATATTGCTTCAGCAGCAGTTGCTTTATATTCGGGCACAAATCCCTTATCTTGTCAAAGGACCAGCATCAATCCATAAACCACCATTTGAGCAGCAGTGTCAGAGAATCTGAGAATTGAGAATTGTTGAGAATTGCACCAAAGCTTATTGAAGACCTGAGACTTCCTTGTGTGTTTCTTCTGAAGGCTCTCTCCTCTTACTACTCTTACAAAAAGTCTTCTGAGGACATCATTTACTACTTACAGAATTCTAGCTTTAACGAGTTTGAGTTATGTTTTCATCTTTGAAATTTCTCCTGAAATAAGTATATTTTTTCTTTGAAAGAATTTCTACATGTAGACTACTGGTTAATCCCTTTTTGTTCGTTATAAGGAAGGTCTGGCTTTATCTCCACACTCCTGTAGGATATGGTGTCTTTGGCTCCCTCCTCGTCAGATGGAGTCCATCTTTCAGTGGTCGCCATCTGATGAAATCCTGTTGTTTTTTTGTCACTGCTCTACTCCTTCCCAATTTTAATTAGCACTGCTTGGTTTGATTAGTGCCTGCAGCTGTTACTGAAAAGGAAGTTGCTCTGTCGCATTGCACTTTATCCTATTATTGTAGTGGGCAGACATTTTTGGTAATTAGGTTATTGTTTACTTCAAAACCTGCAAGTGAGCAGTCATTGTTAACCTTCAGACGCATCCGTAGGAATTCACACAGTACCTGCCGTCTATTCCTTTCATGGGGTCATAACAGATCATTTCTGAAACTGAACTGCTTTTCTATGCATTCACTGAATGGTGTATAAGAATATCCAATCATCATCATCAAGCAATATACCTGCATTTTCCTCATTTATATACCTACCTCGTTAAATGTTAAAATGCTTGAAGCCTGTTAACAATGTCAGCCCCATAAACTATCAAATAGCAGTGATCTCCCTGTGAGGAAACATGAGAACTTCTTCCATACGGCGCTCTGTCTACACTCGCCAAGAGAAAACTGAAACCTTAAGAACTGCAATCTCCACCCAAGCTTTTCTAAATTTGTTCAACTCATGTTTTAACATAGGGGTATCTAAACCATCTATGATACACTCTGACAGAAATCTATAAATTCAAATTTTGAAGGTGTAATATTTATTTTTACCTTTCATGCAGATAAGAAACCATATTCTTGGTGTACAAACTGGACTATGAATGATAAAATCTACATTTTGGTCATAGAAACTTGCTTGGTTAGATTCAGCTGGCAAAGACAGTTTCTTTGGAATTTGTTCTCCACCTTCACTTTCAAATTATTCCATCGTTCCATTCTTAGGAATTGATAGTCTTTTGTGCTACAGCTTTGTGTTCAGACAAGGGCCCAACCCAAATGCTGCTTTCTTCGTGTACCCTTTCCTTCTGCCTTGATGTCTTTTCTCCATGTTGTATGATTTAGGTCAACTGTCTGATGTCTATTTTTCCCATTATACCCAGTCTTGCATCTTGGGAATTTTCTCTGTTACTCAACCTCTATCAAAGCAGTTTGTTTTGTTTTCCCTATAATTACCTACACTTCTAATTCTCTTTGTGATTTCCCTGTCCAATTTAGCCAAGATGGCACATAAATATCTTCTGATTCCATTTATGAATCATATTCAAATGAATACATTCATTCTAAGAATTAATACCTATAGCAAAAAAAAAAAAATGTCTGTATGCAATTAAGGAAGAGGCTATTCGTAACATCCTATTTAAATTCCTTATGTGTTTATTCAGTTCATGTTTTATGCAAGATGTTAAAATAGAGGTTATCTAAATAACATATGATACACATGACAGAGTCTATAAATTCAAATCTAGAAGAATGGAGTGTTAATTTATTTCTATCTACCTTATTATAAAGAGAATAAATGACAAGCAGAAAAGTTGAGGAGTGGAGGTGTTAGAATTCTGTGAATCAGCTTGTTTAATAACTACTATTTAGAGGCAGCTGCTTGTTAATTTATATTCTTGAAGATTCACACCATGTAAATGTTGCATAGAATTTCACCAGGTGCACAAAACCCTCTCAAGTATAAGCAATTAAAAGTGCCTGAATGCCATTTAATTTATCAACATCCACAGAGTCTTACTGAAACCAGAAAAGTTACTGCTCGATAAAGATATTTGTTCACCTCTAATTATAATGTGATAAAAGTACCGTCATAATGAAATTATCCCATGTTTAGTATGTTCACATTTTTAAAACTTGTACATAAAATTTATTTGTATAAAATGGGAATATGATTAAATACACAGAAAAACTTATTTTTTTATTTTTGTCTATTTGAGCTCATTGTGCTTTATAAGTTACATGCCGGGTTTTTGGGTGTTTTGTTTTGTTGACATTTATCCTGCTTAGTGTTCTGAGCTTCCTGGATCTGTTTTGTGCCTGACATTCATTTGGAGACATTTTCGTCTTTGTTTCATGTTTCTTCTGTTCCTTTCTCCCTTCTCCTTCTGGTGTTCCCATGACTTGAATGTTATACCTTTTGTAGTTGTTCTGCAATCCTTGGATATTCTGTTCTGGGTTTTTGTTCTCTTTTTGTGTTTTTTGTGTTTTGTTTTGTTTTTTTTAAAGATTTTATTTATTTGAGAGAGAGAGAGAATGAGAGAGAGCAAGCACATGAGAGGGGGGAGGGTCAGAGGGAGAAGCAGACTCCCCGCTGAGCAGGGAGCCCGATGCAGGACTCGATCCTGGGACTCCAGGATCATGACCTGAGCCGAAGGCAGTCGCTTAACCAACTGAGCCACCCAGGCGCCCTTGTTCTCTGCTTTTTGAGGCATCTTCTGATCTAGACTCCAGCAGAGATTCTTTCTTCAGCTGTGTCTAGTCTACTAAAAAACCCAGAAGCACTCTTCATTTGTTACTTTTTTTTTTTTTTAATCTCTAGAGTTTCTTTTTGGTTCTTTCTTAGGATTCTCATCTCCTTGCTCTCACTGGACACCTGCTTTTGCACACTCGCTACTTCATCCATTAGAGAATTGTCTATAGTAATCACAGTTGTTTAAAATTTGCAGTCTGATAATTCCAACACCCCCGTCATGTCTGGTTCTGATGCTTGGTCTATCTCTTCAAAGAGTGTGTCTTGCCTTTTGGTAGGTCTTTAAGTTTTTCTTGATAGCTGGACATGATGTACTGGGTAAAAGGAACTGTTGCACATACGCCTTTAGTGATATAAGGAGATGTGAGGGGAAGGGAGTGTTCTCTAATCCTGTGATAAGGTCTCAGGCTTTTAGTGAGCCTATGTGTCCTGGACTGGGAACATCCTAAGTGTTTCTCAGTTTTTTTCCTCCCCACCTAGCTGGGACAAGATGGCTAGGGTGGGTTCGAGTTGGGTATTTTCCTTCCCAAGATCAATTAGGCTCTGGTTAACCAGTTTGCCCTGAAAGCAAGCCTTGCTAGGAATAACCAACTGCTCTCTATTTTGAATGGCTCCTTTTTTCCTTTCCTGCCAGAAGTTTGAGGTGGTCTTCCTTTATTGTAGGGATCTGGTCAAGGTCCCAGAGGTAAATCTCGCCGTATGTCGGGCTCCTCCTGTGACTGCGTCTCTCTGGAGTTGTGACTCACAGCTGTCTGTCTACACTGAGCCTCCAGCAATTCATCAATTCAGTTCAGATTTTCCTACCCAGCATTGATTCCCATGGAATTTTCCACATTCTGCATGGACTCACTGTATACACCTGTTTCTTCAATCATGGGGGCAATGGTTTGACTTGTGTCTTCTTTTCTCTGGAATCTCTCCAATTCCAAAAGAGTTGATGATTTCTCAGACTTTCCAGATTTTCACATGTTAGAATGGAGTGGCAGCTTCCAAGTTCATTACACGAAGAACTGGAAACCAGAAGTCCACCATTTGAATGTTAATTTTTAAATTTTAATCTTTAAATGAGATTTGGTCACGAAATTTTATAATGAAAACATTTAACTGAAGTAAAACTTCTGATTATTTAAATATCTTGATTTATCAAATGAGAATTATTTCCCATCTCTCCAGGACTATACTTTGTTTTAACAAGGCTTTCTGCCATCTGGTTCCTTCAGTGGTTTAGTACTTCTATTTTTTAGGTTTGTAGATAAAGCCAAATTTGTAGAAATGGTTGCATTTCTATACACTCTCTTGTTTTCTATATACTCACTTGTTTTTCCTCAAGTGGGAGAATTTGTGGTATGTAAATTAGACCTCAGTAAAATTGTTTAAGAAAGTGAAGAACCAGACAAATTTAGTTGGATATACAATCAGTGGATATTTTTTTTTATTCTCTTCAAATATTATGCTTCACTGATTTGGAAAATCAGTGTTTAATTTTATATAACAACTATTTTTTCCCTAAATGTGGATATACATTAGTCATCACTGGAATGACCAGAAATAAATCTTTGAGTGTTAAGGAACTGAGATTTTTACTTGACAAAAATGGAAAAATTAACATTGTTTTCAAGAGCCACAGAATAAATTTCATGCCTATTAACACATCATTGGTTTTTCTGGAAAGCTTTAATATAACTAATAAACATAATTGCCCAATAAAATAAAGATACAGGAGAGTATATGTTTTTAATTAGTTTTACATCCTTTGAATTGGTATTAGGGATAAAAAGTTAATCTAACTTTAGATAGGAAATTACAATGACACTAACACATAAGAACATGAAAAGTATTCAACCATCTTTAAGATAAGTCAACTTTGAAATTAATGTCAAGAGGAGAACCTAATATTTTGCTGATAAGCCATGATTTTCCCTTTAATAATTACCTTTTAAGAAAGTCACATTTTATTAAAATGATTAATTCACTGTACTACTTTCCTAATAGCACAAGAACCATGGTAATTGAAAGGAGATAACAAGAGTTTTCAGTAAAATATGTGAGTGGTGATAGGGTCTGCATTCCAGTATCAATTTAAATGTAAATATATACACACAATATTGATACCCGTTATAGAACCAGCAAAGATGGAAATCTTCTGCTTAGTTATTAAAAGCACCCTTAATGATTATGGTGAAGGTACTTAAGATTTAGCACTAATCAAATCCAAAATTCCCTTTTATCTTTTGCATTGAACTCTAACAAACCTCAAGCAAAATCTCTAACAGGAAGAAGTGAATTGTACCTCAGACAACCCCATAAAGCACTCTATCAATCCCATTAGTACCAAAGCTATTGAATTCTCCTAGAGTTTTGTGACAAGATTCAGCATCTGTTTTGCTAATCCCATTGATGTAAATAAAGAGTATTTTGTTCTGTATGATGATCTGAGAAACTTGATCTGTATCTACAGGGATTGTTGATTCCCTCTACCTATTGGGATTTGCAACTATACGGACAATTAAATGGTATTATCAACAGCATGGAAATTGGGTATTTTTAGCACATTCAAGAAAGAGAGGTCCTAATGGTGGAACTGGGATTTATCTGCTGGAGTGAATCCACTTGACACTATAAAGAGGTAATTACTCAGGTTTGAATTCCCCTTCTGAGGAGCATTTTTGCCAGAAAAAAAGAATCTGTAAAATTTTATCACATTTTCATAAATCTATGTACTTGCCAATTCCCCATAGTCACTGAATTTGGAGTTTGAAGATAGGAGATACATCCTAACTATAAAATTCTAAAGTTCCATAAAAATATAAATTATCATGTTACCATTATGCTTCTAGGAAGTTGTTAAAGAATTCCTACCATCTGAGTAAGTGGTGTATATCCTTTGAGATATCAATAAAAACACCCAATTAGGGTAGGTGTGCCTGCAAGAGGGGGAAAAAAAGAAGAAAAAAAAGAAAAGCTTCTCCAACAAGAAAGATGAAGATGACTTTCTGGAGAGGCAGTGTAATCTTGGTAATTTCATGTGGTTGGCAGGAAGCCTGGCTTCTAAATTTCTGCATCTCCATAATCTTTGATAACTGCTAGACACCAGGCGATCACGTGCTGTTTCACAAAGGGAGAGGTAGGAAGCACAAGAAGAACGTGCCCCATGCTAAGACGATGTCTTGGACGTGCCACCTAACCACACTGCAGACATCCCACTGGCCAGACTTTAGTCACAGGGCCACAGAGAGCAGCAAGGGAGTCTACGTTACAGGTGGCCATGTGCAGGAATAACAATGGGATATTATGACCAAAGCAGAAAGCGAACATGGATACTGAGAGGCAGCAACAGTCTTTGAAACAACCAAAAATGTATCTCCTTTAATTATATAGCATTAGTCTCTATGAATCCCCCAGAGGAATTTTTTTCCAGTTCAGCATATTTAAAGTTAATATTAAAATCCAATGAGCGCAACTGTCATTTACGATGTTCCTAATTCTGCCATAGCAAAGAACATGCATTTTGTTATTACCAGAGGATTTCAGTACCCCACTTACATAATACCTTCCCCACCCTCCTACTCAGCAAAGGGGTGTCATCTTTTTCTCACCATCTCTGCGAATAGCTTTCTCTACCCATCAGAATATGCTTTTCTCGATCTTTCTCTCTCTGGATGTCTTGAGAGTGTGATCCAGTTTTTTTGAGAGAGTGTGGTTTATTTGGGGCAAATATCAAAGCCTACAATCTTCAGTCCCAAAGCCTGTGCTTTTCTTGCCCTTTCCTCTGAAAATTAATGTATTCTGAATGATCCTGCCCATCTGTCTGGATGGCAGGGAATGGGTTTCCTGATTTCTTCCAGTTGATTCTGCTATGTTTGCCTTTAGCTTCAGAGTGTACTTTGCATTGCTGTGTGCAGTCTTAATAGCACGAAATGAAAAGAATGAATGGGGGTGGCACCTATTTCATTCCACAGTCATTCCACATCCCTAAAGTCCAGTGAATCCAATGTGTGGCTTTTCCTATGTGGGTAAGATGGCACCCATGGTCTCTGCATAACGTCGAAGCAGGCAGAGAAAACCAAAGTAAGCCAAGTAAAACATAAGAGCTTATGTAGTTCTGCAGGGCTGCCAGAGTGTGAATCGGCAGAAAACAGATTCTAAAAATATCTGTGTGAATTAAATTTAAGAATTTAAATACCTGGATGTAGAGTGTGGTTGGTTATCATCAAGCATTTTTATCACTCTTCTTGATAGCTGGCTCATAATTGTGAATGCACTGATGTGTATATGTGTACATACATATGCATATACTATAGCATATATACATATAATACACATGTAATGTATATTAATTGTAAGGGTATATTATTTCAGCCTAGATTTGCAGATGGCTTAGAGGTTTCTGCCAAAGATGCTTCCTACAGAAAAATTAAACATGTAAGTAAATTAAACTTTTAGAAAACAGGTAAGCTGGTGAATATTTAGAAGAAGATAAAAATATAGAGATATTATATTCATATATAAGACCATTACATTTGATAATTATAGATAAAATATGTACAAGTAGATAAAACATAGGAAAAAAAGTACCCAAGGAGACTATTACATGTGTAAGAGTATTTATGTACACACACACACACACACACACACACATGTCCTAGCAAGATCTCTGGACAGGGCTGGGTTCTAGCCCATTCTCCAGGAACAAGGTGTATAAGAGAGTTACTCAATTAGGTCTTGGAGCCTCAGTTTGCAAAATAAGGGGAACCAGATTATTCTGGATGATTTGTTTTTGTTTTTGTTTTTTTTTCCCCGAAATGTCTATGATCTTTATGGAAACAAAAACAGGGAAATAGGTCATTTCTGAATTAGTTCTGGACATATTCATCCATAAATAAAGCTATTTCAACTCAGTGTGAGTACCAACTAGGATTAATTGAGGATCTGCTGTAATTGTGTATAAAGTAACTCTTCACAATACATATTGGACTCAGACTTAGTCAATTTACGTTTGCAACACTTTGTAACTAAACGGAATTAAGCATGCCTTCAGCACTACCTCCTCTTAGGAGGTGTCAACTCCAAAATTCTTTGTCATTTTAATTAATTAAAATCATTCTTGTGATTTTTATTCCAGCAGATACACTGGACTCATATATAAAATCTTTAAAATTTAAGTTATACATCCTTTTTGAGGATCAGCTTTATACTTTTTTTTAATCTTGCATGTGATAGGTCCTTAAAAAGATGAGCCAATAATAAGAATTTTTTCCAGTGATACTGACACAGTATGGAATGTGGATTGTCTGAAAATTATGTGTTCAAATGTGAAAATTATAAAGGAGCCTTTATGCAGACACGGGAATTCAGAGAGAATTCTATCAATGCCATGTCCTCATTTCCCATATTAACAAGCAGTCTCTTCGAAAGCAATAAAAAGAAGGCATGGATTTTTTCAGACATCATCCAGGAAATGCTCTGACCCTGATCAGAAGGATCACAGGGGAAGAGGACACAAAGAACTCAGAGAACTTTCACGGTAGACTATAAGCTGAGGTTTAGGGGAGACAGTTCATAGCTCGTATTAATGGCATGATCATTTACGGCATAATCAGGGACTTCAAAGGGACTTTTTCATGTGCTTGGATGCATCCATCCTTGAAATGATCCTGTGAAATTAAGCTTCTTGAAGAAAATTCCAATCTTCCCTGTTTCAATCTGTACATTCTTGCACATGAGTATGAACGTGTGCACACGTGTATGAGTTGAGAGGTGAATATGATGTTTTTCTTACTTCTAGACATAACTTTATAATACAAAAGGTAAGCAAATCTAAAAGTCACACTAAATTTTTATTAAGGCTTTCTACCTTATTTTGATATTTTCCTGTCAGGGAAATTACCTCCATGTAATTGTACTGACCTGAATGAACAAGCAGCTAGCAATCCCCAAACTCCTTACAAGACAAAGGGGAACGTAAGTAAAACTACATTAATTCTAATGAGTGTTGCTCTCATTCTTGTGTTCGGTTAATAAGTCATGGATAAGGCAACACTTTCTTGGCAGAGTTACTAGAACCAGGTCAGCATGAATGCCTTTAAACTAGCTTTCAAAGTTCTACAAACAAGAAAAATACTTAATCCAAATCAAAAGCGAATTGATTTGCATAATGAACTTTTCTGTTCTTCCATGCACAAGGTAAAAGAATTCTCTGGAAGTTGTTAAATTATGTTTCAGCTTTGTTTCAGTGCACCTGAAAAGCATAAAATCATGAATCTCACCAGTGGAAAGGATATTACTCCTTCCATCCTGCTTGAGATCCACCCATCTTTTGATAAAATTGTTCTGTCAAACCTAGCTATATTACTGGTGAAATTAATATAGGTGGAAGCAAAGACAGCAACAAAATTGGCCTTTTATTCAGAGGGAAATAAAGAGCTACTGACGCAGGGGAATGACCCAACATATTTTGGGAAGACCAGTACCTCGGGGAGCAGAGACAGAAGACAAATGCAGAAGCAGGGGTGCTGGTGGGGAGGGTGCTAGGGCTATGCAGGAGTGAGAGCTTTGGGGTGGCCATGCAGAGACCAAGATGTGATATAATGCTAATTTGTATGCATTACATATGCTTATATATAACATAAGATTATAAATAAGCAGAAATTATGGATTATAGGCAGCACCATTATTTTTCAGACATTTGTGGGTCTTATGATCAATAAGCCTGATTTTACATTTATATATGCTGACCTTCCAGAAAAAATAATTACAGAATTCCAAGTGCATACATTATTCTGAAATACTTTATGGTTTTAAATTACAAAAAAAAAAAAAAAAAAGGCGTTGCTATAAAGTGAACCAATCTTTCATCACCTGGTAGAGTTGATGTGGTTAATATAATTGTTCATAATATAAGAGCCTGTTATATAGCCACAGAACTCTTATTTCAATACTTTGTTCTGTCCAGGTGAATAACACTTCACAACATTTTCCTGCCCATTTCCTGCCCTACACAAAACTAATACGCAACAGGGAATAAAGTTACCATTATGCTATTTCAAAAATACTGAAGGCCAGCTTTGAAAAAGGTGTCACTGATCTATTTTATGTACTGATGAATGAATTAAATTAGAGTGCATACTGTATTATACCATTTCTATAAAATCCTAGATATACAAACTAATCTATAGTGAAAGAGAGCAGATGAGCAGTTGCGTGGGGGTGGAAAGGTAGGGAAGTTTGGGAGGAAGGGGCATGAGGATACTTTTTGGGATGATGAGATATGCTCCCTAAATTGATATCATGGTTTTATGAGTGGATATATGACAAAATGTATTAAGTTTTACAACTTAAATACTGATAGTATTATATATCAATTATATCTTAATAAAAAAGTTAAAAATAACTACAGTTGCATTTATAAGATTTCCATTTCCCAGAGGTATTAGAATATGTCTATTTCCTTGAAAACCAAGCACACTTAAAGTTCCATAAATTCCTAAAATTATCATCACTGCCCTGTTTGGTATCAACTGTACTTGCTTATGAATTTTTTGTTAGTTCTATGAAAACTTTTAGAGAATAGAAGCTTGGCAAATTAGTACACATTAATGGGAAACAAACTTTTTAAATTTTAATAAATTTTAAGAGTCATGAAGTAATACAATTTTAGAGTAATATGTGTTTCTTACAAAACAGTTCTGAGCAGTATTAAAATCATAATAAAATTTTTTTTGAGTGCTGAGACCTACCAAAACCAAATTAAAGCCCAAATTCTACCAATGAGAAATAATCTTTACAAAAACCAGGTGAATACCATTCCAGGTGTGTGTGTGTGTATGTGTGTGTTCCCAGATATAGACGGATGTTAAAGAAGAAAGCATTTGCACAGATCTATATGTATTGAACACCGTACCACCATTTTAATCCATTAGCATTTCTAATCTTGATTATTTCCCCTTCACAGGCCCTGGTTGACCCCACCATGACTTAGTACTCATGACAACAGAGCACTGATAGAATTTTTACTCAGAGTGAAATGTGTTCATATAACACGCGAATTTTCTTTGGTGTATACTTGTCAAGTCTTCTCTGTAATCAAGAAATGTACCACTTTCTTTCCCTCTAATTTTTTTTTTCAATAGGCAACAGGGGAGGGATTTTTTTCTGAGAAGGTTAACATGATATCATGAAAATTAAAATGATATAAAATGATATTAAATCCAGCCATGTAATTTAGGATAGCTATCAGAAGGACCTAAAACATGCCCTTTAATACTTTCATTTTTTACACTGTAAATATGAGTTTGAGATACTTTCCTTACTAAATATTAGTTATTATCTGTAAACAGTGCACAAATATACTTGATCTTCATTATAACTTTCTATCTAGGAGACTTCTAGGCATTCAGGATTCTGCTTTGTAACTTGGTGAAAGATATATATAGATATATATGAAAAATTGTATGTAAAGCAGATACTTCCACAATGAATTAAAAATGTGTAAAGGAAAATTAAGAAATTAACAAAATTTTTAAAATGCAAGACGAATTCATTAGTGTTTAAAATGATGCCCTCCTTAAACCAAAATGAAACCGTCCAAACATTTCATAACCAGGAAACCTCTCTGGCCTTTAATTACCTAAGAACATCTCTCCCCATATAGGAAGAAGCAATTTTGAGTCATTTCTTCATGAAGGGTATGGGAGACAAGACATGAAAGACAGTTTTTCCTAAACATCTATTCTGTTAATTTTGGTAAAATAAGTGCCAGGGTCTAAAGCTCCATATAAAGTACATATTGTGATCATAAGTAACATTTCTTTTTTACCTGTAGTCAGCCGATTTATTCAATAGTTTATAAGGTTGTTTTTGGAGAAAAAAAAAATTCCAGGGGCACCTGCGTGGCTCAGTCTGTTAAGCATCTGCCTCCAGCTGGGGTCATGATCCCAGGGTCCCGGTATGGAGCCCCGCTTTGGGCTCCCTGCTCTGAAGGGAGCCTGCTTCTCCTTCTCCCTCTACTGTTCCTTCCCCTACTTGTGCTCTCTGTCTGTCAAATAAATAAACAAAATATTGAAAGAGGAAAGGGGGAAAAGAAAAAGGAAAAAAGAAAGGGTGGAAGGAAAGGAAAGAGGAAATGAAAGGCAAGAGGAAAGAGGAAAGGATAGAAAAAAAAAAAAAAAAAGAGAAAAAAAATTCCAATCCTGGAACCAGTCCCGTGGGATCCCCGGGTGTGAAGACCCCACACGGAACCTCCTGGCACTGAAGGCCACACGGCCTAGAAGACCCTGGCCCTTCCTACTTAAAGCCTTAATTAGGAATAATTGATCCCAGGCTCCATAAAGGAAAAAGGACTAGGCTTAAGGAAAGTATTCATTAGGTAAATTTCATTGACAGCCCAACTTAGGGTCATTTGAAAAATTCACTGTTGCAATCCCAATAACCGTTAGGGACGAGCTAATGCTAAGCAGCCCCCGCACACAGACACTATCCTGGATTGAAATGGGAATCCAGAATTTATTACTTAGCTACAGCATTCCTGTTAAATAATTTCCCTTGCATGCCTCTCTAATATCAGAAATGTTTGGAGAGGTAAAAATATCATTGAAAACAAAAATACCAAAGAATTTGAATGTTTTGTTCACCACTAGGATCATTCCAGTTTTCACTCCTTTGAAACCTCCTGCTATGCAGCAGGGTGGCTCAGTGTGAGGACACACAGCCCTGCGGTTCTCCCGAAGCTCACATTCCCACGGGAAAGAGAAGAAACACCCCGTTCTGCTGCAGGACAGCGTGTGTAAGAGCCACGGAGTCCGTGCCTCACAAGTGGTGGAAAGACATTCACGCTCCGTGAGACTGACCTCACCAAACCCAGTGAGAGGGCGAACCACACAAGTACCCAGGGAAAGGGAACTTCAGGCAGAACCCCGCCCCCCCCCCCAGAAAGTTACAGCTTTGGGGCACGTGGAGATGCAGGAAATTTTGCGTGAAGGAACTTCAATAGAGACTGATTTCTACATCTCCCCAAATACAAATTGATCAATGCTGCCCTTTTTAGGATTTGCTGTAAGTTCAAAAACCCCTAAATACATTATAGTGATACCTTTGGACATTCTGTATATGCGATACACCTATCATATCTTTATGTATTCATTATTGCTCTTGAAGAAGCTGCCTCAAACTAAACTTCAAATAACATTTGAACTTCTTACAAGGGGGCTCAGGACCCCAAGCAAAATCAGAAGCCATCAGGCCTTTTATTTATTTTTAAAGATTTTATTTATTTATTTGAGAGAGAGAGAATGAGAGAGCACATGAGAGGGGGGAGGGTCAGAGGGAGAAGCAGACTCCCTGCCGAGCAGAGAGCCCGATGTGGGACTCGATCCCGGGACTCCAGGATCATGACCTGAGCCGAAGGCAGTCGCTTAACCAACTGAGCCACCCAGGCGCCCCAAACCAAACTGGAATTTAATATTAAATTTTAAGTATATCCACTTGTGTAGTCTTTAAATGCTTATATATTTATCCAGCAATAATTCTAAAACTGTTTAGTATTTATTAACGGATACATTTAATAAAAAGTTGATAGCTAAGCATAAAACCTGCATAGCAACAGAAACTAGAAAATAGATCTACCATATGATTCAGCAATTCCACTTCTAAGTATCCACAAACAGGATACAGAAGTGATAGCTGCACTCCCATGTTTGTTGCAGTATTAGTCACAATAGCCAAGATACGGAAAACAACCCATGTGCCCATGTGACTTTATATTTACACACACACACACACACACACACTAGAATATTGTTCAGCAGGGGCGCCTGGGTGGCTCAGTCGTTAAGCGTCTGCCTTCGATTCAGGTCATGATCCCAGGGATCGAGCCCTGCATTGGGCTCCCTGCTCTGTGGGAGGCCTGCTTCTCCCTCTCCTACTCCCCCTGCTTGTGTTCCCTCTCTCGCTGTGTCTCTCTCTGTCAAATAAATAAATAAAATCTTAAAAAAAAAAAAAAAAGAATATTGTTCAGCATGAGAAGAACATCCTGCCATCTGAGGCAAAATGGGTGGAATCTGAGCACATTATGCTGGGCTAAGTAAGACAAATACGGTCTGATATCACTCAGATATGGAATCTAAAAAAGCCAAATTCATAAACACAGAGTAAATGGTGGTTACCAGGAGACAGGAGTGGTGGCAGGACAGATGTTTAAAGGGACAAACTTGCAATTAGTAAATAAGTCCTAGAAATCTAATGCACACAATAAGGAATACTGTAGTCATCAAACTTGCTAAGAGGCTAGAATTTTATTCTAACCATTTAAAAGAAATTATAATTATGTAATGTTATGAAGGTGCTAATTATATAATCATTTTATAATTTATAAATGTATCAAGTTAACGGGTTGACATATTAAATTTACACAATGTTATATGTCAAATATATTTCGATAAAAAGATACAAAATTGCTTATAAGCCTAAAACTCAGTTAAACATGTGCAATTTAAAATAAGTTGACATAAAGATGTGTATTTGGCCACTGTACGTGGACACTGTACGTGGACACAGTTTTAGTAAAACTGACTCAAATTCCTGAGTTTGTGATATTTAACTTAGAATGGCAGGTCATATAACACATTAAAAATGGTACATATATAGAAATTTATAAAAACCCCAGAACTGTGTAACAGCTCTGACATTTCTCAGATACATTTGTATTTAAATACTTCAGTTTGGAGTCTCTTATGGTTTGCTTAGAGAACTGAGGGTTACTGCAGGGAGGTGGGTGGGGGATGGGCTCTATGGGGGATGGGCATTAAGGAGGGCACTTGTGATGAGCACTGAGTATTATATGTAAGTGATGATCACTAAATTCTACACTGAAACCAATATATACCCTATATGTTAACTAGAATTTAAATAAAAAATTGAACAATAAAATACTTTAAGCATCCACATCCCCTTTCTTACTTCTATTTATGTAATAGAATTTCACTTAAAACGTATAATATGATCTTAACAAGTTGCTTAAAGATGCTAATCTAAGTTCTTATTCTACTATCAAGGTGCCTGATGTTGCTATCACCTTTTAAATTTTGTAAATGCATATTTATCTACACTTTTTTCACTTGCAATGCCTTTGCAATTTTTGAATTTTTAAGCTTCCATGCTCTTGTAGCCCTTCCCAGATATTTCTGCTTATTTGGTTTGAGATACAAATTACTCAAACAATTTTAGCATACATCCTTAAAAGTGACTAGGATATAGATCTACATCATCCTTTTCTGAAAGTCACATATAGTTATGATCATCTACTTTATAGCCCAGGACACAAAGGTGAAGTCTGAGACATTTAAAAATGACACAGCAATGTGTGATTTTGGAGACAAATTATTATTATACATGCTAACCAATCTCTCTCAGGTTTTATGGGAATTTATCACCAAAAATCAGGAAAAACTCTAGTCCAGTTTGCAGGGCACAAATTAATCGATGAGGTATATTCTTCAAAGGCAACAGATAAAAAAAGTCAGAAAGTAAGGAGTTCTATCTGCTAGAAGGATTTTGAATAAACTGCCTTTATTTTCTGTTGAGGGCAACAGAAAATGAGGATCAGATATTACTTCTCCCGACTTGTTAGGCCTTTGCTTTTCTTGAAATTTTTTTCTAAGTTTTCTGGCAGAATTTGGAGATTCCCATCCTTCCACCCAAGTCCTACAGAGAAGGAGTGATAGAAATGCGTCCTTCTCTCTGCGCATGATCTAATCACAGCTTTCTGTTCTCAAAATAACTTGCTCTCTTTTTTATCTTAAGAAGATTGTCAGTGATGTCACACAATTACACTTGCTTTTTCAGTGGAGTGAAAAAGAGCACATTATAACGACTGAAAAAACATCTCGTGTCTTTGTTCTTTTTTTTTTTTTTGTAATTATGTATGAATTCTCTCTTAGCAATGTGAGATAGCTTGAAAACATTCCACACTCTTTGACCCACCTTTCATAAAGGGATGGAGCCCACTTTTTCTCTCCTGGACTATGAACCAGCCTTAGAGCCTGGCTTCTAGCAGAGATAAAGCACTGGAAGTGGCTTAGAAAAACTTGGTGAGAAAAGGTGATACAGGTTCTACCAGACTTGCTGTCCCTTGAGACCTGCCCTGAGTCACTATGTAAGATATCCGGCTTCTCTGATGCCATCTTGGAGGGATCAGGAGACCACACTAATCATTGCCAGTTGCCCAAGCAGCTGAGCTTCAAGCTCCCAGCTATTTGAGTTTTCCCAGCAGCAACTGCCACAGGACATCAAACACTTGAGTGAGGTTGCAAAAGATTCCATCCCTTCATCTGCATGCCTTCCAAGAGGCCTCAGAAACCATGGAGCAGAGAAAATTCACCCTTCTGTGCGCTCCTTGAATTTCTAATCAATGGAATCTGAGCAAAATAAATGGTGGTTTTATGGCACTAATTTCTTTTATATCCACTGGAACATAATGGACTAACTCAAGTCACAATACCAGGTTTTAGTGACAGTTACTAAGTCCAGCAGGACATGTTAACTCATCTAATTGTGGTAATCATTTCATGATATACACACATATCAAATCAACACATTGTTCATCTTAAACTTGCACAATGTTATATGTCAATTATAGTACAATAGAGCTTGAAAAAAATTTTTAATGAATAAACCCATTGTTTCTAGATGAAGGAAAAATGGTCACATGACAAGAGGCATCATCAACTATGCAGCTAACCACACAGGGTTCCCATGCACTCCCAGTATCACAATGGACACATCTATATCTTTTATGAATGTTGCTTGATGTTTTAGGAGAACTTACAGTTCCTTCTTTAAACGCAGTGCTTACTAACATATTACTTTTTGAACTTGTGCCCAAACATATTGAATAGCTCATTAGAATACTAAAAATTGAAAGTTTTCATTGCTTGGGCAGTGCCTCCTTGCAGTATGAAAAACAATAAAATTTTTTGGAAATCATTTATGACAGGTTTTTTTTTGGTATTGAGCAGTATAAAAATGATATGGCAGTATAAAATGCTTGCAACTTGTACCATTTTTTGAGAAGTACTAACTTTGTTAATATTCTCGGAGTAAAAATATCTTGGCTGTAAACAACAGATGCTTCCATTCCTGTGTACAGACTCAAACCACAGGTAGGACCCGTTATTTGAGCTGAATTATCACCACTGATAAAAAAACGTAAAGGATATTTTGTATACTTTATTATACAATATTCTTTCCTAAATTGACTTAAAAGAAATGATCTCTTCCACTAATTCAAATTGATAGTCCTAAAAGGTCTGAAAATTCACTCTGTCATCTTCATTACTAGATATTTCATCAAAAATAGCAATAGATATCAAAATGGATGAACTGGAGTTTTATCTGCTCTTTCTTCTGTGTATTTGCTTCTATAATGTGCTGGCCAGTCTCCCCGCAAACCTACAATGGGTGTGGAAAACAGTAAAAAGGAAGAGGAAACCCAAGAGGAGAGAAATCCTTGGACACAGATGAAGCAGATCAGTAGCCTCCCAGAAATTAAGGTTTTGACCATTCTTAACATAAAATTTATTGTGAATAAGAAAGTTAAAGTAGCCTAGACAAGGAATTTTTTTTTCTGTTTGGTAACTTTTCCTAATTAAGAATTTTACCTCAGAAGTTAGTTTCATATTATTTGCTTCTATAATTCCATTGAAACACCAAGATTATCATTCTTCTAAGATCATTTTTCTTGGCTTCAACATTGTACAGCTAATTCAGTTATTTCAGTTCCCTCCAAAGGTTGCCTTTAAAACTACTGTCTCTCAGATATTCCCAGTCATTTTTCAAATTTTTGCATGTTGAATCCTGTGGAAGTATAGCATTTGAAGATAAAAAAAAAAATATGACAAATGAATTTTTTAGCCATTTATAAAAATTGAGTTTAATTTTGTTCTTACGTATTGTCCAAATGTATTTTTTTCCTATTAGGTTTTTTGCTTTGTGCATAGAGCCCTTAGTAAAGGTCATTCAACACATTCTAACTACAGCACCATTTAATGTTGTAGGGAAAACCAGGAAAAGTAGGGCAAGTTTGGCCTGAGTCCAGGACGGCACAATGATGGCAGGGCACCCCCCACACAGCCCCTGTGGCAGCACAGATCCACGGTTCCTACCTTACTTCTTAGGATCCGGGAGAGGGCTACAGACATGGCTGGACAGCTCCCTGGTTTCTCTTACTGACAGCTGGGTGCCCAAGGAACCCGGACAAGCTTCCTGATGATTTCTCCCTAAATACCTACTCTAGAGATTGTAGGCATGTGGAATCTCTCAACAGGTTCATCTGAAAATCTTTAACCAAACAGCATACGCAATCTACTTAGAGAAAATGTATTTATAATATGTGTATATTTTAGGATGAGCATCCTTTCAGGATTTGCAGACTGTGATTTCCCTCTAAATGAACCCAATCACCATACCATTACTGATAAAAACTCTTATCAAGATTATTCATTTGCCACATTGGAAAAGCTTAATACAAACCAACAAATAACTAAGCAAATATATAATGACCAAGTAAACAAATGATTGAATCAACAAATGAATGAATGCTACATTTATAGAAGCACTAGCATGTGTGATGTGAAATTTTAGGCAGAGAATCAAGTTCTAGCTCTCTTAATTCCTAGGATGCTGTTTGGACCAGTAACTTAATCTCACTGACTCTTATGGGCTCCTCAAAAGAAAAAAAAAAAAAAAAACATCCATTTGTCTGTTATAGATATCACATGGGACATCCATGGTAAAGGTACCATGCTGACTCTCTAGCATAAATGACCTATATACACTTTGTTCCACACTACATGCTACCAATAAGACTAAGATTTTGAGCTATTAGGGGGCCCAGACAGATGTCCATTCCAAAAACTAGAAGGCTACCTCCTTATTGGTAGCCTGTTAATGCTTAAACCAGGAGATCATTTTTGGTTTTCTAACAAAGAAGTGCCATGAATAACTGGGCTTGAGACTTTCGCAAAGTGAGCAACTGCTATACAAATCTAAAGAAGTGATGCTTGACTATGATAAACTCTAAGACTGCATTCTTCAAAACGTCATTAAGATGGAGGATGCTGCAAAAGTCTGACAACCCAGGCATGCCTACTTCTCCCCCAAGAGATAGGCTGGTGTTGATCTCACTGGTGGTGTTCTATCTATGCACCATAAAGTCCTACCAGATAAGCAAAAACCACCATGGAGCATTTGCTAGACTTACTAGGATCCCAACTGTGTCACTCTGAAAATTCAGCAAAATTAGCTTATGTGAGTACACAATCTTCCCTTGGTAAGCCATAAAATCTTGATATAACTTGCATGTTTCATCTATGCCATCTGTACCAACTTACTATATTGTAAATGGTTTATAATAAAATGAGAAAATCACTATACTTTTGCATTTCCTTCTGTATTCATATTGCATCTATAAAACTGACTGTGTATGCTTTTTAAAACTCTATCTATTAACCTAAGAATTGCAGAGCATGGCAGGTCTAGTCAGGGTCCACTCAAAATGACTTGTCTTTGCTCTGACACCGTACTTAAAATGTGGTCCTCCAAAAGAACCCGCAGGTCCCTCTCCTGCCCCTCAGCATAATCTAACTTCAGTAAACAGCACAGTGCCAACATTGGCTGCCTAACCTGCTTACACCAAGTCCCACCCTCCTGTACTCTGCTGGTGCTGCTTTTCTTGGGCAAGTGTGCCTAATGACCAGTGCAGCAGGCCCCTTGTCCAGAAGACCAGCACAAACCCCCTTGCATGCACGGACCACACAGTTCTGCAAAGCTTCAACTCTAATGGAAAGAGCATCAGGTCTCTTAAGAAGCAGACCAGAGCGCACTAGGTATAACTTGCCACATTCTGGCCAAGGTCCAAATACTCCCCACTGTAGCAAGAAACTGCAGAGGGCTGACCTGAGGGATAGAGTGACCATAAGACAGCAGCAGAATGCATGCAGCACACACCAGAAACACTTCCTGAAGTGTCAGACCCTGGGCAGTTTATGACCTCTTCTTCATAAAGCCATTACTCTCAGGAGCATGAAATGTAACAGGCTTTCCTAACACAGAGAAGACAGAAACCTAGATAAAATGCCAAGATGGAGGGACTCATCCCAAAAGAAAGAACAAGAAAAGGTCACAGCCAGAGACCTAAGCAAAACAGATAGAAGTAATATATCTGAGCCAGAATTTAAAGCAACAATCGTAAGGACACTACCTGGGCTTGAGAAAAGCATAGAAGACATCAGGGAGACCTCTACTGCAGAGATAAAAGAGCTAAAAACAAATCAGGCTGAAATAAAAAATGCAGTAACTGAGATTTGAAACTCACTGGATGTAATGACCACAAGGCTAGAAGAAGCAGATGGACAAATAAGTGATCTAGAAGATAGAGTTCTAAAAAATAATGAAGCTAAACAAAAGAGGGAAAGAAAAATCTTGGATCACAAAAGTAGACTAAGGGAACTCACTGACTCTATCAAGTGTAATAACATTCGTAGTATAGGAGTCACAGAAGAAGAGAGAGAAAAGGGGGCAGAAGGTTAATTTGAGGAAATTATAGCTGAAAACTTCCCTAAATTGGGAAGTAAACAGACATCCAAATCCAGGAGGCATGGAGAACTGCCATCAAAATCAATAAAAGCAGGCCAACACCAAGATAAATCTGCAAAATATAAAGAAAAAAAATCCTAAAAGCAGCAGACAAAAGTAGTCGCTAACGTACAAGGGAAGACCAATAAGGTTAGCAGCAGATCTCTCCACAGAAACTTGACAAGCCCAGAAAAGAGTGGCATGATGTATTCTAGGTGCTGAATGGGAAAAAAAACTGTAGCCAAGAATACTCTTTCCAGCAAAGCTGTCATTCAGAATAGAAGGAGAGATCAAGAGTTTCCCAAACAAAACTAAAGGAGTTCATGACCACTAAACCAGCCCTGCAAGTAATATTAAAAGGGACTCTTTGAGTGGGAAAGAAAGACCAAAAGCAACAAAGACCAGAAAGGAACAGAAAATCTCCAGAAATAACAACAGAACAAGTAATAAAAAGGCACTAAGTACAAAACTATCAATAGTCACTCTGAATGTAAATGGACTAAATGCTCCAAACAAAAGACATAGAGTGTCAGAATAGATTAAAAAAAAAAAAAAAAAAAGACCCATCTATATGCTGCCCACAAGAGATTCACTTTAGACCTAAAGATGCCTTCAAATAAAAAGTGAGGGCATGGAGAAACATCTATGATGCAAATGGACATCAAAAGAAAGCTGGAATAGCAATACTTATATCAGACAAACTAGATTTTAAACCGAAGACTGTAACAAGAAATGAAGAAGGGCACTATATCATAATAAAGGGAACAATCCAACAAGAAGATTTAACAATTGTAAATATTTATGCCCCCAATTGGGACCACCCAAATATATAAAACAATAACAAACATAAAGGAACTTGCCACAATGAACATAAAGGAAAAATAATAGTAGTGGACTTTAACACCCCACTTACATCAAAGGACAGATCATCTTAAGCAGAAAATCAGCAAGGAAACCATGGCTTTAAATGACACACTAGACTAGATGGACTTAACAGATATATTCAGAACATTTCATCCTAATACAGCAGAATACACTTTCTTTTCAAAGTGCACTTGGACATTCTCCAGAATAGATCACATACTCGGTCACAATTCAGACCTCAACAAGTACAAAAAGACTGAAATCATACCATGCATACTTTCTGATCACAATGCTATGAAACTTGAAGTCAACCACAAGAAAAAATTTGGAAAGACCACAAATACACATAGGCTAAAGAACATCCTACTAATGAATGAATGGGTCAACCAGAAAGTTAAATAATAAAAAAAAATACATGGAAACAAATGAAAATACAACAGTCCATAACTTTGGGATGCAGCAAAAGTGGTCCTAAGAGGGAAGTATGTAGCAATACAGACCTACCCCAAGAAGCAAGAAAAATCTGAAATAACACAACCTAACCTAACACCTAAAGGAGCTAGAAAAAGAACAAATGAAGCCTAAAGCCAAGAGATGAAGGGGGAGAAAATACAGACCAGAGCAGAAATAAATGATATAGGAACAAACAAAAAACCAGGAGCTGGTTCTCTGAAAGAATTAAATTGATATACTCTTAGCCAGACATACAAGAAAACAGAAAAGACCTAAATAAATAAAATCACAATGAGAAAGGAGAAATAACAACCAACACCACAGAAATACAAACAATTATAAGAGAATATTCTGAAAAATTATATGCCAACAAATTGGACAATCTGGAAGAAATGGATGGATTCTTAGAAACATATACACTTCCAAAACTAGAAAGGGAAGAAAGAGGAGAGTGATGACCAACAAAGAAATTGAATCAGTAATCAAATGTCTGACTCTTGGTTTCAGCTCAGGTCATGATCTCATGGGCCATGGGATCGAGCCACATCTCAGGCTCCACACTCAGCGTGGAATCTGCTTGAAGATGCTTTCCCTCTGCCCCTCATCCTGCTCCCATTCTCGCTTGTGCTCTCTCTCTCTCAAAAAAATAAACCTTAAAAAAAAAATTTCCCAACAAACAAAAGTCCAGGGCCAGATGATTTCCCAGGGGAATCCTAGCAATCACTTAAAGAAGAGTTAATACCTATCCATCTCAAGCTATTCCAAAAAATAGAAATGTATCTCATTTTTTAAAATATTTGAGAGAGAGAGAGCACAAGCAGGGGGGAGGTGCAGAGGATGATGGAGAAGAAGTCTCCCTGCTAAGCAGGGAGCCCGACCTGGGGCTCAATCCCAGGACCCTGGGATCATGACCTGAGTCAAAGTCAAATGCTTAACCGACTGAGCCACCCAGGTGCCCTTTCCAAACTCATTCTATGAGGCCAGCATTACCCTGATTCCAAAACTAGACAAAATTTCCACTAAAAAAGAGAACTATAGGCCAATATCTCTGATGAACATGAATATAAAAATTCTCAACAAAATTTTCGCAAATCAAATCCAACGGCACATTAAAAGAATCATTCACCATGATCTAGTGGGATTTATTCCTGGGTTGCAAGGTGGGTCAATATTTGCAAATCAATCAACGTGTACAGCACGTTAATAAAAGAAAGGATAAGAGCCATATGATCCTCTCAATAGATGCAGAGAAAGTATTTGACAAAGTACTCATCCATTCATGATAAAGGGGTAGAAGAAACATACCTCAACATAATAAAGCCATATACAAAAGCCCACAGTTAATATCATCCTTAATGGGGAGAAAGCTGAGAGCTTTTCCTTTACAGTCAGGGATAAGACAGGGATGTCCATGCTCACCACTGTTGTTCAACATAGTCCTGGAAGTCCTAGCCTCAGCAGTGAAAAAACAAAAAGAAATAAAAGGCATCCAAACCAACAAGGAAGAAGTCAAACTTTCACTATTTGCAGATGACATGATGCTCTGTATAGAAAACCCAGAAGTCTCCACACAAAAATTTCTAGAACTGATAACGCGAAGTCAGTAAAGTTGCAGGAAACAAAATCAAAGTACAGAAATCTGTTGCATTCCTATACACCAGTAATGAAGCAACAGAAAGAGAAATCAAGGAATCAATCACATTTACAGTTGCACCAAAAACAATAAGATACCTAGGAATAAACCTAACTAAAGAGGTAAAAGATCTGTACTCTGAAAATTATAAAACACTGATGAAAGAAATTGAAAATGACACAAAGAAATGGAAAAACATTCCATGTTCATGGATTGATTGGAAGAACAAATATTGTTAAAATGTCTATGCTACCCAAAGCAATATACACATTTAATGCAGTCATTATCAAAATACCAGCAGCATTTTTCACATAGTTAAAACAAACAATCCTTAAATTTGTATGGAACCACAAAAGACCCCAAATAGTCAAAGTTATCTTGGAAAAGAAAAGCAAAGCTGAAGGCATCACAATTCCAGACTTTATATTACAAAGCTGTAGTGATCAAGACAGTATGATACTTGCACAAAAATAGACACATAGATCAATGGAACAGAATAGAAAACCCAGAAATGGACCCATAACTCTATGGTCAACTGATCTTCAACAAAGCAGGAAAAAATATCCAATGGAAAAAAGACAGTCTCTTCAACAAGTGGTATGGGAAAACTGGACAGCCACATGCAAAAGAATGAAACTGGACCACTTTCTTACACCATACACAAAAATAGATTCAAAATGGATGAAAGACCTAAATATGAGACAGGAAACCATCAAAATCCCAGAGGAGACCACAGTCAGTAACCTCTTTGACATTGGCTGTAGCAACCTGTTACTAGATACATCCCTGGAAACAGGGAAACAAAAACAAAAATGAGCTAGTGAGACTTCATCAAGATAAAAATCTTCTGCACTATGAAAGAAACAATCAACAAAAAAGACAACCTAAGGAATGGGGGAAGATATTTGCAAATGATATATTTTTTTAAAAAAAGATTTTATCTATTTGACAGAGAGATAGCACAAGTAGGCAGAGCAGCAGGCAAAGGGAGAGGGAGAAGCAGGCTCTCCACTGAGCAAGGAGCCCAATGCGGGACTTGATCCCATGATGCTGGGATTATGACCTGAGCCAAAGACAGCCGCTTAACCGACTGAGCCACCCAGGTGCCCGCAAATGATGTATCTGATAAAGGGTTAGTATCCAAAATCTATAAAGAACTTGCCAAACTCAATACCCAAAAACAAATAATCCAGTTAAAATATGGGCAGAAGACATGAATAAACATTTTCCCAAAGAAGACATACTGATGGCTAACAGACACATGAAAAGATGCTCAACATCATTCATTGTCAGGGAAATACAAATCTAAACTACAATGAGATATCACCTCACATCAGTCAGAATGGCTAAAAACAACACAGGAAAAAAACGGACGGTGAGGATGTAGAAAAAGGGGAACTCTTCTTACACTATTGGTGGGAATGCAAACTGTGCAGCCACTCTGGGAAACAGTGTTAAGTTTCCTCAAAAAGTTACAAATAGAGCTACCCTATGACTCAGCAACTGAACTCCTATTTACCCAAAAGATATAAAACTACTGACTCAAAGGGACACATGCACCCCGATGTGTATAGCAGCATTATCAACAATAGCCACATTGTGGAAAGAGCTAAAATGTTCATCGACTGATGAATGGATAAAGAAGAGGTGATATATATACACAATGGAATATTATTCAGCTGTCTAAAACAAATCTTTCCATTTGCAATGACATGGATGGAGCTAGAGATTATAATGCTAGGCAAAATAAGTCAGAGAAAGACAAATACCATATGATTTCACTCATGTGTGGAATTTCAGAAACGAAAAAAAGAGGAACACAGAGGAAAAAGCAAAAACAAAAGGTATGGCAAACCAGAAAATAGACTCAACTATAGAGAACAAACTGAGGGTTCCTGGACGGGAGGTGGGCAGGGAGATGGGTTAAATGGGTGATGGGGATTAAGGAGGGTACTTGTTGTGATGAGCACTGTTATATGGAAATGATGAATCACTAAATTCTACATCTGAATCTAATATTACATTGTATGTTAAGTAACTGGAATTTAAATAAAAACTTGAAAAAAATTAAAATAAATAAAATGTGGTCCTCAGATCATCAGTGGCCCCATCCTGGACCTACTGAAACAAAATCTACACATTAACAAAATCACCAGATGATTCATGTGCTCATTCATGTTTAGGAAACATGGCCCTAGTACTTGCTTCAGTTTCATACCAGGTGTGATTTCTGGGACTATAGAGATGCTAGTCTTCCACCAAACCAACCATTGAATAAACTCTAGCAAATTAATCTTATGAGATCAATGTAGTAAGAAAGAATTGATTAATCTCAACTAGGAAAAAGATCATTGGTTTGTGTGTGCATGAGGTGTGTGTTATCCAGCCATTAAAAATCTTAAACTACAAGAATTAAAAAAAAACAAAACGAATATTCCAAGGAATGAAACAGAAACAAAATAAATGACCCCTAAAGACACTTAATTGATGGTTGATGTACCCAAAACTTCTAGTCTTGTGGACTAACTTCTGCAGTTTGTTTTTAAAGCAATCAGAAGAGTCCTGATTTACATATAGAGAGATACACACACACACACAAAGTGTGCATACAATTAAAATAAACATTCTAAAAGATTAAGAAGTTAATAGTGAGCGGTACTATTCAAGACGATTTTTCTTATGTCATTTGCATTCTTGAAGTTACATCAGAAAAAAACATTGTAACTAAATAATAAAAATACTAACTTTTGAAACTCATTTGATCCTTGATACACACACACATATTTGATGTCCATATAATGAAATATCTAAAATCTGAGAAAGCTCAAATAACATTTTATAAATGGCTAAAATACAAAATTCATAAGATAAAGCCTGATTTTATCTAAATTTGAATAAGGACATCTTCATCAATTTTTAAACACTTTTTTTTTTTTTTTGACAGAGAGAGAGACAGCGAGAGAGGGAACACAAGCAGGGGGAGTGGGAGAGGGAGAAGCAGGCTTCCCGCTGAGCAGGGAGCCCGATGCGGGGCTCAATCCCAGGACCCTGGGATCATTACCTGAGCCAAAGGCAGATGCTTAACGACTGAGCCACCCAGGCGCCCCTAAGCACTTTTAAATGGGAAATAAGTTACATGCAACATTTTTATAAGCATTTTAGTTTTTGAAACCCTAACAAAATTCCTGCAAAAAATATTGCAACAATGGCCGAATGGGATGTTCAAGTCAATGGACAAAGGGAATAGGGGAAATGGTAAAAAATCGTTTAATCTGTGTTATTAAAAATCCGAAGCTGCAAATTGTGAAATTGAATAGCTGATTAGCATGTTTAAAGATTGAAAAAAATACAAAGAATTAAGATATTGTAAATATTCAGAACATTAGGCATCCCATATATCTTGATACAATAACCACAGATCAAAGATTCAGCTTGCCATTTATATGTATCAACTATCTAAACTAAGATCTGTACAATCCCAACTCAGAAGTAAAGATTAATTATGAAACAAATGTTTTGAGAAATAAATACCTAGCATTTAAGATATAATTTCCATTATGCCACAGCTATAAAGGAGAATTTTCAGTGTATAAACTTAGTTGACTGCCTCCTTTAAGGCATGTGGATTTTATGCTACCTCATAAATTCCAAAGTAGGCTGGTAATTGGTGTTCACCACTGGGATATATACGATGTGCAAGGGGCATAATGATCTATTCTTACTCCTTTTTTTTTTTTTTTAAAGATTTTATTTATTTATTTGAGAGAGAGAGAATGAGAGACAGAGAGCACAAGAGGGAAGATGGCAGAGGGAGAAGCAGACCCCCTGCTGATTAGGGAGCCTGATGTGGGACTCGATCCCGGGACTCCAGGATCATGACCTGAGCCGAAGGCAGTCGCTTAACCAACTGAGCCACCCAGGCACCCTATTCTTATTCCTTGTTATCGATACCTTACTATCATTATGAAGAACGGGGAAAAAATATCCAAACGGTCCAAGAAGGGAAGACAGAGATTCAAAACTTCCAGCTACCAAAACGACAGACTGTTCTACTGTGAGTGCCATGAAGACTTTTAACACCAGATAGGTGTCAGAATGCCCAGTGTAAGAAGGAGGTAGAAGGCCCGAAGAAGGCGAGGCAGGACAGACTATTAAAGCAGGTGACATTAAACTGCAGATTCATGCAGGGGGTGGATCCCGGGTCAGAGAGTCCTAAAATATACCCACAGGGAAACATTTGTAACAAAGATTATCTGACTATTTATTACATAAACACAGACACATCCATCCATCCACACCCACACACAAATACAGTTTGTGTTTCTTTTTAATTTGGAGAACTTTTATAGAGATTAATGTAGTAAGAAAACATATCATGAATCTCAAACAGGAAAGTGAAAAAAAAATGTGAAGGAACACCATCTGGCAGTTAATAGAGATGCACGTTCACACTTTATGTTTCTGCATCTGGACATGCCACACAGTGGAGAACCAGCTGCCTGTACCAAGGACAATGCAGACTAGTGTGTCTTTGATTTGCTTTGGTAGCACTACTATACCCATGTATTTTAAGAGTGTAATGATTTTTTTTTATTCATTATAGATTCTAGCGAAGAATCATGCAAAAGTAAGGGTAAATATGACTTTGCATTTTTCCCCGAACTAGGACCCAAAGTATAGATCAGTTTGAACAAGTCTCTACACAGAGCTTGCTTATTTTAAGCCATTACACCCACCAAGAGCTATTTAAAGGCCTGTCTTAATCTTGACTCCATGTTGTTCCCAATCTAGCAGCCGCTTCTCGTAACTGAAGCTTCTTGAAACATCTTTTAATAATTTATTTTATGACTTAAGCTTCTTCATGCCATCCTTTCAGTTTTTATCCTATCGCTTGTTGAGACTGAATTGATTTCTTTTAAAATCTGCTTTGCAAAGCAGGTAGATGGGATGTGTGTGTGCACATACCACTTGCCATAATGATCAAGTAAGTTACATCCCTTAACACATAACTATGAACATTTCACTCCTTTACAGTCCAAGTATTCTGAGAAAAAAAGGAAATATAAGACCTAGAGAATGGGCTCCCTCAAATATTTTAAAGATTTTATCATTTTTTTATTTTTTTATTTGAGAGAGAGAGAATGAGAGACAGAGAGCATGAGAGGGAGGAGGGTCAGAGGGAGAAGCAGACTCCCTGCCGAGCAGGGAGCCCAATGCGGGACTCGATCCCGGGACTCCAGGATCATGACCTGAGCCGAAGGCAGTCGCTTAACCAACTGAGCCACCCAGGCGCCCCTCCTTCAAATATTTTAAGAGCCATAATGTTAACATACACTAAATTCGTATTCTGTAGTTCCAAAACTCAGAACAAGAACAAATCAGGGCAAATATCCGAAAATCTACTTAGTAGAAGACCTTCTCATAGCATTGCTCCAACTGGTGGTGAGCTCAGAATCGTTATAAGAATTCAAGTTGGGGCTGAAAGGAAAGGACAATTTCTTCTATGTAATTACTGCGCGATCAAGACACAGAAGGGACAGGATACACCTGCCACTATCCTTTGGGCTTTTTTCACTCACAGTGAAGAGCTTCCCATACATGTTGCAATGGTTTCCTGTGACTACCTTGTCAGTTCTAGGTCAATTTCATGTGATACATATGAAGAGAAGAAGTCAAAGTACCAAAACCTGAATGGATTAAAACAACAACATTGTATTATCTCACAATTAACTTGTGTTTTCTGATGTCCATATCCATGGCATAATTAGATACCTTTAGAATGAATTACTATTTTGAATTCAAATTTTTTAATTCACTAAGACCCAAAATATACAGCCTGAAGCAACAACCCAAAATGCTTAAGAACAAACACTGTATTTACTCATTGTCTTTTACAAGTCCTACAGGAGCTAATTACGGCTTTCAATCACAGAGCAATTACACGAACCAGTCAGCCAAGGAAAATATGTCCTACTCTTTGAGCCTAAACATAAGGTAATCATTACCTTTTAAAATATTTACTGTCTAAATTGTCACAAATTATTGACAGTACATTTTCTTTTTAAAATGTTGTGCTATTTCGGTATCAGTAATATTTCATAACATATGCAATATAAACATTAACCCAAAGTATTAATTCAAATGAATCAAAAACTTCCACTCTAAATTCTATGTATAAAATGTATAAAATCTATGTATGCATTTGGAAACACTTGCTACAGTGTTCATTAATCACGTGATCTCTGATGCTCTGTTAAAAGTTATAGTTAAGAAAAAAATTTAAAAACCAATATAAAAAAGTTTGAGACATTCCAGTTTAGCTCCTAGCAACAGAACATTAAATCAACAAGCTTTTATAAATATGGATCAAGATTTGTCTAAATTTAAGCTTGTTTATTTTGACTTGGGGTTTAAACTATAGTGAGAGATGCTTATCTTATAAAAATCATTTCTATTGTTGCCTATAATTCCAGCCTGGGCACATGAATCTCATATATATACGTGTATAGTTGAGATTTAACAATAATGATTCTGTTTTCTATCAGTTTTTTATCTATAATTCTGACTTTTCAAATTTATTTTAAGGATTAACCAGAACTGGAGAAAGAAAAGCATTAGATTACTTTTCCTGTTCTTTAGAATTAAATAGAGCTGGAAATTTTATTTCAGTATTGCTGTGTTATTTTATATTCAATTTTGGGGTGTGGGGTACAAGGCATATGACAATTCACAAGCACTAACCTACCCAAAAGGCAATATTCCCCTGACTGAAGCTGACTACAGAGGTCAAGGTTACTGGACTGCCTTGCTAAGATGGGCCTGGAAGGCTGGCAGGGTATTTTTATTATTATTCAATTTATTTAAACTAAAAAACAAAAACAGTTCACCCATTTCTCCCATCCCCCAACCCTTGCCTCTTGCAACTACCGATCCGTTCTCTGTATCTATGAGCTTGGCTTTTTAAAAATCAATAAATATTTAAGATTTTTATCAAAATTCATCTTACTTTTGCTTTTCCACTTATTAGAATTTTTCTGCTATGGTAATCTTTTGTTACTATTAAATTTTTAATTGGGTAAATACAAGTAGAGGAAAACAAAAGAGCAATTTAACAAATTAATACACAGAGAACACCATTATCACAGGACCCGAGTCAAGAAGTAGCTAGAGCTCTCATCCTAGATTACAGCCTGTCCCCACAGAATACAACCACTAAATTACAATCACTCTCCTAACCTTTATAGCAATCGCTGTCTTGCTTTTTCTTATATTTTCATCATGTAAGTATGCATCCCCAACCATTCATTTTTGTCTGCTTTGAACTTTCTATAAACATGAATGAAACTGTATATATTCCTTTGAGTATTTCTTCTGCTCAATATTTCTAGGAGATTTATCCAGTGTGGCATGTTGCTGTAATTCTTTTATTTATTTTGCTACATAGCATTCCAATATATGACTATATCACTATTTATGTATTCTACAGTTGATCCCATTTGATATGCTCTGTTTGGGGCTTCTGGAAATAATTGTGTTATGAGAATTCTTGTGCACATATATGTTCAAGTTTCTGTTGTATAGACACCAAGGAGGGAAACTGCAGGGGTCAGTGGTATGAATATTTAACACTGGTAAATAAGGTCAAGCAGTTTTCCCACTGGTGAAATGAGAGTCCCCATGATTCTGCATCTGCACAAAGTCTAACAATCATTTTAACATTAGGAATTCTGGTGTTTTTGTGGTGTGCTCTCATTATTTTCTTTTTTTAAGGATTTATTTATTTGAGAGAGAGAGAGAGAACAAGTGCACAAGCAGGGGGGAGGGGCAGAAGGAGAGGGAGGGAGAGAATCTGCAAGCAGATTCCCGGCTGAATGTGAAGCCTGGGACAGGGAGCTCAGTCCCAGGACCCTGAGATCATGACCTGAGCTGAAATCAAGTGTTGAATGCTTAACCAGCTGAGCCACCCAGGCGCCCCTCATGATAGTTTCTTTTTATTTCCTAGTTTACTAAGAGAGTTGACCACATTTTAATATATTTATTGGACATTACTTTTTTGAGATGTAATTTTGAGGCTTCTGCCTATTTTTCTAGTGTCCCAGATCACGTTCTTATTGGTATGTAGAAGATGGGTTTTTTTAATATATTACCTACCAATTGCAAACATTGTCTCCCACTCTATAGCATGACTTTTGCCTCTGTTAGTGGTGAGTTTTAATAAGGAGAGGTTTTAATTCAGATATCAGAAAAGCCATCACCTTTTTTATGGTTAGCACTCTTGTTCTCTCAAGAATTACTTTCATAATCTAAGGACTTGAAAATATTTTCTTATATTATCTTTTAAGAGATTTACTATTTCTGGGGCACCTGGGCAGCTCAATCAGTTGAGCACCTGACTCTTGATTCCGGTTCAGGTCATAATCTCAGGGTCCTGGGATCAAGCCCCGCGTGGGGCTCCCAGCTCAGCGAGGAGTCTGCTTCTCCCTCTGCCCCTCCCTGCCGCTTGTGTGCGTTCACTCGATTGTGCATGTTCTCTCTCTCAAATAAATAAATAAAAACTTAAAAAAAAGAAAGAATTCACTGTTTCTTATTCAAATTTAGGTCGGCAATTCAACTGGAGTTTAAACATGTGTATGGTAGGAAGCAAAGGTTGAGGGTTTTTTTTTCCCAGAAACATAAACAACTATAGTAGTACAATTTATTGAGAAGAATAGGTTTTCACCACTGCCCTACAGTGCCACTTCTGTTACAAACATATGTGCACACGCCCTACACCCCCCCACACACACACACACGACTTTCTAGGACCTCTGTTACACTAGTTGATTGGTACCAGCCATTTTATCTTGAAATAGAAGACTTGTGGGGCGCCTGGGTGGCTCAGTCGTTAAGCGTCTGCCTTAGGCTCAGGTCATGGTCCCAGGGTCCTGGGATCGAGTTCCGCATCGGGCTCCCTGCTCGGCAGGGAGTCTGCTTCATCCTCTGACCCTCCTCCCTCTCATGCTCTCTCTATCTCATGCTCTCTCTATCTCATTCTCTCTCTCAAATAAATAAATAAAATCTTTAAAAAAAAAAAAACTAGTATCTGGGAAGATATCTGAGCCTATATAAGTATGCGATTTCTCATCAATATTTCACCTGTTAATCCTTTATTCTATTTATAATCATTTATTCCATCCTTCCATCTATGTCAGTTGGATTCTACTCTAAGGGATTTGTTTTTCCTTTTCTCCCCCCTCACTGGTCATAAGGTAGGTACATTTTAAATTTTCTCAAATACTGAAAAGTTATTTTTACAAATGACTGGAACATTTTGTACTTCCTCTGGTTACGTAGGACAGCTGCAGTTGTGGCAGATTCTTACCAAATTTGATGTTACAATTTTTTTCATTTTAGCCCTTTCAGAAAATGATTGAACATGTTATTTCATCAAATATATATGTTTGCCATTATACTTGTCTATTGATTTATCATGAGCATTGCAATTTTCTATTGTAATATTTTCAGTTAGTTTGGTTTCCAGATTTCTGCTGAAATTTTTCTTTTTAATTTAAATTAACCAACTTATAGTACATCATTAATTTCAGATGTAGTGTTCAATAATTTATCAGTTACGTATAACACCCAGTGCTCATCACATCCACTTTAAGGTCTATTATTATCTAGGATAACAAGGTTAGTTACTGTTTAGTGGAAGGAAATTCCACTGTTCTGCATCCTTTTGACTGTTTTCTCAGTCTCTCTCTTATGTGCATTTTCTTTTATGATGGACAATACATAAAAATATTTAGAGGCCGTCTGAAGCTTAAGGTCAGTTTTTTTTTCCTATTGTGGAATTTCTATTAAACTATTTTCTTGAAGATGTAAGTTTTTATTCAATTCTATTTACACTTTTAGGAAAAGTATACAAAGCTATAGTAATCAAAACAGTTGGCATAAAAACGAACACACAGATCAATGGAACAGAATAAAGGGCCCAGAAATAAACCCCCACACATGTAGTCAATTAATTTATGACAAAGGAGCCAAGAGTATACAGTGGAGAAAGGACAATCTCTTCAATAAATGGTGCTGGGAAAAGTAGACAGCCAAATACAAAAGAATGAAACTGGGCCACTATTTTACACCATACACAAAAGTTAACTCAAAATGTATTAAGGATTTGAATGTAAGACCTGAAACCATAAAACTCCCAGAAGAAAACATAGGTAGGTGGTAAGCATCTTGACATTGGTCTTGGGGATGATTTTTTTTTTTTTAATTTGACACCAAAAGGGAAGGCAACAAAAATAAGCAAGTGGGACTTTAAGTAGAAACTTAAAGGCTTCTGCACAGCAAAGGAAACAGTAAAATTAAAAGGCAACAGAATAGAAGAAAATATTTGCAAATCATTTATCTGTTGAGGGGTTAATATCCAAATATATAAAGGACTCATAGCACTCAGTAACAAAACCAAAACAAAACAAAACGACAGTAGGATCTCGATTTCCAGGAGTACCTCATAAAGCAGAAGTGCAGGGCATCCCTTTGTGCATGGATGCACCATTTCATTCAGAGAAGGCAGCTCCCTGTAATAGATTTAGGGGCACCAGGAAGCTCTGTGTAGCCCAAAGTTTATCAATTATGACTTCTTTGGATTAATAGTTCTCTTTTAAATGGTATTCACATAAGATGTATTAATCTCATGATTTCATTTTTAAAACCAAGTGAAATCAGCTGGTGATGCACTGGAACTTTGGGTTATGGGTAAAGAACAAGCAAGAAGGAAGAGTTGTGGAGCCCTGGGCATATCAGAGAAGGGCAGATGTGTGCAGGAGCGCAGACGAGGGGAGGGGGGTGTTCTTTAGAACAGCAACTGCAAGACCATTGGGAGAGAAAGCCCACTGAAAAGCAAAGAGGAATACAGAAAGGAAATTAGCAAGAGTAAAAGCCAGGATTTACCTGATTAGAAATAGGGCCTAAAAAAAAAACAGGCCCTCCCTGATATCAAAAAGGAAAACCTGGCCATGAGATTTAGTATATAGACTCACAGGAATCTTTTAATAAATTTTAAGTAAAAATACAAAAGATGTAGATAGTGGTAAAACAAAACAAAACCTTTCTTCAAGTATGGTGATTTGGAAAAAGAGAAGACTACCCATCGTTTTCTGGAAGTCCAGATCAGTGCTGCTCACCTATCATACATTTCCAGCAGCCGATGGGAGTGTGGACTCGCCCATCAGTTTGATTGAAAGAACCTGCAGCTGCGTGACAAGAAGGTGGAAATATAGGACTACGTTGAACCTTTATTTAGGCTAATCAAGAACATTTCCGATTTCTAAAATTAAGAGGCTAGGAGGTGCCCAGTTAACATCATTATGTCTACTTCTTGGAGACCATAAAAGCTATTTGTGTATCTGTAAAGAGAACAAATTATGTAGTCCATGAACTGAAAAAGGTAACAGTGATTTTTCAAGTGTGAGTCTACAGAAAATCACTTATTTGTTTCGGGGCTCCTGGGTGGCTAAGTTGGTTAAGCTTCTGACTCTTGATTTCAACACAGGTCATGATCTCAGGGTGGTGGGATTCAGCCTGCCGCTCAGAGTCCACTTGAAATTCTCTCTGCCCCTCCACCCACTTACACTTTCTACCCCCTCTAAATAAATAAAATAAAATCTTAAAAAAAAAAGAAAACTCACTTATTTGTGTCAAGTGGGCATCTAAATATCAACTGTACCTCAAAGATCAGGTGAGCTCCACAGCTACAATGTTCCTTATCTAGTGTGAAAAGAGTTGTGCTCAAGGGGATTCCAATGCATAATTTTATCATTTAAAAAGACTTTTGGCTAATGAAAGGACTTTGGCTCCTGCTTTTCTTGTCAGATGCTATGTTCCTTGCTGTTCTGACAACTCCATTTTTAAGACTGAGAATGAATCAAGAGCCCTAATATTCAAGAACTCTGGAAATAATCCTGAACTCTGACTACAGATTCAAACAAACTTTGGTGAAATACTTTTTTAAAAGATGATAATATAATGTACCATGTAAGAACTGCAATGATGAAGCTTCTCTTTTTTTCATTTTCAAAATAGATTTTTTTTTTCTGCAACCACTGGCATATCATAGAAAGTTTTGATTTTTTGTATGAAAGCGGGTTTTGTTTTTATTCTAAGTACTCCTCTCTTAGTTGTTTCACTGACCTTTACCATTAAGTTGAAACTTCTGGAGTTCTTACAGAAGAACTGGAACTATTTTTAGTTCAGAAAAAGAGACAATGAAAGATAATTATACCTTACTCTGAAAATGGCTAATGCAGGCAAGGTATTTTTCATGGTACATTTTTATTCCTAGGATGAAATACATGTAGGATGAGCCTTAGGGTGAGTTTATAAAAATGTGAGTTACAGAGACATACTGGGAGCCAAACCTCCATATCGTGGTGATATTTTTCTATTAAGAAGCATGAAATCAGATAAAGAATACCCTTATCGCAACTGACAACAAACTTGTGCATAGCCACACTTAATCTCAACGTGACAATAACTAGGGGAAAAAATCCTCTTTTCATATAAGGTAAGAATTTCATCGGCACACATCATCAGACTTAGTCATTTTTAATGAGAAATGGATATAAAAATATCTTACACACTTTTAACTAGTTCTGGTGTATATGTTTGTACACTTCCTATACATCATTCATAGCAGAAGTGCTTGACACAAGTTTAATCCTAGGATCAAACTGACAGAACAACAAGCAGCTTCTCTAATCCCTAATCAGAGAGCAATACCGGGATGGAGAAATTTATGTGCCTCATGATGCCCTCCCCAAATTTGGAAGAAAACAAAATAAGGCAGAGATGCAGCGTAGGTAGAAAGATGTAGGGGCTCTCTCCAAACTAGCCATTGCTCATCAGCACCAAGGATTACTTGTGAATACCCAGAAGTCACCAGAAGGGTCATTTTCCCTGTGTCTCAGGGGAAAATGTGAGGGTGGGAGAATAGCCACTCAGACTCAACAGTATCAGTAACAAATAATGAAAAAAAGAAGGGGAAAGGCATCACTGAAGAAGGCAATTATTATTTTAAGTGTTTTGCAAATATGAACTCATTTAATCTACATGGTAAACCTACGAGCAAGCTACTATTATCTAGCATGTTTTACAGGTGAGGAAACGGACACACACAAATACAACAAGCTCCACAAGGTCACAAGCTAGTGAGCAGCACAGATAAAATTTGCAATGACACACTGTGGCTTCAGTGTTCATGGTCTTATCCTCTGCCATGCTATTTCTACCGAGTCACTTGTTAAAACGTGCCCGGTTACAGCTTTGCTTGCTCTTTTAAGAATGAACAAGTGAAAAATAAAAGCTGATGGAGAATGATTTTAACTAATTTTTCTTGCTTCATTATCAGAAGACTCCCACACCCACACACAGCTAGTAGATTACTGCCAGAAGTCTACACAGCTAGAAAATACTAAATCTAGGATTTGTATCTGGAGAGTTAGGTTGTTTTTTATAATGTAGACTTAACTGAGTTCATTGCCTTAAAAACAAAAATATTCCACATGGGAAAATACATCACCTTCTTAAAATATAAAAGAAAAGCTGTCTGGAGTAAAAAATTTCAAATATACATCAAAATAAATCTGAGCAAAAGCAGTACTACATATACACACGTAGAAAAGTATTGACAAATTTCAAAATAAAAGATGCAAATTCACTAAATATTAGCAAGTTGAATCTAGCTATACATTGAAATAATATGGCCTAGATATAAGGGGCTTATTTAAGGAGCACATGCATAGCTCCATTAAAAAATATTAGATTGCATTGCGAATTAAGGGGAAAATAATCAACTCAACAGATGCTCTGTCCCCACGAAATTGATAAAGTTCATATTTTAGGGAGGGAGGACATTCAACAACGTAAGAATAGGGCACAACTCTCATGGACAAAGATATATAATGACGTATATCTGTCAAAGGATTTTCAAGAAACAGAAACATTTTCTACCAAATTGAAATACAAGGACATACAAACCAAATACAAACTAAAACCCCTAAGTAAGCGGTATTTCTCATCTACCAGCTGAAAAAATTTTAAAAATCGGATAATATAAAATTTTGGAGAAGTTTTAAAACAACAGAACACTCACCCACTGCAGCTGGAGATGGAACATGGAACATAACCACCATGAAAAACATTTTTGGCGTCACTTAGCAGAGTTGAACAAACTCTCAACGCGGTGGTTCTCACATTGGTGCACGTGGGAGTCACGTGGCAATATTTAAAGCTACTGCAGCCTGTCTCCACATCTAGCTCATCTGATCTAATTGATACGGAGTGAGATCTGGGTGTTGGGAGTTTTAGAAGCTCCCCAGGTGATTCTAAAGTGCAATGATGTTTGGGAAACTCTGCCTTTCTCTGTAACTCAGAGCCTGCACCACAGAATTCGTGACTCAGAGAATCTCTTACACATGTGTACCAGGACAATTACAAGAAAGTTAACAGTAACAACTGTCATGATAGCAGTATAATTAAAACAATCAGAATGCACGTCAATCTAGAATGAATAAATCACAGTGGAATATTGGGCAAAACAGAAAAAAAAATAAAACTGCATGCATTAATAGCACTGATTCTCAGAAGCCTAATATTGAGGGAAGGAAGTATGTCTCAGAAGATAAATATAATATTACTCCCAGTTATATGTTGTCTAAGATACCCAACACTTGATAGAGTTTCAGTTAGAGGTGCATAATTGGATAACAAAGAAGACAGAAAATGTAGGGAGTAATGGGTATGGTTTTCAAGATGGTGGTTGATTTGGGGAGAAAGGAAAATAAGAAGTGGCCAGGAAATAAATCCTGGAAGCTGCCCTTAATGTTCTATTCCTTGACTCAGTTGTAGTATGCAGCTGGTTCTTTTCTCATTCTTTATCTCTATCTAATGTTTTATACACTTTTTGCATTAATTATATTTCACAACAATTTTAAGAGAAATGATTGTAGAGATTTTGTACAGAAGAGTGGATAATGGCTGGATCATGTAGTAACCATCACTCAGGCTGTTGAGAGGAGAGTATACAGGTGAATACAGATAATAGAGTGTTCTGGCAAGGGTCTTGATAAAGGGTTGTATAGTTAAGACTAGGCAACTACAGTGAGGTCTAAGTCACGGGTGGATTAGGGAGGCACTCAGGATTTAGTGATTCAGAAAATGAAGCAGATCTCAATGGGCAGGGTAGGGAGTAAGAGTGGAAGGTCAAAGGTATCTCACAGGTTTTTAGGCTGAATCACATGACAGACACAGTTGTCCTTTATTAAGGCAGGAAAGCATGCAGGTGGAGTAAAGATCTTCACCAACAAATGAGAAGGTCATGTTCTTGTTGTGGACAAGTTCAATTAGACTTGGCTCCTCCACCAAGCTGGATGGATATAAAGGCTGGATAGAAAAGCTGGGTCTCAGGGGAAGCATTCAGTCAGGTGCATTTTTGAGGCATATCAGTATATAGATCTTGCATGTTTTTGTGGATAAAACAGAGATTTCATAGAAAAATGTAAGGCAGGGTTGCCTGGGTGGCTCAGTCATTAAGCCTCTGCCTTCAGCTTAGGTCATGATCACAGGGTCGAGAGATCGAGCCCCGCATCGGGCTCCCTGCTCAGCAGGAAGCCTGCTTCTCCCTCTCCCACTTCCCCTGTTTGTGTCCCCTCTCTCGCTGTGTCTCTCTCTGTCAAATGAATAAATAAAATCTTTAAAAAAAAATGTAAAGCAAGAAGACAAATTCTGAGGCAGGTATAGAAGGTCTGGGCAAAGTGCACTGACAAGACATGCCCGAAAACTGAGATGACCCGATGAAGTGTTCTGACGCTGGGGAAACAAAAATACTGCCATATATCCGCAGAAGTCACTATTATTACAAATTAAATGGTTTTTAAAAAATTAAAACCTAGGTGATCCTACAGCTGATACAAGCCAGTGGTTTAAAAAAAGCACTTCATCACACTTTTTTTTTAAATAAAGAAACGCTGTCACTGACAATTTAAAACAAAGATCTATAAATTCATTTCAGCAATGTATAAAACTAAGCATCTGCTACTTACTTACTAGTCAAGAATTTTAAGGAAATGAGAAAACATTAATTGCACAGAACTTTGATGAATCCTTTAAGTTCAGGCAAGTATCAACAGATAGGTTTAACAACAGATAGGTATTTACATGGCACATTTTTCTTAAATTATAGAATTTTATAGAAAGCCCTAAAATTTTAACATACCTGGTCTTTTGCTGACATTGTGGAAGAGTAAGCAGGACAGTTACAGTCATTTTCCTTTCAAATAAGAATCCGCGGGGCGCCTGCGTGGCTCAGTTGGTTAAGCGACTGCCTTCGGCTCAGGTCATGATCCTGGAGTCCCGGGATCGAGTCCCACATCGGGCTCCCTGCTCAGCGGGGAGTCTGCTTCTCCCTCTGACCCTCTCCCCTCTCGTGCTCTCTATCTCTCATTCTCTCTCTCAAATAAATAAATAAAATCTTAAAAAAAAAAAAGAATCCGCAAATATTTGAAAGCGAAAAGGGAGGTAGCCTGAAGAATCAGAGAAAATAAGTGGCAATTAGAAAGCTGAACTACCAACTAATGTGATGATATTATTTCGTGCCAGACATTCCTGCTTGAAAAATGCAAAACTTTCTGTAACATGAGCATATTCCCATATTACAGTTAAGACCAATGAGGCTCATGTGGTTTAGATAACTTGCTGAAGGTCATTGACCTACACGAGGCAGTTTAGAACAGAATCCATGACGATCTAGCTATAGGTTCATCACAAATTACGATGAGATAATGTTGTTTCTGGATGCAGAACTGGTCCAAATGTTCTTAAAATACAAAACTCCACTGCTTTCATAATTTTAATTTATTGCCCTAAACTCAGTTTTCCTTCTTGTATACAGAATGAATTCTTAGTAAAATAATTTGTGCAGCTTATCCAAAAGCTGTCTACCACTTTATTCATAGAATGAGCATGAATTCTTTTGTGTAATATTTTGTATTATTCATTCATGATATTAGAGCTCACTTCTGTACCAACAATGAATCATGGATTTCAATTTTGAAACAATATTAATCATTAATGGGATCTAAATCTGTCTACTTTATGGGCATGCACAGATTTCTACAAGATAAAAATGTTACATGCAGCAAAAATAAACAAAATAAATCTAATATTTTATGAACATAAAATGTGTTCTTCATTCTTTAGTAATTATACCAGGTTTTAATTATTATGATTATTTTTATAATCATTGCTATTTACAACTGCACAGAAGTTGATATATTTATTTATTTTCTAAATAACAGAGCCCCATCTCCATCCTAAGAACATTCAAGCCCCTTTCCCAATCTAGCCTGAATTTTCCTTCATAATTTTCTCTTCCATTCCTCCCCTCCGTTTATTTTGTGCTCTAGATATGTTGGACTCATCAAGAGTCCTTAAGGATTAACATATTTTTAGGCCTTTGTTTCTTTTTGTGGCAGTGATCACTGCTCTGAAACCAGCTAATGTGGAAAATCCTCCTCCTTTCTCCACCTCAATCTCATTTTTGTTTACCAGACAAATTGTTGTATTTATTATTCCATGTCCAGCTCAAAAGTGCAGTCTTTCCTGAAACACCTTCTTCAAATGTCCATGGCCCACTCTTCTGCTTGAATTAAACACTCCTTGCTCAGTATTTCTAAATAAACATGGATGCTTGAATTAAACACTCCTTGCTCAGTATTTCTAAATAAACATGGATGCTTGAATTAAACACTCCTTGCCCAGTACTTCTAAATAAACAAGGATGTTCAAAATCAGCCATCAAGTAAGTTAAATTAATAACATAATACCACTATGCAACCAAAAGAATGACTACATTAAAAAGAGAGAATATGTATGTCAACCAAGGCCTGGAGTAACTGGAAATCTTAAGCACTGCTGATGAAATGCAAATTGCTATTCTCATTTTTCAGAAGGTATCCGCAATACCTACTAAATCCAAACTAACACATACCCTGTGACCCAGCAATTGTGCTCCTGGTTATATACGCACAGAAATATACAATATAGGTACCAAAGGACATACGTGAATGAGGAGATTATAAAGCAAGAGCTAAGACTAGAACAGACCACCACCGCCTATCAAGGCAGAATGAGTGAATGCATACTGGTATTTTCATAAAATGAAATAATAACAGTAAGAATGGAATTAAAAACTCATGCTATGTGGTACAGCATGATTTCTTGAGTAGTATTCTGCTCAGGGTGGTGGATAGGAGAGAGGACGCATATATGACATATAATCAAAATTCAAAAATTGGCAAAATCCATCTCAGGCATTAGAAAACAGGATCGTGGGTAGCTTTATGGAGATGAGAAAGAAGAAAATAAAGACTGGGTGAAGGTCTGGGGGATGGTCTACAGCACTGAAAAAATTCTATTCCTTGATCCAGATGGTGTTTTTGTGGTTAAAATTCTTGAGCTCTCCAGCTATGATGTGTCCTCTGTCTATATATATCACACTTCCAAAAAAAGACTATTAAAATATGAAGGCATAAAGTGCTTGGCATTCTGTATCTCAGAGGAATATAGAATTGGTCTCCAGGATTTATATAGAAGAGCTCTTCTAAAATTCTTTTAAATCGAGTAACTGGAAAAGACAATCACACTAATGGTGTAGATAAGTCAAATGGCACAGAGGGGAAAAGCGAGTAGCTGCTATATGGTGGTCTCTATGCATTCCAAACTATTATTTATTTCAGAGTTGTAGCAGTCAGTTTGAAACCTCAAACAGTACAGTTGTTACAGTGGGAAAACATGTAGGTAGTATCCTCTTGGTATTTTTAACTAAATTTCCATAGATTCAGTCTCAGTTATAACGAAGTGAGCTATTGTTAGAGGGAACTTGATTTTTCAGAATGCTAGTTTGGTATATTAAGGTCAGGGTCAGAGGCAGTTTGTTATATTAAGGATGGAGTTGACCTGACTCTTGTCATCGGTATGTTTACCTTTCTTTGATGAAGCTAAGTCCACAACCCAGTATGCGTATTTTTCATGCATATTTTCTCTGTGTTTGAGAAATGAGAATATTACTATGGATTCATAAAATTATCATAAAACAGAATGGAAATTCGTGGGCTCAAATGTTAACAATGCCAGCATGTATGGTCACATTAGGCTGAACCCATCCACAACAGTTTACATTTTCAGGGACTGACAATCATGAAGGAATAATTGTATTTTATTTCCCTTGAACACGAGGTTGCCAATTTATAATATAATTTAATATGGGGAAGTACTGAAAACAAATTGTTCAACTTCCTATCAACTCTAGGATTTGATAAATGCAGTGTGCACTAATGCTTCCTTTTTTAACCTTTAGAGAATTCCTTCTACGCTGATAGCCTGTCTTACAGAGTGAATGACCCGCAGTGCAGCATTGGCCCTGAGGTGGAGATTTCCCCTCAATTTCATATGCTTGAAAATTCTTCCATAAGGGATGATGTAAGTTTTACATGATTAGTAACTGAAACATTGAAAATCTAGCCTCAATTACAGATAAGTCTTTTGTCTGCATGTTTTGTTTTCAAATAGAAACCAAAAGCACACTGTGCATGTTAGCAATGCCTTTCTCTTGGTATTAACATTTGCATGAATCTCTAGAAATTTTGGACTTTTAATAAGCAACTTCAAAAATGTGTGTTTCTGGAAATCTTCCTACTGATGGGTGATGCGTAATCCTCAAAACTGACAATATCACAATAATGCATATGCAGCATGAGTGTTTCTATTGAGCCCTTGCAAACTTGTTGCAGTGACATAGGAGAACCAGGTTGATTTAGCTGCTTAACACTTGAATTTCATTTTGTTACTGAGTCAGTCTTTAGTCTTCCTGAGTCTTACCTGGTCCATGTGTAAAGCAAAGGGAAGAAGACTTGCTACCTGCTGACTCGCAGGAGAACTGGGCTATTCCCTATGGCTGCCATAACAAATCACCTTGTAACAGATTACCATAAACTTAGCATCCTAAAACAAAAATTTATCTCACAGTTCTGGAGGGCAAAAGTTGGATGGGTCTCACTGGCCTTAAATCAAGGTGTTTGGCAAGGCTGCATTCTTTCCTGGAGGCTCTAGGGAGAACCCTTTTTCTTGCCTTTTTTTTTTTTGACTTCTGGAGACTGCCTCCTATTCCTTGGCTTGTGGGTTTCCTTTCTCTGGCTTCCAAGCCAGTAAGTCTGCAGTCATCTGATCCCATTTGTGTCATTACAGTTGCTCTCCAATCACAGCTGGGAAAGACTCTCTGATTCATCTGGTCAGACTTGACCCACCCAGATAATCTAGGGCCATCTCCCCATATGGATGTTTTCCACATTAATCCCATCCATAAAATCCCTTTTGCAGATAAGGTAAAATAGCCACTTGTTACAGAGATTAGGACCATTCTATTAGTAGTATTCTGCCTACTACAGCAAGAAAACATTTTAATGTGTTATTTTAGGTTGGGTTTTTTGAAGATGAATGAACGAAATCATTATGCAAATATTTAAAAATGCTCCATGAAAACAGTATCTAGGGACTCATACTGTAAAGTGTCACAGATGATGATCAGTCCTCTCTTCACTTGGTATACAGTAAACAGCACAACCATAATTTGTATCATTATTTGGTAGGAGGGAAGACCCTGAGAGCCTCCATTGTTTAGTACATATTCACTGGTGGTGATTTGTTTTGTTTGCTTCCCATGATCTAAGCTCCTTTCATACATGGGGCTATTTGACATCAGGCAGACTTTTGACTGAAGGGTTTTGCACTTACTGTTATGGGCTGTAACTCCCTCTCTCTACCCTGGCAGCCAGCCTAGGTCCATATAATCTACACTCTGCCAGTTAGATGTGCTCATGCCTAGTGCCCATTGACTGTGTAGCCAGCAGCGCCCCCCAGGCCCGTGTGTCAGCATTAATGCCCTCAGCTGTTTCCTGAGGCATGAGTTCACTGGAGTTTCTATAGCCCAGTGCCCCTTGTTTGCCTGCTTTGTTCCCATTTTCTGAACATGGTTTCTCAGCTTTATGTTGATTCCGTGAGCATCCTGATATCCTTAACATAAATTCCATCTCTGCTTACAATAGCCAAAATAGGGATCTGATATTTACAACCAAGAATGCATAGCTGAGTCTGTTTATTACCTCGAAATCCCAGGAAATAAATGATCTATCAGGGAAAAAAAAAAAAAGACTGGATCTACTAACATGTTTTAGCTGATCTTGAATATATATTCTATGATGTAAATCATCAAAAATCTGGTAAGGAAATTTTCTATAATACAGAATGAGAACTGAAAAATAACTGGGATTTTGAGGTCATATAAGCATGATTTTTAAAAAGACAAAATCAGGGGCACCTGGGTGGCTCAGTCGTTAAGTGTCTGCCTTCAGCTCAGGTCATAATCCCAGGGTCTTGGGATCGAGCCCCGCATCGGGCTCTCTGCTAGGTGGAAAGCCTGCTTCTCCCTCTCCCACTCCTCCTGCTTGTGTTCCCTCTCTCACTGTGTCTCTTTCTGTCAAATAAATAAATAAAATCTTTAAAAAAAAAGACAAAATCATAAGTCTATATATTAAAACACCTTGTATCATGGTGAATTTAATTAAAGGAAAGTATGTGTGCTGGTTTCACTTTCTATCTATTAATGAACTACATTTGAAAGTCAGATTGCTATATTTTAGGCAGCCAGAAGAATGGAGTCACTGATAATACTGATTTTCTCAGCACCGTGTAGCATAAGAAATTCTCTTGGTGAGGGATTACATTCACACAATAGAATTTTAAATATCATTCTAGAAAGACATCATAGAAGGGTGCTCTTTTTTGTTCACTTGTTCCAAGAAAGGGGTTTTTTTTTTCTTACCACCCCCCCACCTCATTCCTCTGAAATGTTTCCACACAGCTGACTGTCTGAGCCCACACTCACCACCACCCCAACTGAGGACTCCGATTCCCTGCTGCACTAGGTCTCTCTCCTTTAAAAAAAGGCCTCTTTAAGCAAAGGGTGAGAAAGGGGGAGGCAGTGTGGTAGAACACCATGTTTGGAACTATAAAATATGACAAGTGTGGGAAAAGAAAACTTTGTTTTTGTGTTTATGTTGTTTATGCAGATGAGAAGCACATCTCCAGTGAGAGCCCTCAGCTAAGGTCATACCAATGCAGTGCAAGTTTCTTCTCCAGGTTTTTAGATGTGCAGCCAAACAGTTGGAGCCAAATGACAGAATAACAGACTGTGAGTCAAAATGCAGTTCTGCTGTGTGGGTTTGCCAACACATGAAGTGCTGGAAGGGAACAGACGTGCAAGGGTGGAGAGGAGTCAAACTAGAAAGAGGAAGAGGGTGATCTGTTCAATGCAGTGGTACCCAGAGCTCCAGCAAGAAGAGGTGCATTTGTGAGAGCAGAAAGCACATGGGGGTTGGTTTAAAAATGTAGAGGAATAAATATTTAACACAGAGATGCAATGGACAATAATCTGGAAGGCACAAATTTGAGAATTAAATGTTTAAAGAAGCATTCTGTTTAAAAGGTGGGAGGAAGGAGGCGATTGACCATTGTGTGGTCAACAATACAAACAGAAGTTGGTTTGTTTTCAATGGGTATTCCCATTAATGTTTGATCATTAACCCATTTAAAAGTGGGTCATTTTCTGTATCACAGTACAGTGACTCTCAAGCTGTCAGCAGCCACTTAATAGAAAGCAAGTTTCATTAGAACAGACATCCAGCCAGACAACTGATATAGTCTGAATTGAAATACAGAATGAGAAGGGTAACCTGACTTAAAAGAATAGATTTGCCTATATAATTTTCTAAGTTTAATGACACAGCAGTACCCCTCAGAGACATCATCCCTCTAAAGTCTCCGAAAACTTAGAATGCCCCAAGTTTCTTCTTAAAGAACCAACAAAAACAGATCAATTTGGTGCCTAGTTCCCATACCGAATGAAGACAATTATTTATGTCTTTCTCCTATTAGGAACAATGATAGTTTAGTATGCTTGCATACATAATCACTTCAAATAATTATTGATGACTAACATTTCAGTAGGGCTCGCCCTAGTTACCTTTCTTTTTAAAGATGTGACTCAATTTCTCTTTAGTACTGAAAGATTCCCTTGGTGAATTCCATTCCAATATTGCTAGGCTATCATGGCTACAGAGATATTGCAAAGCTGCTCTTGACTGCACATCAGGTGAGACATTGATGGAAATGTGATTGGACTCAATACCTTCCTCTGCTTATGGATTTAACTGTACCTTATAGATCTGTGCTCTTTTTTTTTTTTTTAAGATTTTATTTATTTATTTGAAAGAGAGAGACATAGCGAGAGCAGGAACACAAGCAGGGGGAGTGGGAGAGGGAGAAGCAGGCTTCCCACAGAGCAGGGAGCCCGATGTGGGGCTCGATCCCAGGACCCTGGGATCATGACCTGAGCCGAAGGCAGACGCTTAATGACTGAGCCACCCAGGCGCCCAGATCTGTGCTCTTTAAAACCAGTTCTGAAAAGTGTGTCCAGGCTTCTCCTCCATGTCTTTTTGCCCAACAATTCATGAGGTGGCATTTGATGGTATAGTTACCTCTTCTCAAAATAAGTCAAGACAATGCTCTCTCTGTTGGAGTTGGGTGTACTTAAAAAGTGGGGCAAAGGTATACTTTCCAAAGGTAATGCTTTGTTCTTTTTTTATAAATGCATATTTAATTTTTTTATTATATTATGTTAATCACCATACATTACATCACTAGGTTTTGATGTAGTGTTCCATGATTCATTGTTTGTGGAGGTAATGCTTTGTTCTTAAGCTTGTGGACTTCCATTTAGGTGTAGGATTGCTTTTCTTGAGAATTCATGTTAGTGGAAGGGTGCACACTCTGATTTTCAGAAAATACATAATTTGATATTGAAGTACCTGATGACTAAAAACTCATCAAAACAAACCTATGATCCACATACAAGCTGATATGTCACTTACCTCCTTGATATCCCCATTGTTACACAAGTACGTGGAATGAAAAGTGCCTTTAGTCCCATCCAAGCTATTCAGCCACATTAATTAGACCTTTTGGGTTACACATGACCCTTTTATTATTGTTCCTTGGGTAAACCAGAATTTGGATTTTTTTTATTATGTCACCATTCCTTGAGTGTTTTTACTAGATACTGATGAGCTGAAAGGTGCTGGTACACTCTCGTTTTTAACCATTGTTCTTTATTTCTTTTTTAATGCCATATGCCCTAAATTAAAGGACTCCAAAACACTGATGCTACATGTCGTTGCTCTATTTCTACCCTAATGTCTAACTCATTCCAAATTTATGAAATCTCTAATTAGGCAAACGGAGATGTACGTAAAGATCCCTGAGTTTGATTTTATCATTAGGAAAAAAAAATCCTCAATTTTCGATAGATATGCATAGGGGTATATTATTAAGTAAGATACCTGAAGGAGTGAGATAATATGTTGCTAAATAGGCAGGCAGCTTCCTTGTCAGAAAGACCCTATTTTAGTAAGAGATCCAAGATTTTATTTATAATAAAATAACATGCAGATGCCCACGCTAAGGAGAGAGAAAGAGGCAATCTCAGAGCAAAGAAAACGGTTGGTATATTTGAGTTCTAATTAAGAAAGGAAGCATGGAGCTGGAGAGCTAGCTAAGCCAGGTGGGAGGGTGAGTGGCACTAAGCCCACACAGCACATATCTATGCAAAGAATATGGCAACTGTGTCTGTCTTGTTCCAATTACCGTATATCAAATAAAGGGCTTGATTCTATGGTGAGATGCAGAAGAACGTCAAGAAGGCCTGCTCACCTTTTTCAAAACACAATTACATTTGTCAGAATGTGAACCTGACCTGAAATTCACCGGGTTTTTTTAATTAAAAGAAAAAAATTTCACCAAGTCAGTCTGTCTCAGAAGTGCCAAACCCAATGGTAATTCCAAGGCTACATTCACAAACAGGGCAGGCGTTGCCAATGAAACAGATGCTATCCTTGGAAGTCCTTTCTCCTTTTGCTGGGTAGCATCTGAACCTTCTTCACTACCGAATGATGACAAATAAAAGACAATAGTATTTGTGTTTCCATGAATATTTAAATCAGGAAGGTATGTACAAGGAAAATGTGCATGCCAATACACACCTGTACCCAGGACCTGCACACACATTATAAACATAGGAGGCACATTGGTTGTTCTTATATTTCACAAAGGCATACTCATTTGATTGACTGGCTAGACACAGCAGTATCATTACCCATCTTTACCTCGTGCTCTTAGAGATAATGCCTCTTTGAATCTTACTGTGTGACATATAAATAGAGAGTTTGATATTTATTCATTGAAGTCAGACCCAGGACCACGTATCCTAAACCACATTATAAGTCATAGGTAATGTCTGCAGAGCTTGTGTTTTATAAATGGACATACCAGGTGCCTGGGTGGCTCAGATGGTTAAGCGTCTGCCTTCAGCTCAGGTCATGATCCCGGGGTCCTGGGATCGAGTCCCGCATCGGGCTCCCTGCTCCTTGGGAGCCTGCTTCTCCCTCTGCCTCTCTTTCTCTGTCTCTCATGAATAAATAAATAAAATCTTTAAAAAAATAAAAAAAATAAAAAATAAATGGACATACCTTCTATAATGTTGATTCTGAATGTACCCTCTCTGATAGATTTAGAAAGATTTACTTCTTATTGACCTCTTATAAAGAATTAATGGAGAGAAGGGAAAATGTTTCATTACCCCAAATATTTCTACATGTGTACGTATCAATGTACATGTTGATGTGAGGAAAAAAGTATAAGAACTCTGCTTGCCCACACCATAAATTCAGAGACCCATCTGCAAAATAAATAGGATCGTATGTGTGTTTTTGTGTTTGTGTGCACAATTTTTCATGATAATATTAAAAGTTGAAAATTAAATAAAAATATCAGTAACAGCAAATTATTGGGGGAAAAAGGACATAAATACCAAATGAAAAAGTTAAGAAATTAAAGTAGTTGTTTCTGGAAAGTGAGAATTGGAAGTGGGGAGGCTGAAGTAGGGAACAGCTTTTTTATTTTTTTTTAAGATTTATTTATTTAATTTGAGAGAGAGAGCGCGCAACCCGGGGGGAGGAGCAGAGGAAGAGGGAGAATTCTCAAGCAGACTCCCCACTGACCATGGTCCTGACATGGGGCTCAATCCCAGGACCCTGAGTTCATGACTTGAGCCCAAATCAAGAGTTTGATGCTTAACTGACTGAGCCACCCAGGCACCCCACAGGTGGGAACAGCTTTTAAATACGAAAACATGCATTAACATAAAATTTGAAATTCAGTTAAAGAATAAAAGTAAATACCACCAAATGGAAATAAGTAAATAAATGAATATACATTCATAAAATGCAAAGCCATTAAAATGAATGAAATAGATCTAGGTTCTGAGTTCAAAGATGTTCCAGATATGTTATTAATTCAAAAAGTTGCAATGCATGCAAAGCTTATTGGAGGCATTGAGGCAATGAACAGAGACAGTCCTGATTCTCCCAGCCTTACATGTTGTGAGGAATGACATAAAATATACACACATAAATGTAATATTTCAAAGTTCTATATAGAGAGAAAACCAAAACAAACTGCTGGGTATATGGTGTGTGTGACGGTGTGAGGGGCAGCAGTGGCTATTTCCTTTCCTGAGTCTTCTCGGATAATATTGTATAGAAACATAGATTCAAAGGAAGGGAGGGAGCAAGTCATATGGGTATGTGGTGTTGTAGAACTGTATATATCAGCAAAGTTGTGAAACTTGGGAAAAAAACAGAGAGAGGTTGGGAATACAACTTATTTGACAACTTCTTTTCTCCTGGACTTTGTTCCATTCGTGGAGGAATGACACATAAAAATAAGAATGATACTATTATTACTACTAATTCTACTACTAATATGAATACTGTTGATAGCAACAACAGCTAACATCGCTTAAATTACCCTGTGCCAATAATTGTGCTTAGAGCATCTTAGCTCAGGCCGCCATAACAAAACACCATAGACGGGGTGGCTTAGACAGCAGGAATTTATTCTCTCATGGTTTGGGAGTCTAGAAGTCTGAGAACAGGGTGCCAGTATGGTTGGGTTCTGCTCAGAGTTCTTTTCCTGGCTTGTGGATAGCCACCTTCTTGTTTTTCCCTCTAATGGCTTGGAGAGGAAGGTGAGGATGGAGGAGAGAGAGAGCTCAGGACCTCTAGTTTCTCTTCTTATAAGGGCACTAATCCCATCTATCCTGAGGAATCCACCCTCACTTTATTTAAACCTGATATACTGCCAAAGGTCCACCTCCAAATACCATCACATTGGGGGTTAAGGCTTCAACATATGAATTTTGAGGGGATGCAATTCAGTCCATAGCATAGAACTTTATATGGATTAACTTATTTACTAGTTCACCTCATCAATAAATTAGTCAACTAAGTTACATCATCAAGTTAGTCAGTCATCCTCATTAGTCAAAATCAAATACAGAACAAGAGTTTTCCAAATTCCTTCTTGTGTCTTCTGAGATATAAAAATATAACTGGTGTTTGTGACAAATCAACAGATGCTATTTTCTTTTGTTTTAATTAACATACAATGTATTATTTTTTTCAGGTGTACAGGTCTATGATTCATCAGTCTTACACAATTCACAGTGCTCACCATAGCACATACCCTCCCCAGTGTCCATCACCCAGCCACCCCATCCCTCCCACCCCCCACCACTCCAGCAACCCTCAGTTTGTTTCCTGAGATGAAGAGTTTCTTATGGTTTGTCTCCCTCTCTGGTTTCATCTTGTTTCATTTTTTCCTCCCTTCCCCTATGATCCTCTGTCTTGTTTCTCAAATTCCTCGTATCAGTGAGATCATATGATACTTGTCTTTCTCTGATTGACGTATTTTGCTTAGCATAATACCCTCTAGTTCCATCCATGTCATTGCAAATGGCAAGATTTCATTTTTTTGATGGCTGCCTAATATTCCATTGTGTGGAATCTTCTTTATCCATTCATCTGTTGATGGACATTTAGGTTCTTTCCATAGTTTGCCTATTGTGGACATTGCTGCTATAAACATCAGGGTGCACCTAACCCTTTGGATCCCTACATTTGTATCTTTGGGGTAAATACCCAGTAGTGCAATTGCTGGGTCGTAGGGTAGCTCTATTCTCAACTTTTTGAGAAACTTCCATGCTGTTTTCCAGAGTGGCTGCACCAGCTTGCATTCCCACCAACAGTGTAGGAGGGTTCCCCTTTCTCCACATCCTTGCCAACATCTGTTTTTTCCTGACTTGTTAATTTTAGCCATTCTGACTGGTGTGAGAAAAACCTCTCATTGAGGTTTTGATTTGGATTTCCCTGATACTGAGTGATGTTGAGCACTTTTTCATGTGTCTGTTGGCCATTTGGATGTCTCCTTTGCAGAAATGTCTGTTCATGTCTTCTGCCTGTTTCTTGATTGGATTATTTGTTCTCTGGGTGTTGAGTTTGATAAGTTCTTTATAGATTTTGGATACTAGCCCTTTATCTGATATGTCATTTGTAGATATCTTCTCCCATTCTGTCGGTTGTCTTCTGGTTTTGTTGACTGTTTCCTTTGCTGTGCAAAAGCTTTTTATCTTGATGAAGTCCCATTAGTTCATTTTTGCCCTTACTTCCCTTGCCTTTGTGATGTTTCTAAGAAGAAGTTGCTGCAGCTGAGGTCAAAGAGGTTGCTGCCTGTGTTCTCCTCAAGGATTTTGATGGATTCCTACATTGAGGTCTTTCATCCATTTTGAGTCTACTTCTGTGTGTGGTGTAAGGAAATGGTCCAGTTTCATTCTTCTGCATGTGGCTGTACAATTTTTCCGACACCATTTGTTGAAGAGACTGTCTTTTTTCCATTGGACATTCTTTCCCACTTCGTTGAAGATTAGTTGACCATAGAGTTAAGGGTCCATATCTGGGCTCTCTATTCTGTTCCATTGATCAATGTGTCTGTTTTTGTGCCAGTACCATACTGCCAGTACCATACTGATGATTACAGCTTTGTAATAGAGCTTGAGGTCCAGAATTGTGATGCCAACAGCTTTGCTTTGCTTTTTCAACATTCCTCTGGCTATTTGAGGTCTTTTCTCATTCCATATAAATTTTAGGATTATTTGTTCCATTTCTTTGAAAAAAGTTGATGGTATTTTGATAGGGATTGCATTAAATATGTAGATTGCTCTAGGTAGTGTAGACATTTTCACAATATTTGTTCTTCTAATCCATGAGCATGGAACGTTTTTCCATTTCTTTGTGTCTTCCTCAATTTCTTTCATGAGAATTCTGTAGTTTTCTGAGTACAGATTCTTTGCACCTTTGGTTAGATTTGTTCCTAGGTATCTTATGGTTTTGGGTGCAACAGATGTTATTTTCTTTTAACAGAATTAAAAGATCATGCAGAAAGAAATGCATTTTTATTATTTTCAAGTACATATGATAATATAAACCATGCTAAGGAGCATTGCTTAAACCTTTGGGATAATCTGACACATATTTCATATATACACAGTGAAAATGTTTAAAATAAACGTATATATAATATATTCAAATGTATAAATTTATACATATACTTGTTTAACATACTTATCAAGACAACACATTCTTTATATTAGCAATTTAAAAGCTAATTCTCTCCAATGACCTGAGCTTTCACTCATTCATTCAATCATGAGCTTATTTATTTATATTGTGGTAAATCTTAAATCTTATACAGAGTATATTATTGAACACTGTCATGTAAGAATTGCCTCAAAATTTCACATGTTAAAGAAATCAAGCATTCATTATTTGACTCAGTTTATGAGGCTGAGGCATCAAGATGGAGATTATGTGAATGGCTGACACAATAACTCTCCTGAGCTTGTCATCAAACAGTAAGTCTGAGCTGCAGTCCCAACACTTCAGAGTTCTGTTCTGAGCTCAGTTACATGGCTGCTAGCCAGATGCTTCAACTCCTTGCCATGTGGACCTTTACTGCAGATCACAACCCCCCCGCCCCACCCCCGCCGCTAAGTTGTGACTTGAGAGAGAGAAGGAGAGAGCGTGCACTCAAGATGGAAGCCACTGTCTATTTATAACCTGATCTCAGAAGTAGCATACTATCATTTCTGCTATTTCTACTTAATAAAAGTAAGTCACTAAGGACAGTGTACATTTAAGGATAGATAAATTAAGCTCCATCTCTCGAAGGGAGAAGTATCAAAGAATTTGTCTTAACAATCATCTCTAAGAGTACCTCATCTTCAACCCACTTTTTATTTTAAGCACCAGAAATACTGCACAATTAGTGTATATAGTATATTTTGTTTTCATAAATGTTACAATTTATAAAAACATCTGTAATATTTACATTGAGGATGACAGAGTAGAAAATGCACAGCCTTTATAATTAAAAATATCTGGAACTGAATATCAACTCTTCCAGTTATTAAATGTAACCATGGGCAAATTCCCTACTTCAGTTTTTTACTTCTGTGAATCCAAGACAATAATAACACTTGTGAAAATTAAGTATGCTTATGTATTTAAAGAAATTAAAATGATGACTAACACTTTGAAAAAATTTTGATAAATATTAGCTATTCTGACTACTTTTAAAGTGTTTTTAAATGTATGAATCTCTTTATATTCATATCCCTTAAAGTAATTTTATTATGATGATCAGTAATAAAGGCTTCATTATAGTAAGTAATAAAGGATTCATATTGAGAGTTTACTTAAGGAACAAATCCATATTTGTACATTCACAAGTAGCAGTAAAACTGCATTAGTGATTTTAGCTGACAAGAGCATCGAGATGCACAGTTAGGCAGGAAATGTGCCATATGCCACATACACCTGGATGCTGTGTGGCTGCCCCTTAATCACACTCCTAATGTCCTCATAGTACCTGAGTATTGGAAGACATATGGTATTTTCCCTCCTTAGTGGTGCTTTACCATCCTAGACTTGGTTGACAGTTATTTACTATTAATCATCTGCCAGCAGTAAATATGAAGATGTAAACAGAAAACTCTTCTCTACAGAAGGACTTACTCTTGGGCATTTTACATGCTCTTGCTTGATTGGCATCGACTTGTGTCAGAAATTCTATACCTGTGCTTTGTATCCCCTTCTAATTAAAAATAGAGTCTTTTGGTATGAATGTAATTTTAAAAAGAAGAAGAAGGAGAAGGAGGAAGGAGGAAGGAGGGAGGAGGGAGGAGGAAAGAGGAGGAGGAAGGAGGAAGGAGGAAGGAGGAAGGAGAAAGGAGAAGGAGAAGGAGAAGGAGAAGGAGAAGAAGAAGAAGAAGAAGAAGAAGAAGAAGAAGAAGAAGAAGAAGAAGAAGAAGAGAGCTATTTAGGTCCTTAGTTGCTTTCCATGCTACATTATAATAAAAAGCTCTCTCCGATCTTTGGATTCCAAGATGTAAAGTGCTAAAAGCAGTTCTTACGTAGAACAAATTTGAACAAATATCTTTTGACAAGTTTTCCAGAATGCAAAAATTAATGGGACTCAGAAAATTATTGTCCTCTTATTTGAAAAAGAACCCTGAGGAAGTTTTAGACAAGATCAGATTCTGCTTGAACCTCAGTCCTCACCTCATGGGAAGCCCACTGTGAGGAGGGCAGGAAGAGCAGAGCCGCCATGTTGCTTCCGTGGTCAAGGGATCAACAAGAGACAAATGCTGCATCTTCCTTAATTTACTGTTGGGTAAAACCTGCCATTTCCAACATTTAGCTTGAGCATCTAATGCCAGTGGGATTAGACAAACAAACAAACAAACAAACAAAACACTGGTTCTAACTCAGAATTGCTTCTGGGGGTAAGACCAGCAGGAGGTCCTAATTCACACCAGTTGCAAAGGTGAACAGGGAAGACTCTGAGAAACAGAGAGGGGGACTGGGGATGGAGGTGGAGATTTCCAGGCCTGAATGTCCTGTGCTGGGAGATGGTGTGGCTGCTGTAAGAACACACCACCCACTGCTGGGTATTGAAGTAATGGCTGGGGGCATTGCCACAGGGACACCAGGACACCACACCATTCAACAGCCTTCCCACACCACCGATAAAGCATAAACAAACACAAAGCAGGAGGAACAGAAAGCCTTTCCTTCCTCCTCCAGCTCTGCAGTTTCCCCAGAGGAACTCCCTTAGGCCGACTTTCATAAGGAGACAGCAGACAAAGGAAAAATAGAGTTTTGCAGAATCCAGATCTTGCATCACAAAGTAGGACCAAGAAGGGGGTATTTAGAGCAGAGAAGTGACAAATAACTAGCAAATTAAGTATGTCCAGAAATGAATTGTTCTACTTGACAATATTGTTTTACTGCTATTGCATCTCATCTTTGGTATCTGTGACAGTTACAGTATTTCGTTGTTCCTTATTTCTTTTTGTTTTACCAATGTAGCACTGTATAACCCCTTAAGCCTTTACTACCCATTTCTTTATATATTAAATTTTATTGACTGGAAAACTTTAAAAACATATTCTAAATCCCATGCTCCTAAAACAGAGCACACTAAACCCAATGGCCATAATCATCAATGATGCAGAGCCACCCCATCACATTAATAAAATGTAAGGTATTCTCAAGAACAATTAGCCAGTCAGAGAAGAGATTTTGGAAAGTAGAAAGTTGGTCAGGATATTTATAGAGCCTTACTCATCTGCCTGATCCTGTCCTAGATGCTGGGAAGTGGTGGGTGGAAAAGATAAATCAAGTCTATGTCCTTAAGAGCCTCATCCTAGTAAATAAAATAATTTTTCATGGTGTTAAGTACTGTAAAGAAGTTCAAAGAGAGAACAACTTAGGAAGGAGAGTAGTCAGAGAACAGGTAGGTGCATGAGATTTGGAAAGGTGTTAAATATCAGAAAAAATAAAATTTGAATTTTCGGCTACACATGAAAGAAGTTAAAAAGTTAAACACAGGGGCGCCTGGGTGGCTCAGTTGTTAAGCGTCTGCCTTCGGCTCAGGTCATGGTCCCAGGGTCCTGGGATCAAGCCCCGCATTGGGCTCCCTGCTCGGCGGGAAGCCTGCTTCTCCCTCTCCCACTCCCCCTGCTTGTGTTCCCTCTCTTGCTATGTCTCTCTGTCAAATAAATAAATAAAATCTTAAAAAAAAAAAAAAGTTAAACACAGGTATATTAAGAAAAAATATTTTTAGAAAGGCTAATTACATGTATATCTACAGGCTGGCCCAGGACGATGGCATGAGGAAAGGTGCCTGGTACCCAGAAGCATTTTGTTTTGGAGTTTCAGGAATAAAAGATAAGTCGTGACTTATATCCCTCCCACAGCTTTGCTCACCAGATTGTAAACTCTACAAAAGCAGAGAACATGGCTGTTTGTACTGAGTAACCATAACCATCATTGGCTGAGAGTCAGCATTCAACACATATTTTTTGAATGACTAAATAAGTAAGTGAATCATGTATACTCTGTGAGTATGCATATATGTATGCATGACATCTCTCTGCAAGAGGTGTGAATGATTTATGAAGAGTATTTTTTAAGATAATGGCCCTGTTTCATATTGTTAAAAGGGACAGAAATCTGACTCTTGCACCTTCAATTCATTACACAATTAACTCTCCCCCCAAAAAGAAAAAAAAAAAATGGATTGTTCTGGGAACTCTTTTCCAATATAATTCCTAATTTTTATTTGTTTTCATATAACTGAATTTAAAAGTTTAGTGACCGGGCGCCTGGGTGGCTCAGTTGGTTAACCGACTGCCTTCGGCTCAGGTCGTGATCCTGGAGTCCAGGGATCGAGTCCCTCATCAGGCTCCCTGCTCAGCGGGGAGCCTACTTCTCCCTCTGACCCTCCCCCCTCTCATGCTCTCTCTCTCTCATTCTCTCTCTCAAATAAATAAATAAAATCTTAAAAAAATAAAACTTTAGTGACCTAGAACTGCTACACATTTAAAGAATTTCAAGAATAATTTTTTCAAAATGCATCATATGCCATTTTCATAAATTTACGAGTCCCATACTGATAATTGACTAAGATTAATTTCTGTCTCTGTTAATCAGACACTAAATATATTTTATCTCCCCTGCCCCCATTCAAAGTGAGGGCCCATTAACTATAATAACTGAGAATTTAAACAGTCATAACTATTGTTTAAAATGCTGTGGTACCATTAAATTAGAATTGTTAGGGGCACCTGGGTGGCTCAGTCATTAAGCGTCTGCCTTCGGCTCAGGTCATGGTCCCAGGGTCCTGGGATCAAGCCCCGCACTGGGCTCCCTGCTCCGGGGGAAGGCTGCTTCTCCCTCTCCCACTCCCCCTGCTTGTGCTTGCTCTCTCGCTGTGTCTCTCTCTGTCAAATAAATAAATAAAATCTTAAAAAAAAAAAAAATTAGAATTGTTAGAGACAGAGAAAGAGAGAAACAACATGGTGATTGCTTTGAAATACATGGGTTATATACACCTCCAGAAAAACATTGGTCATGATTTGGGGTATATCATTTTCATGCAGTTTCCACCTGGCTGTTTTCCTTTTAATTCCTTAATTTTCTGCATCTCTTTCTTGGGACAGAGAGGAAAAGGACAATTAGTGCTGTGTTTGGGAGTTTGCCTTGAAAGCTGAACTCTGATGCCTTGAAATAAATTTCCATAGCAGCACCTGCAATTGATTTGTACCAGTTAAAATATTAATGGAATGCAAATTAAAGCATTCAGAAAGTTCTCTAGGACACTATTTGATGACTTTGCTAGATGTTTTAATTAAACACTATTAATTATGATTTATATTGAATTATAGAAAACATGAGGTCTAGTCTTTTAAGGGAAGATAGTGTATAATTTATTCTGAAAATCAGCTCTACTCATTTTTTAAAATGTATTACTGTAAAACATGTAAATTCTAATAAATCTAAAAGATTTTTAAAATAGTTGTGGGTAACATTTTATCTATCTTTAAAATTAAAATAGGCTTATATATTTGAATTATTAACCAAATGAAGTTATTCATTCTTGTCCCAGACATTTTCTGGGCAATATATTACATGTTAGTCACTGACTAAATGTTGGGCATAAAAAGTACCTGCTCTGGAATAGCTCACAGTCTCACACAATGACAATGTGGAAGAGGAAGTATGGGGAACGTAAAGGATGGCTTTGGAGAAAATGTGGTTTATGGTTTCCAAATGTTTAACATATATATACTGGCATGACAGAATAAACAAAGCTTTAGTTTAGAATTCATCTCTGCTATAGGAGAGAGAGAACCATCCAGTGGCTAACAGGGCACCTGGACCATAGTACATTCCGAATGCACTATTTGTTGAATGAATGAATGAATGACTGAATGAAACCAGCAACCGCCTCGACAAAAAACGGGTTGAGCTCTGTTGTCCCTGTGCTTGACTCTGCCTGCATTTCATGGACAATGCTGGGAGTTGGGTGGGTTGCTGTGTGGATAGGGAACACTTTCACAGACTAAAACACTGATCTTTCCCATGGCAGTCTGAGAAACGGCACTCAAAAATTGTAAGGGGAGAACATTCCTTAAAGAGCATCCTGAGTCCTAGACATTTGAAAAAAAAAAAAAAGGAGGAACTGGTTGGTACAATAATTCTGGGGGAATTTAAATACTTTAAACCACAAGACTCTCTAAGGAGTTTAACATGATTATCTTTGGTGATCTGCCACTTCCATGAAAAGATGCGAGGAAAATGTGTTAAGTGTGGGATCAATAAAATGACACCCAATCAGCCTAGATGAACTGAAGCCATGTACTATTTTTGATTATACAGACAGTAACTGAAACCTTCTCAGCAGGAGGAAATTTTCCAAAGGTCAAATAATCCAATCATGTACATTGTTGGAAGCATTTGCCTGAAACATAATTCTCATTCAAATAGTATTTACTTCAAGTGCAAAATGTTCTTTTTTTTTTTTTAAGATTTTATTTATTTATATGGGCGGGGAGGGGAGAACACAGAGGGAGAGGGAGAGGGAGAAGCAGACTCCCACTGAGCAGAGGGCCAGATGTAGGGCTTGATCCCAGAACACTGAGATCATGACCTGAGCAGAAGGCAGAAGCTTCACCAAATGAGCCACCCAGGCGCCCCCCTGTGCAAAGTGTTCTTAACTATTTGGATTACTTTAGAGCTTTTTCGTTTATTCTAGATTTGGGTATTTAGTCTGTTTGTCAACTTTCCCTCCTTTCAGGCTAGAAGAGCTACAAAAATCTCTTTGAAGCTAAGTACCAAAAGTATGGGTGTAGGGGCACCTGGGTGGCTCAGTCAGTTAAGTGTCAGACTCTTGGTTTTGGCTCAGGTCATGATCTCAGGGTGGGATCGACTTCCACTTCACCAGCTCCACGCTCAGTGGGGAGTCAGCTTGAGATTCTCTTCCTCTGCCCCTCTCTCTCCCTCAGCCTCTACCCCACTCCTGTTTCTAATTAATTAATTAATTAATTTTAAAAATCTTTTAAAAAAATAAAGTATGTGTGAAGATCTCCACAAAAGCAGATAATGAAGAGGAAGAATTATATAAGCTCAGTCCATAGGACATCTGTGGGGGTGTGTGTGTGTGTGTGTGTGTGTGTGGTTATGGTTATTGATGAAGAGAAGACCACACAAGTATCTGAAAGTGCAATACACAGTTAATGAAGTTAAGCTAAGCATAAAAAAATTAATTCTTGAGAAATTCACAAGGAATTTTCATGCTTACTTGTATATATAAGTTTGAGTTTGATCTAAGTGTGAAATATGGTTTGTGCGAATATTATTTTCTTAAACCTTAATTTCAACTTAGCACCCTTCTTTTATTTTCTTAAAAAAAAGTTGTAAAAATTAAATGCGTTACTTAAGAGGGAAAAAACTGAACTTTCTAAATTGTGCCCAAAGTAAAAGCAACACTTCAGTGTGCTTTTAACATTCTTCAAAGTGTTCATGGGACACAAATTTGACTCTAAAAGCATCTACTATGCTCATGCACATCCTAACAGCAAATGACAGTTATGGGTGAATAGAAATATACTCCAAACTTGTTCAACCATGAAAATAAAATGAGCTTTTAGGTTATCCTAAAAATGAATGTAAGCAATGCCAAGTGTGGTTAAAAGTGATCTTTTGGGATGCTGAGGCAGGAAAGATTTTGTGATCGTATAGATAATAAATTACCCTACAATTGGCTTATGCTGAAATTGTCATCATTTATTTCCTCATTTCCCATTCAACATATAGATTTTCCTAGTTGCCTACACTTATGATTATAATCATTTTACATCTCTAGATTAACTGTCCTTTTTGCCACTGAATCCGTGTGGTCCATTTTTTTTTTTTTTTTTACTAACTAATAGGCCTGCTACCTAATATTGAAGAGATAAATATTCACAAAGCCCATTCCTTGACAAATAATTTATTAAATCAACAGCTTTTGCAAGCACAGGATTTTTTTTAAAGTATAGCTGCGCTTATGAGACTTCAAGGCTAATTAAATTTTCTTCTCACTTGTTGAATTTGATTAAGTGCTACCTCCATTCATTCAGCAAAAATCTAGTGAATACCTATTCTTCACTAAGTGCTGTGGCCCCCAGTAGGCCAGGAAATAGCATTCCTCTTCCTTTGTTCTAAACAAATTAAGAAATCAAGAAGTGTATCACATCATGGCGAAAACATCGGCTCTGTACTTACAAAGGCTCTGTTGGAGATTGTGGTTTAGTGGGACAGCAGAAAGATGGCCCACTGCTAAGTGAGGCAGTTAGCCATGAAGGGGCAGAGGAGGACCCACTATGGAAGTGGACTGTCCAAGTCCTGGGAACTCCTTGCTCCCTGGAGGACAATGAATGCCAAGCACTGCTCAGGGGATGCCTGTTTAGTCTGTTCTTCCAATGGCCACGGCATAAAGGAGGAAAACGAGGGCAGATTTGGTTTAGGAGCTCCCATCAGGCCTGGGGACAGAACCTTCCCACTAACACTAGGTTTCATGCAACAAAGATGAGGAAGGATCTCATCCTTTGTTCAAGAAGCTCAGAGCCTACAAGGAACGTGGCCAAAAAGAAGAGGCCAGTACTGCCTGCGAAAGTGGGCTGGGGTGGCCTGGACTAGTGGTATTGCAATTGTGCATGGCCTGGATCTACGTTTAGTCCAAAAGGATAAGTGACTCTGGCTGGAGAGAGAGTATTTTGGGCAAAAGAATATTCTCAAGTCATCACAATACATGTTAAATCACAATGCATAGAAGATACTATCCTTGATCATCAATGTTCTCCTGTTCTCTGTCTGAATGGGGCATCATGCAATATGTTTATAAGATTAGTAGTTGACATTCATTGAACGCTACATGCTAAGCATTTGACTTAAGTAATATATATGATCTCATTTACTCTTCCCAACAACACTCTGATTACACGGAGGTTTCTATAGGCTAATTAGCTCATATAAGATTGCACAGATATTAAATGTTAGACATCAGAAATGACCCATATCACCAAGAGCTTGAACATAAAAATATTTCACAAAGCCTTAGAGATCAAGCATGATTATATCTGTGCCTACGTTTCTAGCTTTGCCTCCCTGTGGTCCAGCCTCACTGGCTTTCTTTCAGTTATTCAAACGTGCATAATCTTTCCTGTAAGTGCTGATGTAGGCAGGCCAGGTTCGAGGACACAGAGGGAGGCCACAGGACCAGCCAAGAGGCTCCGTGGTTCCATGCAGGATAGAAATCAAACACGAGCCAGGAGGACATGAGAACAGAGTTTATTGAATAAGGTAAGTGATAGAGTATAGCAGACAGAGTGTCTGGGAGACTTGGAAACGAAGAAGTGAATCTCTCCATCGCTTGGGGTTAGAAGTCTATACTGGAAAGGAGTTCAGGGTATGCGTTCCCTCAGGAATCTAGGGTAGTCTGATCAACGGTTAAGTGTCAGGGTGAATGATAGGTGTTATTCCATAAATCACTGAAGGTGGGATTGTTGGTACCAGCATCGATAGAGGTTTGCTCTAAGATGTTGTTGGGTGTATGGGGGCCAAGAATGACCCTCAGAGAATGATTAACTCTCTTGCCTCCCCCTTGGCGTGGGAACGTAGCTTCTTTGGTTTACTCAGATGCAAGGTAAAATACAGAACGTGAGGAAATGGGGTCCAGTGGAGAAACAGCAGAAATGGAGCCTTTCTAAAACAGAGTCCCTTCAGTTTCCCTATCTCAAGGCCTTGAAGGTATGTGTTGAAAGGAAAACATCTGTATTTAGTAATCAGTTACTTAAAATAAAAGTTCTTTATAAAATTTTTTGATAAATTTAAATTTATTTCTTCAAAATAAAATCTGGCACATTTTATCTTAAACATCATCGAGTGTATTTATGAACAACTCAATTTTTTTTCTGAAATGAAGATTTCAGAAATCATGTTTTTCAAAAATGAAAACATTCTCAGTGTAGTTTTAATTAATTTCGCATACTACATAAATTTAGCCTCCAGTTTTGAACAAGATAATCTCTAATTGCAATACTATAAGCTATCATATGTATCAGTCATGTATTTAGTATTGAGATCCTGCTGTTAAGATATACATTCTCATAGTTTACTCAAGAAAATCTTCACATAACATGAACAGACATTTTTCCAAAGAAGACATCCAAATGGCCACAGACACATGAAAGAGTGCTCAACATCGCTCGGCATCAGAGAAATACAAATCAAAACCCCAATAAGATACCACCTCACACCAGTCAGAATGGCTAAAATTAACAAGTCAGGAGACGACAGATGTTGGTGGGGATGCGGAGAAAGGGGAACCCTCCTACACTGTTGGTGGGAATGCAAGCTGGTGCAGCCACTCTGGAAAACAGTATGGAGGTTCTTCAAAAAGTTGAAAATAGAGCTACCATATGACCCAGCAATTGCACTACTGGGTATTTACCCCAAAGATACAAATGTAGTGATCCGACAGGGCACGTGTACCCCAATGTTTATAGCAGCAATGTCCACAATAGCCAAACTATGGAAGGAGCTAAGATGTCCATCAACAGATGAATGGATAAAGAAGATGTGGTATATATATATACACAATGGAATATTGTGCAGCTATCAAAAAAATGAAATCTTGCCATTTGCAATGACATGGATGGAACTAGAGGGTATTATGCTAAGCAAAATAAGTCAATCAGAGAAAGACAAGTATCATATGATCTCACTGATATGAGGAATTTGAGAAACAAGACAGAGGATCACAGGGGAAGGGAGGAAAAAATGAAACAAGATGAAACCAGAGAGGGAGACAAACCATAAGAGACTCTTCATCTCAGGAAACAAACTGAGGGTTGCTGGAGTGGTGGGGGGTGGGAGGGATGGGGTGGCTGGGTGATGGACCCTGGGGAGGGCATGTACTATGGTGAGCGCTGTGAATTGTGTAAGACTGATGAGTCACAGACTTGTACCTCTGAAACAAATAATACATTATATGTTAAAAAAAAAAAAAAAAGAAGATAGTAGGAAAGGAAAAATGAAGAGGGGCAAATCAGAGGGGGAGACCAACCACGAGAGACTATGGACTCTGAGAAACAAACAGGGTTCTAGAGGGGAGGGGGTGGGGGGATGGGTTAGCCCGGTGATGGGTATTAAGGAGGGCACGTACTGCATGGAGCACTGGGTGTTATATGCAAACAATGAATCACGGAATACTACATCAAAAACTAACGATGTAATGTACGGTGACTAACATAACATAATAAAATAAAATTAATTAAAAAAATAAGAAAAGACTAAAAAAAAGAAAATCTTCACATAAACAAATTCAAAATTAAAGTGAGCCTTTGCCTAACAACTGGACCATTCCTCAGGACTGTTTATTCTTTTTTAAATTTCATACCTTTTGTTTTCCACAAATATTACTAAGTAATTATTATATTTGAGTCCCTGTACTACATTCTGGAATTACAAAATGATACATGAAGAAAAAAGAACATGAAAGCATTTGGACAGTAAGAAACAGAAGTTCAGAGAAAGGACTAAGGACATTAGGAAAAGTTAAGTGAAAAGGGTAAACTGGTTTTTCAGTGAACAACAGAGAAGTCAGAGCAGAAGGAAAAGGAAAGTCATCTGGGCAAGTTAAAATTCAGAGACAGGAGTTTAATCCAATTCTGTGAAAGCTGACTGGAGAATGAAATCCTTCCTTGAAGGCTGCCTGAGACATCGATGATTTGGGAGGACAAGGCAGTGACATTTCCAAAGACTCCTGTGATCAACTCGGCATTTCTTAGAACCAGAGCTGATGGAGACAGTAACTCTGTTTATCTCTTTTCCAACATGGAGCACCGTTCTGCCATTTAGGAAACTATTTTCAGTCTTTCCCACCCCTTCTTAGAGAATGATTAGAAAGGTTCCCCTTCAATGCGGGAGGAGTCTTTGTGGGGGTGGGGAGCTGGAGCAGTTGTGGACAAATAACCACAAACAGCCTGTATATCCTGTTCTCCAGACACTATCACACTGCCTGGACTACGACGACACTGTTCTGGAAAAGAAATGCTCAGTCTGAGGAAGAAGTCCCTCTGCTCAGAATATCACCCCCTTCAGTTTGCCCTCATCACAACTGCCAGAATGAACTTTCTGAAACCCAAACCTGATCAAGTAACTGCCCAACTCCGAATCCGCCCAGCCCTCTCCTGGTATCACAAGCCAAATTCCTGTCTTCATTAGGGCAGCAGGGTCTGCAAGGTGAGAGAGGAGGCTTGCTGCCATCCTCCCTCCTGCCGCGTGCCCAGTGCGGGGAGCAGGGCTGGGATGAAGTGTGCTCTCTGGGATCTGCCGGGTTCCAGCCTCAGATCCCACCCCTATGTTCCCCATCCCCTGCTGCTCATCAACTATTCCAGCTTCTTCTGCCCCTTCTCTGCCCTCTCTCTTCCTCTGACCTCTCTTGTTTTCCATCTTTATACATTTCCCTCCCCTCCTCATCAGGATTTTCTCGCTTTGCTAACCAGACTCACTTTTCAAGACTACTGAAAAGTTGTTTACTCTGTGAAGTTTTCCTTGATCTCCACATAAAATATTCCATTGCAGTTTCTACAAACTTACCTCATTGCCCTTAATATATTTTTACATATCATTCTCTCCCACAAAAGCTTTTGACAGCCTTGAAAGTGGGGAATGTGTTACTCATCTTTGTAGTCTCAACAACTAGCACACTTCTTGGCATAAAACTACTCTTTACATAAAAGCTTTTATAAATTGTTATTAAACACAACTAAAAAACAATCTTTTCAGGATTCTCTCTGTTATTGTTTCTAACTGCCAGAGTCCTTTTTTAATCCTCTTCTAAGACAATAATTTGACAAGAAAACTTCATTTTCTTGTTATATAACAAGTACCTTCATTAATAATACACTGCTTGTTTTTTAATGGTGCTTTATAGTTGGTTTGATCCACTGACCTATTTCTCTTTTATGTTTCTTAAGAATAAAAATTGTTCAGGTGTTCCAGAATGAGCACAAACCTGGGATTTTTCTGCTCTCGGTGCCCCTTCCAATAGCTGTGACAATGGACTTATTTGGACCTTAGTTTCCTCATCTACAAATCGAACACATGAAAGGATAGAATCTGAAGCTAATACTCTAGGGACACCTGGGTGGCTCAGTCGGTTAAGCAGCTGCCTTCGGCTCAGGTCGTGATCCCAGGGTCCTGGGATCGAGTCCCTCATCGGGCTCCCTGCTCAGCGGGAAGTCTGCTTCTCCCTCTCCCACTCCCCCTGCTTGTGCTTTCTCTCTCTCTCTCTGACAAATAAATAAAATCTTTAAAAAAAGATAAATCTAATACTCTAGTCTGAAAATTAAGGTAGAGTATATTGTACATATTTTATAGGAACTATATGTGATTATGCACTCATGCATAATTTCCTGGTGGCTTTTTCCGGAATATTCTAGGAGTACAAAAATATTCTGGAGAAATGTGCCAAAGCAGCTGGAAAAATTCCAATTATTAATTTATTATTGGTTTTCTCTCTCCGTTTCTACATTCTATTATTCTAATCCAGTGAATCATTTTGTTTACACAGAAAAAAACACAAATAGTGACTATTAAGTTAATTTCTATTAATAGAATACTTGCATTACTAGCATTTCGAAGTAATTTCTCTTGTCTACAAGGAAAATGGCTTTTTTTTTTGCCAATGATTGCACATTTTGATGATAGCTTGAGCTTTGCCTCCTCTATATGCCAGTGAAAAACACAAAACCAGCTTTGGGTATCTGTGAACAATTTCGCTGCATGTTCTAAATATCTTCTGAAAATGGCACTTTTTTTTTTTATTATGAGCAGCAGAATTATGCCTCCCCATGTGGCCTTATTTGAGATTGTATTATTAAATGTGGCATGAGAGATGAGATACAAAGTGGAATTTGTATGATTTCTAACTGCCTCTCCAATAAAAGCAGCAGGGAGTTATTAAGTCATCCCATTTTTAAAGTATATGTTTGCAGGAGAAATAAGACTTCAATTCTCATTCTCTATAGGCAACTCTGTGTAGGCAAGCTGCAAGATTTCATCAGTGTCATCACTGTAGGTCTTTTCTTCCAATTTCTAGAACTTCACTATTTCCTAGGTATGCACAGTGCTCTAAATAAATAGCTCTGCTTCATTAGAAACACTTTCTTTGGATTCTGACTTCTTTTTCTCAAGATTAGAAACATCCCTTTTCTATCTGTGAACGGTACCATTTTTGAAATATACAATGTTCTTGCTTTGGTTTTCTCTTCTGGAGGCTTGTGTCTTCCACCATAGTATTTTTGAAACAACATTACAGCTTTTTAATATACGTGTGATTATTTGAGTTTCAAATAAGGATACACATCGGATTCAATCTTATCGTGCACCCGAATGTATTGTTGAATTGCAGATGCACACTGATCACTAATCTGTCATGATTACCCAGCGTAATATATTCAGTTTGTGTCACAAAGTATACTGGTTAGACTTTCAGATTTTCCAAGGATCTTATTTACTCTATAGCATTCATAGCTCTTCTCTTTAGAAACCTTAAGGAGTCTTGATAGATAGCAAAATACATATTTTTCAAGGAGGAAGGCAGTTCTAAATAAAATAGAACTCCCTGCTGATGATTTTCTTTGTGAAAGATCCAATTGGATGCAAATGACTCTAATTAGCAGCTAGGATTCTCCTTCTCAAAAGAGCCTTCTGTTGTCTCTGCTTATTTCAACTTAATATCATCTTTTTTGTTGTTTTTTAAATTGTGATTTTCTGCAAAGATAAAAACATATATATATTAACATAGCAGAGATCCATGTAATAATTACCCAGATTTAACTAGTATGTGTATTTTCTTATATTTTCCATCTATTATAAAAAAGCTTTATAGATGTACTGCACAAATTCAATCCTCACCCACATGTGTTCCCCCCTATCTTTTGCCAGGGATGCTGAGTGAATGTGTTTTTCTCCATTCATGGTTTTATACGTAACATATATATAATATATATTGTCACTATAAACATATATTGTCACTAATAATTACAGGAGTAATATAGCACTGTCAGATCATTTTGCAACATGCTTTTTATTCACTTGAAATTATGCATTTAAAGTTTATTGATTTTAATAAATGTACCCTTTATTTTTGTTTAATCCATTGTTTGATCATGCTAAATTTATCTATTCTTCAATGGATGAATGTTTGCACTGCTTCCAGAACTTTACTACAAAAAATAATAGTGATTGGAGATCTTTATGTAGTTCTCCTAAAACAGTTTCTCCAGTGCGTATTTTCTCCAAAGTGTATTTTCTCTATTAGTGGAATTTCAGGGTCAAAGGGTCATTACTTTCTCCTTCTGAAGCTTGTAAGTGTGTGTGATAGAGAAAAAGGGACATGTACGTTTTACCTTCACAATACATTCTCTTCTATGTCATTGCAAAATAAATAAATAAATGAATAATTAATTTTGAATGACTTACTAGTAGGGAGATAGTCAACTTTTCTGAGGCAAATTGTAAGCATCCTTCTCTGTGGTTGCAATAAAGGTTATTTCTCTTTTAATAATGTCCTTTCCTCTTGTCTCATGAATAACTAAAGAACAGGGAGGGTTTTGAAGTGTAATGGACCCAACCTGTGCTCCAGCTAATGAGAATTTCTTCACTGCTTCTTAGAGCCACAGATTTCCTCATGCCTCTTCCTGACACACGGCTCTTACAGGGAGTTGCCTCACTGGACTCAGTTCACATGTGTAGGGGATAAAAAACATGCAGAGAGGAGGAAACGGAGAGAGGTTTTCTAAGGTTAGCATTCTCCCTAAGGAGGAACTCTTGAGGACCTTCAGCCTGGACGCACCAGAAACATGGGACCCTGAGAGTAGGTGCTAACTGAGGTATGTGCAAAACCTCCAAAAATCGGTGTTTGAAACTATAAAATTTGAAAGTGTAAAATATGAATAATTGATTTGACTATTAGGTGTATTTGATGATTAAAATCTTCAAAAATATACTGAACAATGATCAATTAAAAATATCACTTTTATCTTATTTCATTTTTTGTGTCTCTTAGTTTTCTATCAATAAATACCATACTGATAAAGAGTACCAGAACAGTGTCCATAACAGGCAGTTATTTATTGACCCATTCCATTGGAGCATACTGCTTAAATATATACTTAAAAATCAAAGGACAGCCATTCGCGATGACTAATTTTATATGTCAACTTGGTGAGGCCGCGGAGCTAAGTTGAACACATTCTTGATGTTGTTGTGAAGGTATTTTTTAGATGTGATTGACTATATGTAACACAGAAACCCTGCCTGGGGCGCCTGGGTGGCTCCCTCGGTTTAAAGTCCGACTCTTGGTTTTGGCTCAGGTCATGATCTCAGGGTTGTGAGATCCAGCCCTGCATCAGGCTCTGAGCTCTCTCTCAAATAAATAAATCTTAAAAAAAAAAGAAAGAAAGAAAGAAAGAAAGAAAGAATAAGAAAGAAACCCTGCCTGAGTTTCCAGGCTGGAGATTTATGACTCAAGACTGCAACATCAACTCTTCCCTGAATTTCCAGCCTGTCAGTTGGCTTGCTCTAGATTTGGACTCGCTGAGCCTCACAAATGAGACAACTCCTTTACATAAATCTCTCTCTCTTTCTTTAGTTTCCATTTCACACCTGAGTTTTCCTCTTATTTTCATGTACTTTATATTTTTCTTTACACTCTTTAGCATAGTTGTCTGTTGTGAAAATCTGTCTGCTCATTCCAACATCTGGGTCATCTCGTGGGTGGTCTCCATTGATTGCTTGTTCTCTTGAGTATGAATGACGTATTCCTAGCGCTCAGGTGACTACTGATTTTGGATAACGTGATGGGTATTTTGTTTTTGTTTTTGTTTTTTTGTGATGGCTAACTTTGTATGTCAACTTGAATGGGCTAAGGGATGCCCAGATGGCTGGTAAACATTTTTTCTGGGTGTGACTATGAAGGTGTTTAGGGAAGGAATTAGCATTTGAGTCAATAATCTGAGTAAAGAAGATCTGCCCTCACCTACATGGGTGGGCAGTTGAATGCCCAAATAGAACAAAGGTAGAGAAAGGGTATTCTTTCTCTTCTCGAGCTAGGACACTCATTTTCTCCTGCCCTTGGGCATTGGAGCTCCTGGTCCTCGAGCCAGGACTTAGACTAGCAGACCCCTTCTGGCTCTTCCGCCTTCAACCTTGAACTGGGAATTATATCATCAGCTCACCTGGTTCTCAGGCCCTTTTGGTACTCAGACTGAATTACACCACTGGTTTTCCTAGTTCTCCAGTTTGCAAGTGGCATTGAACTTCTCAGCCTTCATAATGGACTGAGTCAATGCCCATAATAAACGTCCCCTTATTTATCTATATATATCCTATTGGTTTGTATCTCTGGAGAACCCTGACTAATACAGATTGTACCAATGACATTATGAGTCATATATTAAAGAGACTCTGGATAATATTGTTTTCTTCTAAAGGAAATACTTTTCAAACTATGTTTTAAATATTAGCCTGCAGTTAACTTTTAATATTTCCTTTAATTTTATTAAAATTTTCATTATCTTCAATGTTAAAATTCTTGATTATTTTAGATTTCTTGCATTGATTTTTATTTTTAAATTGTGCATTAAAACATGATTTATCTTGATTGCTGGAGTTGTTGACACTCCCTTGCATTTTGCACCCAACACAAGTACTCCATTTGCCTCTCCATTAGTCTCATTGGTTCCCAGAAAGGAGGAGGTGCCTGTTTCCAGCCTGGTAGTTAATGCTGTGTGCCAAACATTAATAATGTCCTGCCCCATTGGTCCTGTTGATGCTAATGACCTCAATATCATGAACCCAGATGATGAATGTTCCAAATATGGGCTGCATCTCTGTCAGCTTATTATTTCTGTAGCTGCCACCCCCTCTGCTTCAATGATAGGCACAGACACATATAACAATAAAGTCCTAAAGATGCTATCACTTTTCTCCATAGACTAAGGAACAGCTAGCTAGCTCATACATGGTACCAGAATTATTGAATTTATCTCCTTGTCAGTGAACATATTTTGTGCTCTTCTTAACCTTATAGAGAACAATTAATCCCTCCATTCTAATTTCTTTCCTCAAAATAACAAGTTAAAAAAACTGAAAATAGTATTTTTAATTGACATCATGAAAAAAATTCTACTCCAGATTAATAAATATGCATATTTCTATGTTCTCAACAAATAAATCAATAAACAGGAAGGTTATTTGCAGTCATCTTTTTTTATTTAAAAATTTTAATTCATCAGAAACTAGTAAGCTGAGAGACTTTCTCCAAATGAGAATGGTAGAAATTATATTCTGCCTGTTGCCTTCCTCTCGCCAAAATTACAATTTCATCATTTTTTTCCAGGAATTGTTATGTTTTATTTACAAAGAGAGAATTGCTTTTTATTGAATTTAGTGGGACTTTGTTCTTTTATGTTAGTGAGATATAATTGACATATAACACTGGGCAATTTTTTTTTTAAGATTTTATATATTTATTTGAGAGAGAGAATGAGATAGAGAGAGCATGAGAGGGGGGAGGGTCAGAGGGAGAAGCAGACTCCCTGCTGAGCAGGAAGCCTGATGTGGGACTCGATCCCGGGACTCCAGGATCATGACCTGAGCCGAAGGCAGTCGCTTAACCAACTGAGCCACCCAGGCGCCCCAACATTGTGCACTTTTAAAGTGTACAACACGTACAGCATGGTGATTATAGTCAACATTACTCTATTATAAACTCCCAAGTTGCCAAGAGACTAGGTCTTGATTGTTCCTCCCGCAAGAAAGAAATGATAATCATGTGACATGATAGAAGTGTTAGCTAACGCTAAAGTGGTGATCAAATTGCAATATATAAATGTATTGAGTCAACATATAGTCATCATTTTTTAGTTAAATCTTAAAAACAATGCCTAAATGTTCACTTTTCTAATATTAGTTGCCTTTGGCATTAACTCTTATTCCATCTATTCCACTATTTGCTACTTTTCCCACCACTATAATTTCCACTATTTCAAATTTTATAGAGAGAGAATTAGCAAAGTGTTTGTGAAAAAGTATGCTTGTCTACTTATTCATTTTTTAAAAATTTTTTAAAGATTTTATTTATTTATTTGAGAAAGAAAGAATGAGACAGAGGGGGTAGGGTCAGAAGGAGAAGCAGACTCCCCGCCAAGAGGGGAGTCTGATGCGGGACACGATCCCAGGACTCCAGGATCATGACCTGAGCTGAATGCAGCGCCTTAACCAACTAAGCCACCCAGGTGCCCCATTTAAAAAAAATTTTTTTATGTATTTATTTATTTTAGGGGGGAGGGGCAGACCCTGAGATCATGACCTGAGCCGAATTCAAGAGTTGGATGCTTAACCGACTGAGCCACTAATATAAACATTAATCATTTTGCTCATAAATTCATTGTTTAACCTATTATTTAAGTACTCATATACCAGTCTTTGCAACTATTTATTTTTAAATTATTTCTTTTTCACTGCTACTAAGACTGTACAAATTTGGCAGCTAGTAGACCACCAAAAGGGATCACATTTTCTTATATTATTTATGGTGTAGGAAAAATGACATCTCTGAACCTCTAATTCCTTGGCTAAAACTCAGACATAATAGAATTATCTTTTATATTTCTATAGAAAATGAAATAAGATAATGACATGAGTGATAATACAAGATACACAGTAAATGTTTATTTTCTTTTGACTATGTACTCTATTCTATTTGGAATTTTGCCATTGTTGTTTATTGACCTATGTGATTTTGCCTCTGTCATTATTTGTACTGTCCAGAAAGTACTTAGATTGATAAATTTATCTTGTGAAATATATAGGTAAGTTGTTGTATACCATAGACTAATTTTTGACCTTCATAATGTAGCCAGGTTAATCACTAATTAATGAAAACCTTTTATTTTGCCTACAATAAGCTGCTCAGCAGGAATTTTCCACCTAATTAATAGTGACAGGTTATATGAAGCACATCTGGCATTTTGCACCCAATTCAAGGCAATTTCAAAGACTAATAATCCACAATATATTCAAATATGTCTTTGCTTGTCATGATAATAACTCATGGTAAAGAATATTTCATAAACAGTGCACGGTGATTATTCAGAGTGATTTCAGTTTCCTCATAGATAGTAAAAATAAGTTGAAAAATACTTCTTTTTCTCAAGAGTAGATATGAAAGCCCTTGTTTAAAAATTAAACTATATTCTAGCCCTCAGTGGTACTCCTCTCTACATTTTAAATATTAATATTTAATTACTGATCTAATTATTTTCCAAATGAACATATAAAACATGCATTAAGTGGATGAAAACTGTCTAGACCATTTCTGCAGAATTAGATCATCATTAAAGATATGTCTGGTTATGACTGTTAAAGAAGTCACATTAAAGGAGTTTACATACAAAATAATTTCAAACTAATGGATTAATACTTTGATGATTTTTAAAATTGTGGGTCACGGAGTACTCATCCTTTAACTGGAACTATGTATGTTAGGGAAGTCAGATAAAACATGTTAACTCTGGAAACATTTCAACCTTTAATAACACAGCTTTGTAACATCCCTCTGTTATAAATTTCACTAGACAATCATTAGAATTAATATGTAAAATACTTTAAACATTCTGAAAACCCTGACAACCAGTAATCTTTAGTGAGAGTTGTCTACTCATATTCATTCTTCCTTCATAATCTCAGGCCAGCTAACTTTTTTGTTGTTGTTTTAAAGATTTTATTTATTTATTTGACAGAGAGAGAAAGAGCACAAGCAGGGGGAGTGGCAGACAGAAGGAGAGGGAGAGGGAGAAGCAGACTCCCCACTGAGCAAGGAGCCTGATAATGGGGCTCCATCCCAGGACCTTGGGATCACGACCTGAGCAGAAGGCAGACAAGATGCTTAACCAACTGAACCTCCCAGGTGCCCCAGGCCAGCTAACTTTTGATAGGGATAAGTAAAGAGGCAAAATGTTGGGATGCAGGGATGCTAATAAATGTACCATATTTCTGGAATAATAGAAATTTCAAGTTGTCTTTTTTTACAAAAAGATTTTATTTATTTGAGAGAGAGAGCATGAGCAGGGGGTGGGGGTGGCAGAGGGAGACAGAGAAGCAAACTCCCCACTTAGGAGGGAGCCCAATGTGGGGCTTGATCCCAGGACCCTGAGATCATGTCCTGAGCCACCCAGGCATCCTGAAACTTCAAGTAGTCTTATTCATGCTCCTAAAAATCATTAAAATTTCTTGAAAATGCCAATGCTTAGTTCTCCAAACTACATCTCCCAGATTTATTAATCAACGTGGAGTTAGGAAAACCAGATTACCTCAAATATTAGGCATATCACCCATAAGGAGAACAGGCCTGGATGTGAGGAGACAACAGTGAGTGCCCTGAGGAGATCACTTTAGCAAGAATTGGGAAAATTAAATTTGATCTTGACTATTTTGCTTAAACTCAGCTGTGGTTTTGTCTGCATTAAATGTGTTGCCATAATGTCATATTTTACCTGGTCTGTAGGTCAGAGAAACAAAATTACCATAATGCACTTACCTCACCTGTTTTCATTCGCATGCACTTTAAGTTACATGGGTTATACATTTCATGAAATGAGTGTTTACAGAAATCACTAATAAAACTGGAAACTTGATGAAGGATAAAATGGAGACGGAGAAGTGAGAAGAAAACATACAACCACAAGCTGTGGTTTTGAGAAAGGGAAATGGAAAGGACCCCATGAGAGAAAAAGCTCTTTTTTCCCCTTTGCTTCTTTTCCAGCTTTTATTCTTGCTAGGACCCCCACCCCCACCCCACTCTACACAGGCCTCCGCATGCAAACAGTGCATGTCTTCCTTGTGAGGGACAAGGAGTTAATGATTTTTCTAGAGTAGATAACATCTAAGAAAGGACTCAAGGAAGCTATCACATGCTTATATCAGACCACCTGTGCTAGATATCTCAATGCCAAGACCCCCTGGCTTCAGGGAACAAGTGACTTATGATAGACACGAGGACCTTGTCCTCATTCCTGATCAGTTTCTGGATGCCTGAGAGGACACGTATGCCAGACCATGATTGTCAATAAAAACCCCAGCCTCCAAGCAAAGACTAGACTCTCTGGATGCTCCATCTGTATCCCTCTCTATATAACCTCAGTCAACTCTGCTTTCACCTCCTGCTAGTTCACATTTGATTTCCATCCTGCGTGAACCTGAAGACCCTCTTGGCTGGTTCTGTGGGACCCCCCCCATCTGGGTCCTTGGACCCAGCCTGTCTGCATCAAATTTTTTATCACAACCTACACATTTCTCTTAACGCTTCTCAAGACCGTCTCCCTTGCTTCTTGATAAAAGTAAGTGATGTAGAGTTTCAATATAATTGTTCATACTATAGCTAAAAAGAAAACATTACTGTAAAATTTACTCTAAATAAACAGCTTCCCCTAACTGGATGTTCTATATAAAAATTCCTCTTCGTGTATTTGTGGTGTAAGGTCTAAAGTCAAGGTTCAATAGGATGTGTTGTCATCTGGTAAAATCAAGAGAGGTTCAAATGGCCTAACTCCAAGGTCCCTTCCCATTCTGCCTGCAAGGATGAAGTCCCTAGCCACGCAACGTCCTCACCAGATGTACCAGGTACAGCTCCAGCTTCTCCTGGAGGGTGGGCGTCAACTCCCTGCCAATCCCTGGAATAATTCAACAAGCCCATTATGTCATCACATAGAAGCCAGGGGCACCGCCCGCCCTTGATTCTGCAGAACTTCTCTCCCACAGCCCCTGCTTGTTCACTCTGTTCCCAAGTGCAATCTCCATGTGGCCCTGCATCATTTGGGTCTCCCTCCCCACAGCTGTTTCTGGCCATCCCCATAATTCTAGGGTAGGAATTACTACTTTCTTAACAACAGGCTGAGCAGCAAGCAATTAAAACTATATAGAAATGATAATGATTTATTTTTGCTTGAATTTGCAATGTGGCAAATTACATTAATTAATTTCAATGCATTCCTGTTGAAGGCCAAGTGACTTATGATGAATTATCCTTTGTACATTTTTTACTTTACTAATATTTTGCTTTTTGATAGTATTTTTGTATGAATGTCCTTAAAAGTTATTGGACTTGGGATTTTCCTTTAGTTTGTTGTTCTTAAGTATTTAGGTCCTGATTAGCCTCATAAAATAGAGGAAATTCAGTTATTTTTTATTTTAAATTTGGGAAAGTTTGTATGTGATTGGGATTACTCGTTATACAGATATCTGATAGAATTCATCAGTGAAATCCAACTTTGTGTGGAGTTTTCTATGTAGAAAGATCATTGACTGTTAACTGAATCTGGCTTTAGTTATAATTCAGATTTCTTTTTCGTTGTCCTTATAAGTTTTACTAATATTTTACCAGTGATTTTTAGATTTTTATCTAAATTTTCCTATATATTGCTATTAAGTGGCTCAAAATATGCTCTTATAAACTTGTCTATTATCTCATTTCTCTTGCTTTATTGTCTCTTGGGTTTCTTCATGCTGCCTTATCTCCTTGTATTCATGATTTTTTAATTGAGTTGCAGGCATCACTGAAGAAAAATTGGAAAAAAGAAATTGTCAGGTCCTAAATGTTGCATTTCACATTAGAGGTCAGAGACTCTGGCAACACTGAAATCAGCTTAGTCTACACAATTATTGAGAATTCTAAGTTGGATTTAAATCTTTGAGCTATGTTTATTCCTATTATGCCTGTCTTTAGACAGATCATCCCCAGCCAAAATTTTAGGAGTATTAACAAGATTTCAAAAAAAAAAAAAAAGCAAGATATCAACTCATGCCGAGGTATGCATGAACTTCTGTTCCTCTTGTCCCATAGATGTGCAGATGACTCCTTTTTTATCTGGTTTTTCTTCATCTCTAATAACACTTTGTTGTTTTATCGTCTGTTTTGTCTGAAATTAGTATAGCCACTCTTGTTTGTGGTTTCTGTTTGTATATTTTTTCTATCATTTTACTTTCAGTTCGTATTTTTAAAGCCAGTGGGTCTCTGATAGACAACATGTAATAGGATATTGTTTATTTTAACCATATTGACAAACTCTGTCTTTCAATTGGATTGTTTGAGTCATTCACATTTAATGTTCTATATCTGTGTGTGTGTTTGGATTTATGGCTTGTAGTTTAGTTTGTGTTTTATGTTCCTCTGTCCGTCATCAACTGCCTTCTTTTGCATTAAGTGAATATTTTTCAGTATAATATTTTAATTTTTCTTTTTTTTTTATTTATTTGACGGAGAGAGACACAGCGAGAGAGGGAACACAAGCAGGGGGAGTGGGAGACGGAGAAGCAGACTCCCCGCTGAGCAGGGAGCCCGATGAGGGGCTCGATCCCAGGACTCTGGGATCATAACCTGAGCCGAAGGCAGACGCTTAACAACTGAGCCACCCAGGCGCCCCTTAATTTCTTTAATAAATAAGAAGAAGAAATGAAGGAGGGGGAGGAAGAGGAGGAGGATGAAGAGAAGAAAAAGAACAATGATAATGAAAACTGCACATGCTTGGGCTATAGGGTTATTTTCTTTTTCAATTAATTTTGCTCTTTCTTCTCAACATTAATATATTTTTATCCTTAAAATGGTTCAAGTGAATCCTATACCCAAAGTGATCTTGAGTCAATTCATGTGAAAACCCTGGAATTGTTGAAAAAACACAGTTTTGCTGGCTTCACAGTTTTCTAAGGAATAAGCCTCAGCAGACTCATAGAGGACTTTTCTGGAGGCGACGTTGAATGTATTTTGACTTGGTCAATCTTCAAATGACCAAGGAAGCAGGAAAATCGAATAGTTCATAGGATGTGTCAAATATTTTGTTAAGATCAGCAGTGCTTGTGAAGTGGTGATCATGTTTGGTTGTCATGAAGCCTCTTTTCGTCTCCCAGAAAGAGATAATGGATCTGAGGTTATCACAGCATTGGCTCAGGTGCTCAGATAGTAACACTTTACTCTAAAGATCAACTTAAAAGAAGCAAACTCTTAGCCATGGCATATTTCAAGCAAGTATTGACTGTGTTGCATTTTTTCTTAGATGTTTGCTATTTTTTATTTCCACTTATTTTCAAATGCAAATATATTCAAAATTTCATAATTCATATTTAAACTAAAGCTTATTTGAAACCCTTACAAAATGCATCACAGCCTTGATTTAAAAATCAAATAAATATATTTAGAGAAAAATATAAAAAAAACCCTTAGACATACACAGTAGTTAGATTTTGTATTTCTCACTATCAGATACATTGCAGTTATAATCCGAATAGAGTACTAAGGATTAGAAAATAAAAATTGGCAAATAACAAACTGATCTTTGCTTGGTTTAATATTATTAGATACATTAGAATGTTAAAAATCAATCTTATAATGAATCAGCCATAAGGTTGGTCTTAATTAATTCGGTCTCCTGTGAAAGACCATAAATGAAATATAATTCATTTTCATCTCCATTTACCCTCCTCTACCCTTTAAAAAATAAGAAACTTCTATTTTAACCTTCTTGGCATAGTGTTTTAATTCAATGACATAGTGAAAATGTATGGAAATGCGTTAAATACCTTTTTAGATTTTTCAGTGAGCTTTGGCTTCTAACCTGAGTATTTCCTTGTTGACATTAATGCAGTTTATTCAATCAAAAGCTACATTAAATTCTATATCTTCACTGCATTTATCAATTATACTCCTTTCCAGGTCACTAGCTTCTCCTGAATTTTTTATTACTAAATTACTTTGATGAAGTGATGCTTGAATTTCTCTTTAGTACTTCCTAAAGTTATGAGACTGATTTTCATTCAGGCTCACATCATCATCTGTCAGACTATTTCTTGAGAAACTGTTCTAACAAATTCACTCATGTGCTTACACACGTACACAAAGTACCTCAGGCTTTGCAGTATTTCACATAGAGATCCTCAGAGACAGAAATAGTTGGCATTAAGGAAAATGGGGGAGACATTTTCCACTAAAATAACTAAGGACAGGGGCTCCTGGGTGGCTCAGTCGTTAAGCGTCTGCCTTCAGCTCAGGTCATGATCCCAGGGTCCTGGGATCGAGCCCCACATTGGGCTCCCTGCTCAGTGGGAAGCCTGCTTCTCCGTCTCCCACTCCCCCTGCTTGTGTTCCCTCTCTCGCTGTGTCTCTCTCTGTCAAATAAATAAATAAAATCTTAAAAAAAATAACTAAGGACATTTAAAAAATAAACAAGCAAGGCACCTGGCTTGTTCAGAGACACCTGGTAAAGCATGCAACTCTTGATCTTGGGGTTGTGAGTTTGAGCCCCATGTTGTGTGTAGAGATTACTTAAAATTAAAAAACTTAAGCAAGCAAAAACAGTGTTCCCAAGATACAGTTCAAACACAGTGAAGAGTAATACCAACACACAATTTCAACATCTGTAAGAAATTTACACTTAAAAGAAGGCACATGACTTAAATAACTTATATAACAGCATATTTAGGATTTGTTTCATAGGACTCAGGCAGTTCATAGCACAATATTAAAATTCTTTGTAAGTTTCCAATTCTTGACTTAGAGACGTGGCATCTTTAACTACTAAAAAAACAAATATTCATCTGTCTACTCTGCAAGAGCTTATTTGCAAAGCAGACAATAATGGCAAATTCTTCTCACACTCTTGTTTTCATTGTTCCTATAATTTCACAGCATTAATTATAATAAGCGACTCCTCAAAAAACAACTATGCTAGGGGCTCCTGGGTGGCTCAGCCATCGAGCGTCTGCCTCCGGCTCAGGTCATGATCCGGGGGTCCTGGGATCAAGCCCTGCATCAGGCTCCCTGCTCAGTGGGGAACCTGCTTCTCCCTCTCCTGCTACCCCTGCTTGTGCTCGCTCTCTCTTCGTCAAATAAATAAATAAATAAAACTTAAAAAAAAAAAGATAAAAAAACAACTAGGCTAAAAATAAAAGGCAGGATGTACTACAAAATAGGTACAAAGTTCAAGAACTTTCTTTCAGTAGCATAAATGAAAGAAGGTTATTGTCTGTTAACAAACAATAGTCTTAAAAGATCTCAATTTTTCAAGAATTAGAAATGAGGAACTATAATAACATTGGCCTCTGGATAAAACAACACTGCATATAAGTGAAAGCAAATTATTATCTTTAAGAATTAAAGGAAAGTTTCTCCAAAAATAGTGTTCTGAAAGATCAAGATGAAAATTCCAGGAATTTATTTGGAATCTTTGAAAAAGCACACATGGATGTGTTCCCTTTAGAGTTAGTGAAGAAAGCTAAGTGAGCACAGACTGAAATGAAAAGGCAATAGGGTGAAACAAGAAAACATTGCAAGGAAGCTAAAAGTTCAAAAGACAGAATTAAAGCTCATCAGATAGTTATATTAACACATTAAAAAATGTATTCAGTATTGTGGAGGCTGAAATTTATTACAAACAGAGGAATAAGAGGAAATAGATGCAACTAAAAGGAAACTAATAAATATTAGTATCAGAGAACAAAATGCCTATATTTCTAGAAATTTGTAGTCCTGATGGAGTGACTAGATTAAATAAACAAAATAAATCATCTCAGACATTTCTGAAGAAAAGTTCTATGCTAAAGAATGCCATTTCTAAGCAAAATGAAGGAATGATCCTTTGTTGATCAAAATTAGATATAAAAGATATATCCAAAGATATCATCAATAATTATGAATTTCATATGAGTTGTCAGCCTTGAAAGTAAAACAGCCAGTTACTTGATCAGCAAAATGGGTCTATTCAGGGATGGCAGAGGAATTGTAATTTCAAGACATAAAAGCCATAGCAAAATCATAGGCAAGTCCAGAAAAGAAAGGAGAGGAATATTACTTTATGGAGAAAAAGGAGGAAGTTGGAGGGGCTGTTTTGAATGAAGGCCCATTGGAGTGTGAAAATGAGAATTCAGGATGGTGACTGTCTCTTCTTTGCTGAGGTTTGGCAGTTTCTCATTGGCTGGGCTGTTTCTGGGCAAGGAGAAAATCTTTCTTTTTCTTACTGTGGTAGTAGCTTCTTCCTATTGAAAATGCCAAGTATGCTTGTTCCTGTTGGGTCTCTAATTGACAGTGAATTGGTACATGAGAGTTCTCTCTTCTGGTCTCCCAACTCTATTTTAAATGAGGTTTCCTTTATTCAGTTTCACAGAGTTTAAAAGAATCCTATAAACATTCTGTTAAATGTATTATTTATCAAAATTGGGAAGGAGGTTTGAGTATACTAATTTCAAAGTTCTCTGTGCAAAACTACATGCCAGAAAGCAATCGATCAAAGTATTCAGTACTGAAGAGGAATAATATTATGAATAAAGAACATAAAATTTAGGAAAACTTTCATAGATGTTGGTGACAAAGAGACACTCTCAGTTGCAAAAATCAAAAAGTAGAACATACATACCACCTTCGAGGAAAAAAGAACCATTAACACTTACTAGCAGTGAGGAGAAAAAGTGATATTTATCAAAATAGGGAAATCATTGTGTACAAAAACTAATTTTGATCACAGAAAACACTTAAGATATTAAAAAGTCTGAATAATTGATGTGAAACTAATCTTGACAATAACTACACAGGTTACAAAAAATCCTTGAATGAATAAATACATAAGAAATATTTAAACTAATAAACTAAACTAAAAACAAAAGTTTCATTGTGTTGAGAAAATAAAGGAAAGTCATGTGGAGAAGAGTGGGCACAAGTGAGATAACTTCCCATATGTTCTTGTAGGAATTCTTTATATGATATATAAAACTGATAAATTAGGAAATGGGGCAGGAGTATATTCTTTAGAAATATGTAATTAGGCATGATCACATATATATAATTAAAATACATATAATTTATATTCTCATTGATGTGACCATACCAAATATAGGAAAATGAATAATCTATGTCTGAAGAAAAGTTCTTTTGCAAAACAAACAAAACAAAGTCTAGGCAAAATGAAAGGATGGCCCTTCTTTGATCAAGATGACATATGAAAGTTGCATCTAAAGACTCAAAGATTTGCCTATTAAAAAATCTCACTACTAATTCCTATTAAATTCTACTTTATAGATTAAGATATTCCTTCCATCATAAATATGTGCTAAAGTGGGACGCCTGGGTGGCTCAGTCAGTTAAGCGTCTGCCTTCAGCTCAGGTCATGATCCCAGGGTCCTGGGATCGAGTCCCGCATCGGGCTCTCTGCTCCTTGGGAGCCTGCTTCTCCCTCTGCCTCTGTCTCTCTCTCTGTCTCTCATGAATAAATAAATAAAATCTAAATAAATAAATAAATAAATAAATAAATAAATAAATAAATATGTGCTAAAGTTGGAAGGGTCCATTACTTGCATATTGATTTTCCTGAGAGGAATCTGATCAACTGATGATGTCAACTGGCATATTCATGCAAAGAAGCTGGCACCTACTTAAGAACAATGTCTGGTAGGAATGAGAGGCATCCTTGATTCCTTGATTTCTGTGTGTGTGTGTGTGTGTGTATTTCGTGGTTACACGTGTATGTGTGTGATCTTGCTCTCGTGCGTATACTTAAGTGAATGTGGCATGGGAAACAAATTGTCACCTCCTTAATTTGGCCTGGAGCAGGTATTTTGTCATGCATGCCTTTACTTTCTGTCTTTTCTCTATAGGAGAGATGAAGGAAGAAATAATATTTACTTTCCAAATGAACCTAAGATGCAATAAAACATGATTCCTACTCTAAAACTCTTCAGTGGTTCCTGAGCCAATATGGAACCTTACATTAATGAACCTTACAAAATGTACATACACTCTGTTGTTTCGTTTTGCAATATTATTTTTTTCAAAAATTTCCTTAAAAAGATACATATTATATATAATTATGTATATTATCTCATACACTTACAGAATTAATATATTAACACTTAATATTTCATTATAAAATAAAAATTTTATTTTTTTATACTTAAAGATGCTTTGTAAAGGAAGAGAAGACTTGCTTTTCTCACCCAAAATGCCACTGTTTAACTTCTAAAAACGCTGAAAAAGAAATTGGGATAACCGAGTTCTCTGACTCATGAAAGTGAAGAATCTACTCCAAAGAAAATGAACAAAACTCTAAATAAGAAACAAAAGTATAATGAAATCTATTCTCCAAGCTTTACATATGTTAAAATGTAACTTGCTGTGTGTAACCATCCTTACAGAGCATTTTTGAGTGGTATTTACGGCCCTAGTTCAGCTATGGCATCATTTTGAGATCAATCATTAAAGAAAAAGAACTGAATTTTTCAAACATAAACGTGACAAGCTCTTTAAGATCCAAAAATTATTTGTTATAGCTTTCAAGCTAGAAATGAAAACGCCATCGCGCATCTTACAGGGAAAGTTATCATACTGGCTGCAGAAGCACACAAGAGCTCAGAAAATAATAAAGCCATACACAGTTGACATTGGTGAATGCCTGCAGAATAACCAGCAAGTAAAATAAGGGGCTCCTGGGTGGCACAGTCTGCTGAGCCTCCGACTCTTGGTTTCAGCTCAAGTCATGATGTCAGGTTCGTGAGATAGAGATCCATGTCAGGCTCCACGCTCAGTGCAGTCGGCATGAGATTCTCTCTTCCTTTCCATCTCGCTCTACCCCCTACCACTCCCCCCCTCAAATAAATAAATAAATCTTAAAAAAAAAAAAAAACAGTAAGTAAAAATAAACCATGACACTGACACCTTCCACTGTGAAGTAGTTCACTGTATTAAAGATTTAGATACAGACGAGAAGGCTGGGTTAATATCCCACGTGTAGAATTGTACCTTTGCCTTACAAATGGTCAGATCTCTAGCCATGAATTAACTTGCCCTTTTTCTTATATTTTCGAGTTCTGCACCAACTCTCCAATGAAAGAAGTCCCTTTTATGTGACTACTAAGCCACAGACACAATGGTGATGAAATATTAATAACATTAAGTAAACGTTTTGAGTCTCCACGTTTGTCTTGGAACAACTAGGTTGACATCAGTTCTAATGATTGAAAAGCAATGGTGGGCAAAACTGCTGGTGCCCATCATCAATAAAGGCAGCAGCACCACTTTCAAGTAATAATTATACTCTTCAAATCCATGCAGTCACTGGTAAAGAAAATGCCAGCTTTGTTTAAGAATGTCTTTTTTTTTTAGTTTTTTTTTTATTTATTTGAAAGAGAGTGAGAGAGGGTGCACAAGTGGGGAGGAGAGGCAGAGGGAGCGGGAGAAGCAGACTCCCCGCTGAGCAGGGAGCCTGATTTGAGGGTAAGACTTGATCCCAGGACCCTGAGATCATGACCTGAGCCAAAGGCAGATACTTAACCCACTGAACCACCCAGGCGCCCCAAGAATATCTTTGATGAAGCAGAAAAAAAGTCATACTTTTATTAAAGCTAATCCATTGTGTACACATCTTTTTAATATTCTGTGGTAAAATGTGAAGTACATGTAAAATATTTCTGCCGCACACCAAATATCAGCACTTGTCTCAAAGATTCAAAGTTTTGAAATTGTTTACATTGCAATCTGGATGAGTCACTCTTTTCATGAAACTCCATTATTCTTTGATAGCACTACTAAAAAAAAATCAGACTTGGGTATCTGGTAGACATTTTCCCCATTTAGTTGAAGTACATTTCTGTTGATTCCAGTTCGAGGTATTGTAAATAAAGCCTCCATACACAGTCATGTGTGGGTTTTTGCATAAATGTAAGTTTTCAGTTCTCCAAGGCAATGCCCAGAAGTGGGTTCACTGGTCACCTGATAATGTGTAACTTCATAAGATATAATCAAACAGGGGCGCCTGGGTGGCTCAGTTGGTTAAGCGACTGCCTTCGGCTCAGGTCATGATCCTGGAGTCCTGGGATCGAGTCCTGCATCGGGCTCCCTGCTCGGCGGGGAGTCTGCTTCTCCCTCTGACCCTCCCCCCTCTCATGCTCTCTATCTCATTCTCTCTCTCAAATAAATAAATAAAATCTTTAAAAAAAAAAAAGATATAATCAAACAATATGTGATATTAATCATGGTATGTATTTCTTCCTAACTGTGACTTGGCTTTTTGTATCTTTCAAATAATCTGTGTACTTCATGTTAATTGTCACATTTAAGGACACACAACTGTTTATAACAGTCCTTTATTATCTTTTCAATGTCTGTATGAGGGATGCTCTTTTATTACTGATGTTGATGATATGTGACTTATTTTTTTATTGATCAGTCTAGCTTGAGGTTTATCAATTTTCTTGATCATTTCAAAGATCAGAGCTTTATACCTGTCTATCTCTACTGTTCTTCTGTTTTCAATTTTATGGATTTTTGCTCTTATCTTTATTATTTCTGTCCTTTTACTTGATGTGGGTTTAATTTGCTCTTCATTTCAAAGTTTTCCTAACTGAAAATTTAGATGACTGAGTAAAGTCCTTTCTCTTCTAAAAGAAGCATTTGAGTCCATAAATTTCACTTAAAGCACTGCTTTAGCTGTAACTCACAAATTATGTCGTGTTTTTACTTTGTTCAATTCAAAAGATTTTCTAATTTCCCTTTTAACTTCTTTAATCCATATATTATTTAGTAGTGTGTTGTTTAATTTTCAAATATTTGGAGATTTTTAAGATATCTTTGTATTATTGATTTCTAGTTTAATTTCTTTATGGATAGAGAATATATTTTATATAATTTTAGTTCTTTTAAAATTTGTTTGGGATAACTTTACGGCCCAGAACATGGTCTAACTACAAAATATTCCGTGTGCATCTGAAACAAAGTGATGCATCCATGTTGGATGGAGTTTCCTATAAATAATAGATAAAGTTTGCTGATAATGTTTTTTAGATTCTACATGTTTACCGATTTTTTTTCTTTCTGCTTGTTCTACTGGTTACTTTTATTCTTACTTCACAATTATGGTAGTTATTAGATCTAGTACTGAATCATGTTATTTAAATATTAATAATAACACATGTAAATAGTATTCTATCATAAATTTTTCATATGGTGATAATTCCATTTAAACATAATGAGTATTCTTTGTAGTACAAATATATATTTTTTTTTTGCTATGAATATCTTAAACTTCAAATGGTCATAGAAGGTTAACAGGGGTGCCTGGGTGGCTCAGTCCATTAAGCATCTGCCTTTAGCTCAGATGATGATCCCAGGGTCCTGGGATGGAGCCCCGCATCGGGCTCCCTGCTCAGCGGGGAGTCTGCTTTTCTCTCTGCCCCTCACCCTGCTCATGCTCTATCTCTCTCACGCGCACTCTCGCTCTTTCTCAGATAAATAAATAAAATCTTTTTTAAAAAAGCAGAGTAACGGGCGCCTGGGTGGCTCAGTTGGTTAAGCGACTGCCTTCGGCTCAGGTCATGATCCTGGAGTCCCACGTCGGGCTCCCTGCTCAGCAGGGAGTCTGCCTCTCTCTCTGACCCTCCCCCCTCTCATGCTCTCCATCTCATTCTCTCCCTCAAATAAATAAATAAAATCTTAAAAAAAAAAAAAAGCAGAGTAACAATTCCTGAGTTTAATTATCAACAGATAATCTCCATTTGTTCTATTCCTTTTAACCAACTAAGCACATAATAAATTGTGCTTTTTAAAAGAAGGATACAGTCCTGATTTTTAGTATCATAAGCAAAAAGAGGCAGCCCCAGAGGATCTCTATCTTTCCACCAAGATAGGATTCAGACATTCCCCAATAAGGGACATGGCTTATTGCAGATGCCATGAGTAGGATTTTCTAGCCTCCTATGTAGCCCTCAAGATAAGTTCCCAAAGGCCACCCTGATGGGTAACAATCCCAGGGCTTATCCAGCAGCCCTTCTTGCAATTCTGTCATTATTAGTCATTATGTGCTATGCATATGTGAATGAAATATGTCTTAAAACCATACGTAAACTTATATATTTAAATATATATGTAAACTTTATGTATACTTTTTAAACTATATTTGTTTGCATATATAAGCTATATATATATATATATATATATATATGCACTTTTAAACTACAAGTATGATTTGAAGTATGTGTATGTAGTTTTCAAACACTGTTTCCCTAATGTTGACATAATCTGACATTTATCCTGAATTTCAAATGACTTTCAGGTTTAATCAATTTAACAATTTGTCACCATATATAACTTCACTGGTCTAAATTTTTGCTATTCCCATAAATAACACTGCTATATTTCCAGTAAACTCAGGTAAGAAATCTCAGTTACCTTTAACTTACTTCTCTTCCACAATTCCCGGAATAAATCCATCATAGTCAATACTTACTAACATGTTTTTAGTTGGGAAGTGATTCAATGAATAATATATTTAAAAACAGTTTATTGCTCTAGAAGTCAATTTAAGAAAAACTGTTTTAAACTCATGAGACATTAAAAAAAAATATTGGGACAATCATCTAAATTCTATTACCTGGGATTACATTTTATTGTATTGCTTCTAGAAATTTTAGAAAAACTAAATCATTACATATTAAGCCAATTTCCCCTTGAGTCAATCAATTCCCCCCTTTTTTCCCTCTTGTAATTACTGTATTCATTGTATTACTCAGTTTTTAATGTGTTTTTAAAAATTTACATAAATTCTATTATTCTACAAGATGTTTTTGAAACTTAAAATTTTCATTCAAATGGCTTTTGAGATAATTCTCATTATATATTTATACAATTATAACTTATTAGCTATTTATATGTGTGTGTGTATTTCACTTTATACTGCATAGAACTGAATCTACCTCTATGTATAGATATAACAAAAAGTCAAGCAAGAAAGTGGATAAATAAATTTGTTACACTCACTGTTATAGTTATCTCTTTGCACTTAAAAAGCTATTCCCAAATTTTAGAGAGTAAAGCAACAAACCCTTATTATCTCACACTTCCTCTGGGTCAGGATTTGGAAGGCAGGTTAGTAAGATGGTTCTGTTTTAAGGGCTCTCAGAAGGTTACAATCAAGATCTTGGCCAGAAGACTTCCCAAATTACTAGTATAGAGTAAAATATTTTAAGCTAAGAGAAAACACAAGAGAGCATAAAATCAGAAATAATATTGGAATAATATAAAATATATGAATTATTAAATATGATCAAGTTGAAATTTTATTCAACTATAGACATTTAAAGATTATTTTAAAAAATAAAATATAGGGATGCCTGGGTGGCTCAGTCGGTTAAGCATCTGCCTTCGACTCAGGTCATGATCCCAGGGTCCTGGAATCGAGTCCCAAGTCAGGCTCCATGCTCAGAGTGGGGCCTGCTTCTCACTCTCCTTCTGCTCCCCTGCTTCTGCTCTCTTGCTCGTTCTCTCTATCTCAAATAAATAAAATCTTTAAAAAAAGAATCAATAAAATATAGCCACATCCTTTATACAGGAATCACTTCTAAAAATAATTTCTAAGAAAAGTTGAATATAAAGGATGAACAGGAGTGTATCAAAGAAAGTGTCAACAAAAGAATAATGGCAATGTTAATATAGGATAATATGAAATTTAAAGTTAAAAATACTATAGTTAAAAATGAAAGAAATGCAGTGGAATACTTTATAATGATGAAAGAATAAATTCTGTTATATTTTCAAAGACTAAAGGAAAATTCTTTTGTAATTTAAAAAAAGGCAAATCTTAATGTGAAAAGATACAAAATTAATGAACCTCATTTTATATTCCAAGCACAGGTGGAAATACATAAAGTAAAAACTTTTATAAATAAAAACACAATCCAATCATGCTCATAGAATTTATGACACCTTGCTCAGATGTACACAAAGAAAATTAATAATAACTAAGATTTAGGAAGATTTGAACAACCAAAAACACCATGTGCTATAATCAATTCACAAATAATATTTATTGTTTTCAAACACTAATGGAACATCTTCAAAAATGAACCAGGCATTAGGCCACAAAGAAAAAAACAAATAATTACACAAAGAAGGAAAACATACGGTCAATCTCTTACCCCAAAATGCATCAAAAAGAGTTGCTAATCACAAAACCTTTGTCTTTCCCATCTTGCCCCACCATCCCCAAGAAATATGCATCTTTGTTTGAAATCATATAAATGCTAGCATTCTTTGAGTATTTACTAAACAAGGAAAGCAAAACGAAAATTGCAGCTACTTGGAAATGAACAAAATGAGGGTAAAAAACAGGTCTTCCAATTAATGCCTTTATTGGAACATAATATCTAAAACAAATGAAGGATAAATACAGCCCAAGAATCAAGAAGTATAACTAAATAATATCCTAAAACTTTCAAGAACTCAATACAGATGAAAGGAGAAATCAATGAAGCACAAAACACGTGGGAAAATGAAACTTGGATCCTAGAAAAGACCAATAGTCTTTGGCAAGTCTGATCACAAGAAAAGGAGAGAGACTGGCATATACAACATTAAGGGTGAAAGCTCGATGTGAAAAAATCAGGAGTAAAATCTAAAAATTAAAAAGGAGTAAAATCTAAAAATTTTATGCAATAATGCATAAAATTACAGTTTCTTTTGGTAACAATGTCCACAGCCAAAATTGTTTCAGAAAAAGTAGTAAAGCTATATAAACGCATAATCATAGCAAAAATGGAAGTCAGTCAAAATATAGAGCCATTCCTGCCTCAGGAAAGAAGGAAAGGTGGCAGGCTTCAAGATTTTCTAAACTATATAAAAAGGAAAGAAGCTCAGAGGTTGCCACTCTGTTGAATAACAAGTAAAAAAGCTGAAACCAACTGAAAAATCGACAAACTTCCCTAGATCCGTAAGAGAAGTGAGGTCACAGGACATGTCGCTGCCCCTAACATTGGGCAGGCAGATTCAGAGAATCACTACACACCAGAGCAGAAATTCCTGGGGCAACCGGTGCCTTGATGGGAAAATCTGAACAGTAATTGATGAATCGATAGAATTAATGAGGCTCAGTGTAGACAAGTCTGAGTTAAAAACTCCGAGGGGACCTCATCAATAGGGGAGCCTAGCGGTTTTGTGAGTTTTACCCCCTCCAGCTCTACCAGGTTCTCACAATATACAGTGGAGAAGAATCTCCTTGTGCTTCTGGCAAGAGGAGAGGAAAATGAACCATTTTGAAATATGCCAGAGTATTCTGTCCTTCTTAAGAAGACCTGCCCTCAGAGAAACAGAGCCTGACTAACCTAGGGGCAGGGAAATATTCAACTGTAGTGCACGCTAGCCATCCTATCCCACCTAAAGTGTGGAGGAGGGGCAGGGATTGAGAAGCATTTGTGAAGGTCACAGTCCAGAAGGCGGAGGCTCACTGAAAGACTCAGACCCAATCACAGGGCTATAGAACGCCTCCTTCCTCCCCAAACCTCACAACCACATGGCCTATTTATAGCAGTTCCATTTACAGAGTACATCATACCCAGTGATGGAGAAAAAATTAGGAGACACAGTAAAAGGTAAAAGAACACAGTTTAAATAGAACAAGCATCAGAACCAGACTGAGATACAGCAGAGATGTTGGAATCATCAGATCAAAAATTTAAAGTAACTATGAGTAATATGGTGAGGGCTCTAAGGGATGAACTAGAGCATACAAGAACTGATGGGCCAGGTAAGGCGAGCAAAGGAAATCCTAAAAAAGGACCAAAAAAGAAATGTTGCACTTCAAAGTCACTGTCTAGATTTATCATTTCCATTTTCATATCCAATTGCCCCCACTGAGTGAACTGTCCATCTTTCCATAATGATTTAGGATGTCTTCTCTTTCTGGAATCTGTTTTCTGTTCCATAATGTTCCATTTCTCCATTCTCATGCAGGTACTGCATATATATAATTTTTTGGTGTACATTATAATTATAGTATTTTGGATAACAGGTGGGGCAATTGATCCTCACTGACAAAGAGTTACGTTGAGACAAGAGATTGTTTGGAAAACAAGCAACTTCCTTTGGGTTTTAGAGGTTTAAAAAGAAAACTCAGTGGGCTTAAGGAAGCTGTTAAAATGAGACAGCTTCAGGTCATACAGAAAGAATTCCTAATTAAATTTTAAGTGCCTTGAAACTATAATTTAAAAGACTTATTTAGAAGCCTTTAAATTCCCAGGACAGACAAATTTAAATTTTTATCCTTAGGTGGTTGTAGAAGCAAGAATATCATTCGTTAGTCCAAAATATTTTCAGCAACGATTCCAAACAAACCAACAAATAAATACACAGCACTTACTTATACCTGGTTCGGAGCTGTTTTATGGCATCATTACCTATAATTCCCTCCTGTTTCTACTAGTGAATAAAATAGCATTCTCATGTAGATATTCATCAAATCTTGATTTGGGGCAGGCATAAACATAAAAAAAAGACAGAAGACAAATATTTGCATGTAAAACATCTGCTTTGTCAGCACTAGGATTCTAGCTGTATTAATTTAGCAATAACAATATCGCCTCCAAAGGCTTTATCAGGATGGTTTGTATATTGAGGTTAATGCCCTTGCAAATGAGTTTATATTTACATATTCTACATTGTGGGAATCTTTAAACCATTCTTTAAAAAATATTAGGTATAGATAGCTAACAGGATGTCATAACATTTGAATTTAAATTATATGAAATGTCATACCAATCATTATACTAAATCTGTGTATCAATACAGTAGAATAATGAGTTAAAGGCTGGATAGTAGAAGTGTAATGAATAACACACCCAGCTGGAATTTATTTTTATTTGGACAGAATTCTATAAAAGGCACTGCTTGTCTATTCTTATTCATGACTGATACAGGAAGCCTGGCCATAATGTTAAAACAAATTCTACGTCTACTATGCCTTCATGTCCATGTTCAAAACTACAGAGGTAGGATTTACTTAACCTGTAACTCTATCATGATTACAGTGACATGATTTCCAATAAATGAGGCCAAATTTTGGAAAGAGTTCTATGTATAATTTAATTCATACTACATTAAGCTTAAATATATATAAACATAATTAGGGGCTCCTGGGTGGCTCAGTCAGGTAAGCATTTGACTTTGGCTCAGGTCATGATCCAGGGGTCCTGGGATTGAGCCCCAGGTGGGCTCCCTGCTCAGTGGGGAGTCTGCATCTCCCTCTCTCTCTCCCCCTGTCTCATGCTCTCTCCTTCTTTCTCTCAAATAAGTAAATGAAATCTTTAAAAACAAAATTTTAAAAATAAACATAAATAATACTATATATAACAGAAGAATTCTGATGAACACATCCAATTAATCATCCCTACACAGATGGTGTCGCTACTGTTTTTTGTGATCAAGACAATTGTTACTTTATGTTCCTAGCTGAATATTCAATATTTCCTGGTCTGCGAACCCCTGATATATTTTGCACTAAAATGTTTATTCTTCCTGCACATCCTTTACTATGATTTTATTGTAATAATACTTTCTCAATTGATTAAAAGTACGGTCATTAATACTGTATCTTCTGTTTCCTGCTGAAGGCTTTCCCTTTCCTCCAAAGTGCTCTGCATCATGTCCACTATTGGTTTTTTAACAGAAATATGCCTGTGTTCTTTGTTTTGCCTCTCTGTTGCTTAGTATTGCTTTCTCTGGCACAAAATGTCGGGGAGAGTTTATGGAATTTGTTTTCTTCACAGGAAGAGTCCTTTCCTCACTGAACGGACACGAAACTGATATTAGGTATTTTGTGCGACACAGTTCCACACTTGTCACCTCTGTGCACCCAGTGTCCACACCCGATTTCGTACCATGAGGACACAGCAATAAAGAAACAGCAAAATCACCGTTCCCAGCCCACGTCCAGTCTGGTAGGTAATGAAACACTCCTCTGGCAGCAGAATTTTTGGAGTCCTATTATCTAGATACTTGGGCAATGTATCACAGAGATTCAAGAAAGTCTTAACTGTGGGTAAACCAAAATTTTCAATTACAGAATTAGACTATGTACTCCAAATTCATGCTTGACATTATGAACATGAGTATTGGATCTGTGGATTCAAAGAAGGAGAACCAAATTCCTCCTCTGAATCATTGACAAATATTTTTAAGAACTCCAAAAAAAAGACATAAAATTCATGCTTCTATCAGTCTTTATATGGGATTGCACTCTAGTGTTAACCAAATACTCCACGTATTCATTCTTTCTCTATTACTTGTTCACATAACATTTGACTTTCCTGCTATTTTTTTTCTTTGTACTTATATGGATCAAGAGGGAAAAAAACTCCTGTATTCAATTTTTTCTTTGTGTATTTGCCTGAGGAATCTCAGAAAGAGTTTCATATTGTTTTCTCTGAATAGGTCAGAGGATTCAGTAACAACGGAGATCTCCAAGATCTAGAAAAAAAGCCACTAAGTTCAGACCACGCAGAAAAGATGATCTGGCTAAAAAGTAGTTTTATACTTATTCTGAATTTTTTCTGGCTGTATTTCTCTATGAAAATATTTCCACTGGTTGACCCATGCGACTTGAACTTTTCCTTCATATTTATGCTGTAATGTTACATTTTCAAATGTTGGCTGACACTTTTATATTATTTAAGAAGCACACCTGTCATTTTATTTTTAATCCTTTCTCCAGAAGCTCCGTGTGAGGTTAAATCTGATGGTGTTAAGGTTGGGTGTGTGAAAAAGGTTAAAAAGAGTCCTCCGTAGTAAATCGCCATTCTTAAAATAAGATTATCTTATCTCCATATACCATTCCTTTTTTACAAGAAGCTGCAAAGATTTTATTTTGATTTTAATGAACAAGAGGACTTCATTGAAATAGCTTGAACAACTTAGAGCAATTGTTCTATGACCATTTCATGTATTTTATTGATTTTGTACAAACAGCAATTTGAGTGACTCCTATATTCAATACTATGTTAGAGAAGATAGTGTTTATTTTGCACCTTCAACTTCATATTAATATCCGCTGATAAGAGAGTAGATAACTCCTACTAAGAGATAACATAGCTATATGAAAGTGAGAATTAATGCTGAAACTTTCTTTTGAAAACATGTTGGTAAAAAAGCAAATATCCAATATATAATAGAAAGAAAAAAATCAAGATGATTCAGAATCTCAAATGCAGAGTTAAGAAGGTTATAGGCATTGTCTAGAAAGCTTAGCACCAAATTGCCTTTCCTGGATAAAAACTGAGAGAAAATACTTGGCTTTATATCAAACTATAGTATTTCTGTGAATTAGGAAATAAATGTATATCTCTCTTATTTATAGACAGAAACAGTAATGGAGTATTTAGTTACCATTCTCAAATGCTACCAAAGTGAACCACCTCAGATACGCTTTCTTTTGTTTCCTGGGGCTTTGGCACCTCGAATATATGACAGGCAGAAAAGAAACTTGACATGGGGAAAATCATTTATCAAAAAATACTGAGTGTGGGGCGCCTGGGTGGCTCAGTTGGTTAAGCGACTGCCTTTGGCTCAGGTCATGATCCTGGAGTCCCAGGATCAAGTCCCACATCGGGCTCCCTGCTCAGCGGGGAGTCTGCTTCTCCCTCTGACCCTCCCCCCCTCATGCTCTCGCTCTCTCAAATAAATAAATAAAATCTTTAAAAAAAAATACTGAGTGATAAATATTTCTAAAGGGATGAGAAAAGGAATCTTTTCAAGAAACTTCTAATCCAATAAAAAAAATCTACAGATACAATTGGACACATGTAATTATAAACAAATAGGTTAAGCAATGGCTATGAGGTACCATGATACTAGAGATGGGACATATAGGAGCTGGAGTCAGAAAGGACTAACAGAAGAAAGTGAGTGTAAACGGCCTTGGATGAGGAAACAATTGGAGGGGGCCATGCAACCACACAAGATGAACCCCAAGGGATGAGAACGTGGGGGTGTTGTAGCAAACTGTACAATTGACCTCGAACAGATGGTCTTTAAAGAGGAATAATAGGGGCGCCTGGGTGGCTCAGTCGTTAAGCGTCTGCCTTCGGCTCAGGTCATGGTCCCAGGGTCCTGGGATCCAGCCCCGCATCGGGCTCTCTGCTCACCGAGGAGTCTGCTTCTCCCTCTCCCACTCCCCCTGCTTGTGTTCCCTCTCTCGCTGTGTCTCTCTCTGTCAAATAAATAAATCTTTAAAAAATAAAATAAAATAAAGAGGAAGAATAGAATATAATGCTGAAGTTAAGAAATTGAGCATTCAAGACAAAACATGGAATGTTAAACTCACTACCAGGTTAAAAAGTTTGTCCTTTACTCAAATACACACACACACACGCACACACACACACCACACACTCGAGGATACTTGAAGAGTTTTTCAAGCGAGAATATTCATGTTGCAGCAGAGTATTAAGTGGGTTGAAATGGAGGAAAGACCAGAATAGAAGAGGCCTGTTCAGGAAAAGTTATGTAAAAGGAGGTTTGAAAGATAAGTGGTTACTTAGTTTCCAAATATCTTCCCTTTGAAAGTGTGGCTACAGGGGCACCTGGGGGGCTCAGTCAGTTAAGTGACTGCCTTCGGCTCAAGTCAGGATACCAGCATCCTGGGATCCAGTCCTGCTTCAGGCTCCCTGCTCCGTGGGGAGCCTGCTTCTCCCTCTGCCTGCCAATCCCCCTGCTTGTGCACTCGCTCTCTGTCAAATTAATAAATAAAATCTTTTAAAAAAAAGTGTGGCTACAGATTTCATACTCCAGGAAACAGAAAAGATAAAGGAAGTACAGTATCAACCATAGTCTTAGAATGTAGAATATTGTAAAAATAGATGTCATTTATTTATAAATAGCAAACTTTAAACCTCGTGCTCTTTTCACACATAAAACTAATAAGCAAAGGAAGTTTGTGCAGTCTAAGTGGATTCAGATTTTCTATAATCATCTTAGTCCAGTGAAGTTACTGGGAAACTGGAAACATTCTCAGCATTCTGAAGACTAGAAGTGTGTTTACATTAACTGTAACAGATTATGTATGATTCTTCAATTTAAGAGAATATGTGCAATCTAAATAATATTTTACTTTCAATTTTATTCTAATTAATTTACTTACCTATTTTTACCTCTTTTGAGGGGAGAAACTTTCAGCAGTTATTAGCATATGCCTGTTTCTGAAAGCTTAGTAATTTGTGCAGTTTGAAAATGGAAATCAGTAAGAAATGATAGGTTCCGGCAGCACCAACTTTTTTATTAACTCTGAAGCTAGATCATGTTTGGTTTAATATATCTTCCAAAATTAAAGTTACTTTCTTGGCAAGTTCTAATTTCAGATTTATATTTAATTATTCTTACTCATTCAAAAAGCTTAAACCAAATGCAATCTATTAACTTATTAGATGAATTACAGAAGTATAATAGGAGGGGCCATTTTTGTTCTTTGTGACACATATACAGAGGTGACTAAGTGATTTGGTACGGGTCAGATAATTATTTTAATAATGATTTTTACCTAGTGGGAAATAGCTTCAAAAATCTGAAACTATTGGGAACATGTGAGTATACTACCTAGACTGAAATCAGCTGATACGGGCAAAAGCCCATATGCCTTTGTGTTCGTTCACACAGTATTTAAAACTTTACAGAGCCAGCTGGCTTTATTTCATAATTTAATTACATATGAAAATGTTGAGCTAAATATTACAAGGCTTGCCAAAAATTGCTTTAAATATCTTCAACCTCCTTAGCTCCATGTTACTGAATTTACATGTTTCATAATTCCTACCCTATACTTCTTTGTTTTTCAATGTCAGTCTTTTAATAAAATATTACTTCACCTAATATATTTTATTCTGCCTAATAAATTAGTGTGGACGTTATTTGGATGATAAAGCAAAATGATTTTTTGAGGGTAGACTATATATATATATATGTGTGTGTATCTATCTATATATATATATATATATGGATGTATATACATTGACCCTTGCACACACAGAACGCCAACCCCCTACACAGTTGAAATTCATGTATAAATTTTGACTCCCCCAAAACTTAACTACTAATAGCCTGTTGACCAGAAACCTTACCAATAGCATAAACAGTCAATTAACACATATTTTTTTATGTTATATGTATTATATACTGTATTCTTACAAAGGAACTGTTAAGAAAATCATAATGAAGAGAAAATACATTTATAGTGCTGTACTGTATTTAAAAAATCCATTTATAAGTAGACTCATGCAGTTCAAACCTATGTTGTTCAAGGGTCAACTTATGCATACATATGTGAAGCCAAAAAGACAGAAAGTTCCATATCCCAACATAAGCCATTACAACTTAAAGATACAATATTCTTTGAACAACAACAAAAACTCTGATTTGATAATAAGGGAGATACATACTAATGGAATGTATACCACAGAATTGTTATCCTTTTAATGCATATTCTCAGTACTTATAAAGTATGGCTGAATTTTGGTTGAAGGGAGATGCTCATGTTTGATAGATGCACCTCTGTTGTCTAATCTTTTCTTTTTATTTACCTTTTTCTCAGTAAGAGATTATGCCACACTTTTTAAAATTTTTACAAATCAACATTTTCTGTCCACGTGCTCAGATTCTATGAGTTGTTTTAAAAACAACCTTTGGGAGCATCTGGGTGGCTCAGTGGGTTAAGTGACCAATACTTGATTTAGGCTCAGGTCATGATCTCAGGGTCGTGAGATTGAGCCCCACGTCAGGCTCTGAGCTCAGCATGGAGTCTGCTTATGATTCTCCCTCTCCCTCTCCCTCTGCCCCTTCCCCCGCTTGTGCTCTCTTTCTCTAAAATAAATAAATAAAACCCTTAAAAAATAAATAGAAATAAATAAAAATAATAACCTTTGGCCATGGAAGACAAATGTATTATTAATTGCAAAATGAATGATTTTCTTTGTTTTATTCTCTTAAATATTTGAAAACATTTTCATTTTTTCACAAAATTATATGTTAAAAGAACTCTGGATCCTTAATAGCTTCACACCATGGGAAGAAAAATGCTTTCATACACTAAAGTCATGCATAATTCATTTATGCTAGAGAAAATGATCATGAACAGCATTTACAAAATAAATAGAAAATGTTTTAATGAGCATATGAAAATGTTTACTTTATAAAAAACAAAGTTATAATGTTATATTTTCATGATTTTAGGATTGCTTACTTTAAATGAATCAATTATGGAGACAGGAGTAGGGAACTCCCTTTCGATGTACAATCTACATTTTTTTTTTTAAAGATTTTATTTATTTATTTGAGAGAGAGAGAATGAGAGACAGAGAGCATGAGAGGGAGGAGGGTCAGAGGGAGAAGCAGACTCCCCGCCGAGCAGGGAGCCTGATGTGGAGACTCGATCCCAGAACTCCAGGATCATGACCTGAGCCGAAGACAGTCGCTTAACCAACTGAGCCACCCAGGCGCCCCTACAATCTACATTTTTTTATATCTAAAATTGCATGTTTTAATTTATGGGGGGAGATATTACAATTTCTGAATTTAGAGAAAAATGCCTACTCTGACTTTGTAGAACACTTTTCTTTTTTTTTTTTTTAATTTTATTATGTTAGTCACCATACAATACATCATTAGTTTTTGATGTGGTGATCCACGATCCATTGTTTTCGTATAACACCCAGTGCTCCATGCAGTACGTGCCCTCCTTAATACCCATCACCGGGCTAACCCATCCCCCCTCCCCCCTCCCCTCTAAAACCCTGTTTGTTTCTCAGAGTCCACAGTCTCTCATGGTTCATCTCTCCCTCCAATCCCCCCCCTCATTTTTCCCTTCCTTCTCCTAGTGTCCTCCATGCTATTCCTCATGTTCCACAAATAAGTGAAACCATATGATAATTGACTTTCTCTGCTTGACTTATTTCACTTAGCATAATTTCCTCCAGTCCCATCCATGTTGATGTAAAAGTTGGGTATTCATCCTTTCTGATGGCTGAGGAATATTCCATTGTATATATGGACCACATCTTCTTTATCCATTCATCTGTTGAAGGGCATCTTGGCTCTTTCCATGGTTTGGCTATTGCGGACATTGCTGCTATGAACATTGGGGTGCATATGGCCTTTCTTTTCACTACATCTGTGTCTTTGGGGTAAATACCCAGGAGTGCAATTGCTGGGTCATAGGGTAGCTCTATTTTTAAATTTTTGAGGAACCTCCCCACTGTTTTCCAAAGTGGCTGTACCAACTTGCATTCCCACCAACAGTGTAAGAAGGTTCCCCTTTTTCCACAACCTCTCCAACATATGTTGTTTCTTTCCCTGTCCATTTTTGCCATTCTAACTGGTGTAAGGTGGTATCTCAATGTGGTTTTGATTTGAATTTCCCTGATGGCTAATGATGATGAACATTTTTTCATGTGTCTTAGCCATTTGTATGTCTTCTTCAGAGAAGTGTCTGTTCATCTCTTCTGCCCACTTTTTGACTTGATTGTTTTTTGGGTGTTGAGTTTGAGAAGTTCTTTATAGATCTTGGATACCAGCCCTTTATCTGTAGTGTCATTTGCAAATATCTTCTCCCATTCTGTGGGTTGCCTCTTTGTTTTGTTGACGGTTTCCTTTGCTGTGCAGAAGATTTTTAGCTTGATAAAGTCCCAAAAGTTCATTTTTGCTTTTGTTTCCCTTGCATTTGAAGACGTGTTTTGAAAGAAGTTGCTGTGGCCGATGTCAAAGAGGTTACTGCCTATGTTCTCCTCTAGGATTTTGATGGATTCCTGTCTCACATTGAGGTCTTTCATCCACTTTGAGTTTATCTTTGTGAGTGGTGTTAGAGAATGGTCGAGTTTCATTCTTCTGCATGTGGCTGTCCAATTTTCCCAGCACCATTTATTGAAGAGACTGTCTTTTTTCCCTTGCATGTTTTTTCCTGCTTTGTCAAAGATTATTTGACCATAGAGTTGTGGGTCCATATCTGGGTTCTCTATTCTGTTCCATTGGTCTATATGTCTGTTTTTGTGCCAGTACCATGCTGTCTTGGTGATCAAAGCTTTGTAATATAGCTTGAAATCGGGCAACGTGATGCCCCCAGCTTTGTTTTTCTTTTTCAACATTTCCTTGGTGATTCGGGTCTTTTCTGATTCCATACACATTTTAGGATTGTTTGTTCCAGCTCTTTGAAAAATGTCATTGGAATTTTGATCAGGATGGCATTGAAGGTATAGATTACTCTGGGTAGCATAGACATTTTAACAATGTTTATTCTTCCGATCCATGAGCATAGAATATTTTTCCATCTTTTTGTGTCTTCTTCAATTTCTTTCATGAGTGTTTTGTAGTTCCTAGAGTATAGATCCTTTACCTCTTTGGTTAGGTTTATTCTGAGGTATCTTATGGTTTTTGGTGCTATTGTAAATGGAATCATTTCTCTAATTTCTCTTTCTACAGTTGCGTTGTTAGTGTATAAGAAAGCAACTGATTTCTGTGCATTGATTTTGTATGCTGCCACATTAATGAATTGCTGGATGAGTTCTAGTAATTTGAGGGTGGAGTCTTTTGGGTTTTCCACATAAAGTATCATGTCATCTGCGAAAAGAGAGAGTTTGACTTCTTCTTTGCCAATTTGAATACCTTTTATTTCTTTTTGTTGTCCGATTGCTGTTGCTAGGACTTCTAGTACTATGATGAACAATAGTGGCAAGAGTGGGCATCCTTGATGTTAGAACACTTTTCTAAAGCCCTCACTCTACTTCCATTGCCTGGAGACCTGAAACCTGAACACTGCTCTGCTACTAAATGTACTATTTTATGATCAGCCAATTAAAATAGGTTCATGGATTAGAAACTGGCTCTTATACCATCTCTTTATTATTCAACTTGCCCAACCTTCAGTTATGGCCCAGACTAGGCTACTCACCATTTTTATATTTCTGTGCTTCTCCATCTACACTTTTCTTTCAGACATGGAAGGTTCTCCTTTTTTCCCAAAAGACTATGCATCCATTTAAACCTATTTCAAGCCATTTCCCTTTGATAAATGTTTTCCATGCTATTTTCCCTTCAGTAATCTCTCTCCTCTTTGAATCCAGCTCTTGTTGTGTCTACTGCTCATTTGGGAATTCCTTTCTCTGTTTGTTATTGTTGGAAGTGGCTGTTACTTACCTGACTGTATCTACTGCTGTCTTCTATCTGCCACTCTTGATATAATGCTTACAAGGTAAAATGTTGTTACTTAATTGCTGGATCCAAATTTCAGTGAATAGTTTTATTGTTCCAATTATACTTAAGTGTATATTTCCCTGCCTAGATGTTGGAGTCATTTCATATAGAAGAGTTGATTACCTTTTCCATGGTACCTGCAAATGCAATGTTCCTGAGATTGTCCTTGGAAAACTGGGCACCCATGTGATAGATATCCCAGTGAACTGTCCAAGGAAACTTTGGTCTTATTCTCCATAACCAATTTCAAAAAGAGAGGATTAATTCTATAAAATGATTATCTGTTAATTTGAGACGTAATATATTACTAACACATATAATAGAAAAATATCTGTATCTGTAGATATACAGACATAGATATCTATATATAATACATATACATACATATATATCACAGATCCTTATATATAGGAAGAGAGAAAGAGATAGTGTTATGTGTGTAAATAAACATTTCAGATGGCAAATGGACTTGGATAAGAAAACCAAACTAGTTTGGCGATATTTCAAACCAGTAGGAAAATATTTCATTCTTTTCTGAATCTTAACTTAAAAGCATTGCTCCTTGAAATATCTTAAAACAAAAACCCAAATAAACTTAGCTAGAATAAAACATGTAATACCATTTTAAACTATAAAGCACTATAAAATATTGGTTACTATTATTTTCTATTTATCTTTTGTCTAAGGTTTAAGTTGGATACAATGATGATACCCGTACTACCCAAGGTAGGAACAATGTGTTCTGTAACTAAAGGGAGACTCAAAATATTCATAATATCTATTATCCTCTTATAAATCACTTTATCCTCACATGATTTAGTTATAACTGAGAGGCTTAGGGAGATAGTCTCAGGATCAGAGAAAATGAGTGATAGTTTCAAATTCTAATGCTGTACTTAAGTTTAATAAACCACGTAAATCTCTATCTCTTCATCCAGAAATTTTAAGTAAAATCAGCTGGCATGGTTGTGAGACTGAAGATAAGGTATAAAAACACCTGGCAGGGTTGAGTTTTATAAGAGACATTTAATATGTGGGAACTATTAATAGTATTTACATTATCTTTCAAGAATAAATATATTAATTTACACCTCTATGGGGCGCCTGGGTGGCTCAGTTGGTTGAGCGACTGCCTTTGGCTCAGGTCATGATCCTGGAGTCCCTGGATCAAGTCCCACATTGGGCTCCCTGCTCGGCAGGGAGTCTGCTTCTCCCTCTGACCCTCCCCCCTCTCATGTACTCTCTCTCTCTCTCATTCTCACTCTCTCAAATAAATAAATAAATCTTTAAAAAAAAAATTTACACCTCTATGTTTTATCATGCCAAGTATTATATACCATATAATTTTTCCTCTTATCCAATATCCATGACTAAGTCTAATTCATCGACATGTCAGTTTGATCTCTGGAGGTCTTTAACATTGTGGTATTTCAAACTTTATATTCTGCAAATTACATCCTTCTAAATTAAGTGCACTTTATGCTGATTTCGCATATTGAAATTTTATGTAGAAATGATAAACCAAAATAGTCTGTCCAGGAATTATAGAATAATGACTGATTTTATGATTTCATTCAGCTTCCAAATGCCTATGTTCGTTATATGCCAGGCACTCTGGTAGGTAACAGGAACATAGGCATGAAAACCACTGAACTCTTGCCTTTGGGCATATCTCAGTCTTTGGGGGAAGGAAGGGAAAAGAAAATAGTGCAATTTACGAATATCATCTTAAACGTCTGGATAACATATCATGAGGACCCAAAGGAAGGAAGAGGCACATAGCACTAAGGATAGGGCTTGGATGGAGGACCTGGTAGAGGAATTGATGCCTAAGGACCATATATTGTCAATTGGACAAGAAGTAGAAACATTCCGTGCGGTTACAAACCAGCACTAGTAGGATGTGAGACCTCTCCACCGGATGCTGCAGAAAAGAAATTTAAATGACAATGCAAAAGACAATCTAAAAATAAGAGGGCAATCTGAAAAAAGATAATTTTCTCTTCTAGCATCTCATCCAGGGTAATTGGGACTTAGGATAAGAAAGAGTTTAAATTAATTTATTGCAATGACATAAAATACTGTCTCTGCTTTTATTTCCCCAACATGATGTAAGAAAAAAGGATAAATCCATATTAACTCCTTTTACAACTAATGTGACATCAGTAATCATCCAAGTGGTTTTGGCCCTTGATAAGTAATAACTATTTTTGAGAAATAAACTCTTATACTTTACGCATGTATGCAAATGTATTTTATTTGTATGCATAAAGTAATTAAAGCCATTCTTTTTTTTTTTTAAAGATTTTATTTATATGACAGAGAGAGACACAGCGAGAGAGGGAACGCAAGCAGGGGGAGTGGGAGAGGGAGAAGCAGGCTTCCTGCAGAGCAGGGAGCCTGAAGCGGGGCTCGATCCCAGGACCCTGGGATCACCACCTGAGCCGAAGGCAGACACTTAACCAACTGAGCCACCCAGGCGCCCCTGTACTGTAACTTTTTTTTTTAAGATTTTATTTATTTATTTATTAGAGAGTGAGAGAGAGAGAGAAACAGCATGAGAGGGGAGAGGGTCAGAGGGAGAAGCAGGCTCCTTGCTGAGCAGGGAGCCCAATGCCGGGCTCGATCCCAGGACCCCGGGATCATGACCTGAGCCGAAGGCAGACGCTTAACCGACTGAGCCACCCAGGTACCCCAATTAAAGCCATTCTGAAAGCAAATTTTCTATATACAAATTTCTCTTCACGGAGGGAAGAGTGCCCTCCCTGGCAGGACATATTCAATTTGCTTCTTCAACCCAACTTTCCTCTTATCTGAATGTGTGCATACCATGGGCTCTCCTTTTCCTGTTCTGTTAACATAGTCAACCACTTTACTATTTTGTATCTATTAATCAGATATTTATGTTTATCAAACACCTATTAATTAAGGTGTAAAACATTCAGTGAGAGGTTGGAGGAGGGGAAGATGGATGACTCAGCCTGGGGGGTTGAAAAAGCAGTTGCTTAAAAATCATGTAGCAAATTAGGAAGTTATAGGCAGAGTAAAGGAGGCCAAATAGGATTTAGAGGAGGACACTATCACTTGGAGTGAAGTGGTATTTTCTGCCTGATCTTTTTATTTTTATTGCTAAGATTTTATCTACATAAATGAAAACCATGAAGATGCAATCATTTTAAATCTAATTTTTTCCCTCCCTTTATAATTCTGCAAAACATGGTTCAGTAAGGGAATGGACTATTAGCTGCTACATCTTGTCATGTTACAGGTTTGCATGGCAGTCCTAGGTTTGGTTCCACCCTATCAGGGATGTGGAAATCAGACAGGTGTGCAGGGTTCTCCTTCCTTTTGGATTAGCAGCTACCATCTTTAAAGTGATAGGTGCCCTTCCAATAGGTGCAACCAAAATCCTTCCTCAGCTAAGCAGATGGCAAAACTCATCTACTATGCTGACAGGCTGCAGATAAATGAAAGCCTTCCTGGGCCAATCAATGCTCTCCTGAAAATTAGGATCAGAAAAAGTGGGCGGAGGACCTGAACAGACATTTTTCCAAAGAAGACATACAGATAGCCAACAGGCACACAAAAAGATGTTCAACATCACCAACTATCAGGGACATGCAAATCAAACCACGGTGAGATATCACACCTGTAAGAATGGCTAGCATCAAAAAGACAAGAAGTAAGTGTTGACAAGCATGTAGAGAAAAGGGAACACTCATACACTGTTGATGGGAATGTAAATTGGTGCAGCCACTATGGAAAATAGTATGGAGTTTCTCACAAAATTAAAAATAGAACTATCATACAACTTAGCAATTACACTTCCACATATTCATCCAAAGAAAACAAAAACACTAACTCAAAAAGGCACAGCATTATTTACAATAGCCAAGATATGGAAGCAACCTAAATGTCCATTGGTAGATGAATAGAAAAATAAAATGTCACACACACACATATCCCCCAGAGAATTATTCAACCATAGAAAAGAACAAAATCTTGTCATTTGCAACAACATGGAGGACCTAGTGGATATCTAAGTAAAATAAATCAAAGACAAGTGGTGTATGATTACACTTATGTGTGGAAGAAGAACAGATAGCCACCATCAACATGGTGTAAGGTGAAGGGAGTCAAAAGGTCCTCTCAACCAAAACTATCAAAATCCTGCTTCATTTTTACAAATTCCAACATCATTGGCCTTTTCAGTGTCCTTATGTACTCCTGAGCTAGCTCAAGACATTATTTAAATTTAAAAGGATAATGAATTTTCTCTCAAATTAGAGGAGGTCAGTTTCTCCAATTATTTATAGCTACAATCTGCAGAAGATCCTTGGAGAAATAAGTTAAATAACAAGATAGTTTAGGTGACAGAATAAGATAGGAAGTTTCCAAGAATACTGAACTTTATCGGAGAAGGTAAATGTTCTAATTACTAACCAGAGGAAAGTTTAGGTGAGAAAGTGAGATTGGAAGTATTGATGAGAGATGGATTAATTTTACAGAGAGGACTGGGTGTCAGTCATTGAGTGAAAACTCAGGGTTTTGCCCCTTTTTTAAAAAGAGGTGAGTGAATACTGCTGTGTCTAGCACAGCATCTACTTGGAAGAAGGAAGATGATTTCCTATATGCTTAAAATGAGGAAACCTTGAATCTATCCTCAATCCCCTGCCCTGAACCTACCCACATTATTTTACAAATATCACTTGTATATGGCAATGGGAAGCTATATTCCACTGCCACTGGACTTTCCTAACCCAGAGACATGGGGTGGGCAGAGGGAGGCAGAGGAAGTGCTCAGCAAGAGTAAAGAGTTGAACCATAAGATCACCTTTGAAGAGCATAACAGCCAGCACTTTTTAAACACATAGAACTCCATCATTTTTTCTAACCTATAGCATCTGAGGGGAAATTACCTTCTCAAAGAATTACATCCTGCTCTTTATTCTGCATGCAGTGATTGTTTATTTAGTGTTAAATCATGTAAGATAGCACAATAATACATTTACTTTAGTGAGAACTGAAAAGCATTACTTGTTAAACCAAGGGAATGATTTCTAGGGAAAAATGACCGTGGTTTTCTTAAATTAGATTTTCTATTTGCTGAGCAGAACTTTAATTATGTATTTTTTAGTCAATAGTCAGCATTCTTTCATCCAGATTTTTAAGCACAGTTTAAAGATAACAGGATACTTATCTCATGGCAGTGGCATTTTGAGAAGCTTAGCTTTGTGCACATAGATTTTAAGCTAGATATAAATGGAAGGCAGTTTTCGGGGGAAAACATGAGCATTCATAGTTCTTTTGATTCAAATGGGTATTGGTCATGTGTGGAATCATTACCTTGACTTGAAGAGGTTGTGTTAACTTCTTCTTCCTGAGTGAAGTGCTCAAGAAATATGTGGCTATACATGCAAAGTGTTACCCTTGTATAATTACGATGATGATGATGATGATGGTGATACTGTATTTTAAATTTTAACTAACATTCATTCAGACAGGCCTTGTACTAGGGGATGGAAGGATAAAGATAAACAAAGGGGCCTCTGCCCTTGAATAGCCTTACATTCCAGAAGGAATCAGGGACATGAAAATATATCATTTTAAACCAATAATATGCATGAATTATCTGCAAGATGATAGAATTGCCAAGAAAGTGAAAAAGCTAATTCTAAGAAGGATACTAGGAAAGGCATGTGGTATCTATTTTCTGGGCCTATTGTAGAGACACTTCTTAGACATAGTTGGAATATTGACAGAGACAAAAGTGTTAAAATTTATTCAACAAAAGAGCCAATTCCTAAATTAGAAAAATAACTGAAATGGAAACTGTAGGAACAATGTGACAATATCATTGCAGTATTTCTCTTTATAACACAGTAGGAGAGATGGACATAGTAGCAGATGCGCCATGGAATGGAAAGAAAGCAGATTTAACATGATTGGAGAGAAACAAATTTCACATAATGTCCTCAGTTTAGTCTTGTCAGATAGGTTGGGCATGGAATAGCTATGAGTGAAGGCCATCCCACCCCTGCAGGGGAAGCGGGCTTGGAGGTGGGGGAGAGCAGAGTGTGTCGAGTACAATTAGCAGTTTGGGAACACAAAAATGACAAGTGAAGAGTGTCAGGAGATGAGGTTGGAAATGCAGGAGTGTCCTGGTTGAGAAGTCACGAAATACATTTACACTGTACCCGGGAAATTGCACTCCATCTAATAGGCAAGGGGGAGCCATGGACAAGATTTAAACAGGCTGTAATAAATAACCCATCTATAATCAGTCAAATAGAAGTATCTGACCCATTGGTCTGACTCTCCAGCCTGTTTTAATCATGATGGTGGTGCCATGAATTAAGGTGAAAATACAGAGCAACCTCACAGATGGAGATGGCTTCTATGGAGGGGTGTACAGGATTTGTAGCACTATATAGGATGAGGATGTGGCTAGACTAAGATCCCTATTGTATGATTTTAAATTACTAAAAGACAGGCTTCAATTCATGTAAGAAAAGATACTGATATTAAAGATATGTATTAAATATAATATATATCTTATTACATATATTATAAAATATATAATTAAACATTTTATGTATATAATACATATATATTCACTTTAATGAAGTGGAATATTTTTTGATATATTTAAATGCTTAGTGATCACTTGACACAGAGGAAGAGATTATTTCATCACTTTAATGGGCATAAAATAGCTAGATTTATACCTTTAATGTACTCTTCCATCTCAAAAATATTCTGTAATTCTATGCTGGTTTGACTGAATGAAGAGTTGAGAGCAGGTCCCTTAAGAGATACATTTCTAAGAATACCCTTCTGTACCTGGGTAACAGTTCCACTGAGACATGGCCTTTGTGCGATATCAGTAAAACCATGGAGTCTGGCAGGACACAAGATTTGTGGTCAGTCATATGGTGTCCTGGCTCTGTGGCTGACGATGGTCAAAGACAGGGCAGAAATGGGAGGAGAGAGGACATGTTTAATCTTTATGAAGGCACAAAGTAAACAAAATCAGGAAAAACCTATAGTACATCAACAAGTCAGGAGAGAACCAAAAGATCTCTGTAACAACAAGCTTTTCCTGAGAGGGAATTTTCCTAAAATACTTTAGTGGAAGAACTGATCCCTGACAAAATGGAAAGGTTAGTTCCCAAGAAATTCTACCAATTCCTTGCAGTTTTGTGGCTTGAAAAGCAGCAACCATCTGGATTACAGAGACGCTAAAGACAGAGACCAAGAACTTATCTTTGAGGAACCCCAGAAATAAAACATGTGGGCACGTGGAAAGGATTTCTACTGGTATTGAATCTTGTAGACTTCCTGGCGCCCCCCTTTCCTCCACATCCCATCCTCGTCACAATCCTGGGTGCAGGCAGGATCGCACACGAGCCCCATCACGTGGCACATAAATCTATAGCACAGAAGCAGTCGGGATGCTGCCAATCACAATGGCAATGACTTAATCTGTGCTAAACCCTCCAGATTCTGTCCCTTTTCTTGTGTGCTATCATACTCACTCCTCCCAGCAATCCTGAGTTAACAGGTTACGTTATTCCCATACAATGAGTGAAAGAAAGTAAGCATTCAAGGGGCTAAGTAACCAGGCTGAGGATATACAACTACAATTAAGACAGCTAACTTAAAAGCAGGAAATCTGACCCCCAAGCTCATACTCTAAGTCATAACTATCACATACTTCTCTACAATCTCAACTGGGAAAGACAAATTTAAGTTACTGTTACAGCAGACATAGCAGGTATTGTATGGAAAACATTCAACAACAGGTAATGATGACCTTTTGTTCAGTAAAGCCTCACCAATCCTGCCAAAGCCTTGTCTCCCTCCAGGACTACAAGGAGCCTGGGGGTGGGCAGTCATGGGCTCTGCTCCAAAAGAAAAAAGCCCTGGTAGTATCTTGGTGCGTTTTATGGTGGACCATGGCAGTGCCTTCCAGGGGCTTCCAGGGCTGGAGAGGGGAGGTAGGTGGGGGAACAGGCAGGTGTCCCTACAACATCCTCAGGAAGACCCAGTGGCAGGGGTGCCTGAGAAGGGGGAATTTTCCTGGGTCTGACTGACATAGACCATGACCAAAAGGAACAGCAGCAAGCTAGGAGTTGGTCCTCGTTGGGGCAGAGGGAAAGAGTTGGTTAGAGTGGCAAGGGAAGCAAATAGCACAAAGTGGCTCAGCGGCTAGATTCCAACCAGTAACAATTTTAACAACCAACCCAGCTCTCCTGGTGGATATCAGCTGCCCCTCAAGGACGTAGGCTACACGGTAGAGATCTCATAGGAATGTCAAGTTCTCCCTCACCATGTTGAATCCCTCAGCTGGGCTCTTTTCTGATAGAATCAAGATTTCCTTTCTCCTAGGTTTGGCGGATCTTCAGTTTTCTCCCCTCGGACAGGCTGTCACCCCATTCTCTTGGCGCCCTTATTCCTGAGTTCTGCCTTGACACTCGCCCCGCAGTATTGATCTGATCACACAGAGCTAAAGACGCTTTCTGGTACATACGCTGTCCTAACTGCTGGCTTCCTTCGATACTGATTGCTGAGGAATGACTCCACTCTCTTCCTGTTGGACCTGTAGCTTTCTATTTATACATACTTAGCTGGCCTCTTCTTGGCTGCAGATGTAGGGAGATTTAAATTCTGCTTCTTTGGCAGGCTGGGGTAGAAGTAGGCTGGGGGAAGGGTGGCTTCTTATTTACAGTACAATCTAAAAACAGATTTCCTTATTACACAGAAACGTGGCCAGTTGGACACTTCCTATGTCACAGTGTTAACACTGCCCCTGCCCCCACATGCGCAGGGGCTCAGAGATTTCCAAGGGAGTCACTGCACTCCTGCTCGGCCTCATGCCACCAGGGGAGGTATTTTATGGGACTCAACTTCCTTCTCTCCCAGGAGTCCGGAGAGTACCTGGCTGTGCTCCTTCTAAGCTATCCACCATAATTCCACCGTCTGCCCCTGCCTTGAACTCTTTCTAATCCTCATTGGACTGAGAGAATTTAATATTCCTGCCTTAATAATAAAAATGCTCCTTCTGGCCTATGATATAAATAGGCAGCGTTTTCGTTTTGTCTGTTTCTTTGGCCAGTTTTCTCGCCCCTTCTGTCTCGAGTCCTCCTCCCAGGGGCATCTACCTGTGTGTCTTCCCCCCCACTTTCTTCATCTTGCAGCTTCTCTCTGGACCTTTTTTTTATTCTTCTTTCTCTCTCTTTTATTTTATTACTTCTTTTTCCCTGCTTTTAATATTCCTCTCTCAGGATCTGTGCCTACTGACATTTCATTGCAATCCTCCTTTCCAGGAATTTGCAGTACTGATTTATTAGCCCTCTCTTACTTAAGAATATACTTAAAATTCTCTGCTGATACTTTAATGCAGCTACATCCGGGCTTTTAATCTGGGATTAGGCCACACAACCCATCAGCTTGTTTGGGAGAGTCTGTGGTTTTATCAGGAATGATTCAACAGGGATTTGGCCCCACGGGGGCACCAGGCTGGTCTCCAGGAGAAAAAGCAGACAGGAGCTATTTCTTACCTTACCCACCTCCCTGCACTGCCCAGATGCAGCCCACTTCAGAAGGATATCTGTACTTTATGTCCCATGTCAGCTTTGGGAGGCTTCAGCAACTACTTGCATATTGGGGTTACGTGTCCTTTGATCCTTGGAGGCTAGTTTATTCCCAGTAACCATGGCCCGATGAGTGTAAAGCTTGCAGACAGCTGTGTAGGGAACAGTAATTTCTATAGTGTCTTTAATGTCCCTTCACAAAACTTCCTGTGTGGCCATGTCTCAGCACCAGAGGGTAATTCCAAATGCTTTCCTATCAGTGACTCTATGGTTGAACCCTCTGCATAACCACAAATAAATAAATAAATAAATAAATAAAAAATAAAATAGACCCTTACATGTGAAAAGGCTTTTTTCTAAAGTTTTAGAGGCTCACAGAGTCAGCAAGTTATAAAATACTTATTGTGACATCTGGCCTTCAGTATGACCAAAGAGGAAAGAAAAGGACAGGTTGCTCTCAAAGAGACAGCTCTTTGGCCACCAGGACAGGAATCGTATTCCCACTCCTGTTTTGCTGAGCATAATAAATGTTCTATTAGTCCACAGCCTCCCAAGTGGTCGCATGACAGATGAGAATCTAGGTAGCAGGAAAGAGAACAAAGCCTCCCAGTACACCTACCCCCCCACCCCAATGCATCATCGGAATGCTCGCTCTCAGCCAGGGAGGATGAATCAGGACACACAGCGATGACAGTGGAGCTAAACGAGGTGCACTAAATTATGATCACCTTGCAGCTTTGGAATCCTAGCCCATTTCTCCCTGAGCCGCTGGGGTTCATAACAAAGTGCCACAGTGGTGCCTAATAAAGTCCTTCTCACCCAGGGAATGGTGTGGGACCCAAGTCAGCTGTGTTCCTAGGAGGGACAGCCAGGAGATTGCTATTTTGATGGTTTATTTTTCAAAATACCTCTGGAACTTTTTGGAGAGATTAGAATCCCCAGAAGCTACTGAAACAAAAGTCAGCAGAAGCAAACACTTCTCTAGAATATGGGCTCCAGTGTTTGTCTAGATGTCCTTGGACCTCTGGTTAACAACTCGCACGAATGCCTCAGTCCCTCTGAAGGGTCAGACAATCAAACACCATTGAGGGTGTATGATTTATCAGCTTGGTCTGATGTAATTACCTTGAGGCAATTTAATAAACTAACACTAAATAAAATTAAAACTAGGCAAATTTCAAATCTAATAAATCCAATTCCCATGTAACTCGGTTAGCTAGAACCCCAAAGTTTTATGGAAAGCACTTTAGTCTGACCTCAAAAGAAGATGTATAATAGGAAGTAATAAAAACGTAAAATTTTCTTAATTTGTAGTTCCCCTTTGGTGATTTTCTCTTTGTGAGCACTGGGACATTCCAATTATTGAAAGCTTTTATGAAAATTGAGCATAAAATGTATCAATCTTAATAAACTAAAGCTAGGCAAATTTTTAAAAAACTAAATGTAATTATAACCATATTTTTTAAAGTATCAAGTATGATTATAGAATTTAACAATTATATAGATTTTAGGGAATCCTTATGACATGTGGAATAAAACTAAATGACCTGGAAAAGTAAGATCTTAGAGAAATCATAAAAATTAACAGAAGATTTTATGTCAGATTTGTAATTTATAATCTAGACAAGTGAGTTTTGAGTGACCATGCATGATTTTTTGCCTCTGTGTTATTTTGCTTATTCGAAAGTATTTATACGCAAATTTCATCCCTGCTTTCATATCTAATCCAAACCATTGTGGTCACTTGAAGCTTGGTGATGGTCTTTTAACTGATTATTTGAAGTATACCTTCACTAAACTGCTTCTCTTTTTCTGCCTTTTGTCATATACTCTAAGCTTTTATAAGAAAAGAACTGCACTTTCTTAAAGATGATTAGAATGTTCTTGCCATCTAATCACATTATTAAACATATCTTTTAATGTTCTTATTAATTTTATCTAATGTTTAACACATGCTATTAAAATGTTCAGATGTTATCTTTTGTGTATATTTCTTCTCATGAATGTCAATCATAATGACTATGATTACCATAAGTGATTACTTGAACAAGAAGACCAGACATTTTATGATGTGGTTGTGCAAGGGAGTTATTTTACATCATAATTAACACAGGAAAAGACACATAATTTCAAGTACAGAAACCAGCATTCCTGAAAAGATGTAAGTTCTTGGTAGAATAATTTGTAATGGAGGGCTAAATATTCCACAAGCAATTTTAGAGGAAATTTGTCCCACCCTTCCTTATAGAAGAAATGTAATTTTATGCTAAAATTAAAACAAAGTTATTCTGTGCCTGGCTCCATTCTTTTGCTGGACCTCTTCATTAATTTCTTTAGAAAGATTCTCTGTGGTAACAACTAGGCCTTAGTATGTGCAGACCTTGATCTTGCAAGTTCTCTTAATGCTCTTGGCAATTTTTCCATCATAACAAAGGTCAACTTCAATTTGGCAAGCATTAATTAAAGAGTCCCTTATATGTCAGACACCGTGAAAGCTGTTGAGGCTACAAATGAGATCGCTACAAATGAGATCACCTTCCCTGGAGATTCTCTCAGTCTATTCACAACCTGCCAAACAGATCATTTCAGTATGATGTTAAAAGTGGCATGACAAAATTTGTCTAGGAAAATATGGGAGGAGAATAGAATACTTTGCCAAGCTTAAAAGATATCAAGGAAGGCTTCTTGAAAAGAGAGGATGCCTGGTATGAAAACTCTGTTCTTCGGGAATGGAAAACCTTGTGTCACTTGAGAAAAGCAATTGAGTGGCTTATTTATAAGAAGGAGTAAGGGGGGAAATTAATAAATAGATAAGCATATCCTTTAGCAATGAATGCTTAATGATATAAATGGTGTACTAGCCAATAAACTAATTATTTCAGTATGCAGAGTATCTCTGTATGTATCATTTACTATTAGCCAATTTTTATAATTTTTAAGACTGTTCATTAATGAAAATGCACAATAATATTCTAGTTACTTAGAGAATAACATAAATCCAAGTCAACATTTAAAAGTGAGTACCAAAATATTTAATACTGCTTTATAAATATTATCTCCTTAAATCTCATATTATCCCTATGAGGTAGATGTTACTACTCTGCTTATTTTACAGCTAAGGTGACTAAGAAATGGAGTCTAAATATTTCACAATAATGTTATCTATCTAATGTGTGTTAATGGTTGGATTCACACCCAGGTAATCTGTGTCCAGACTCCCTTACCAAACTATGCCACCCTGTCCCTCATGATGGAGCTAGTGTATGAAACTACCTAGTAAAACTGAAAGGCATCGGTTATATTTAATGAAATCATGAGCTGAGGTGATTTATCTTCCTCCTTTTATTATCTTGTTTCCTTTTGTATTTGAACTGCCCAGGGTTTCAGTTTTAAAGCATATTCACTCAATCACCTTAGCATAGGAGGGGAAGGGGAGTCTGGGCAAGGATTCAAGGGAAGAGGTGAGTCAGAAGAAGGAAATTCAAGAACACGGATCCCAGGAATGCTGTACTGCAGCTCCCTAAATCTGTACTTTGAAAACTGGTAGAAACTCTACATTTTCAAAGGCTGAAAACCCTCTCTCCTTTATGATGGTACTGCTTCTTTCCACATATTGACCCCATTACTTTTTCATACCAATCACTTCCTCATCACCTGTTTGCACATTTTCATGAGTTCAATTGACCACCAACAAATAGTCAACTTCTCAGTTTTCCAAATTCTGACTCCCCAGAAAATACTATATTGGGCCAAGCTATCCATGTACAGAAGTCAGAAGTCACTGGTTATTGCCTTTGATTCAGGAGTGCTCCATGTTGGATGCATCATGGTGGCATAGATGGAAGGGGCCATGTGTGAATGGACATGTCAGACAAGGGAAGTTACCTTAAAATAAATCCAGTGGATTGTACTTTCTCATCTGCGTGTTTGTTAGTTTAACCCTATTAAAATTTGCAAGGGTGTTGTATTTATGCAAGGGGTTTAGTGTTAACAAAATTAACACCAGGTTAATTTTTATCATTATATTATTTTTTAACTAAACCTCTTTTAAAGGTTCTGCAGCTTTGCTAGATCTGTGTAGATGCTATATGACTGTCTACCATGGTTAGGGCACTCTTTGCTGATTCCTAAATGCTATCATGAAGCACCTAGTTGCAGGTATAACAATTTCTAATAGATTAGCAGTTTCCACTTGCTGGATGTGAGCTCCAAGCTTATTTTGTAAAATTTTATGTCAGTCAGGGAATCGTAGCTAAGTCTAATGCTCTACTTCTTTGTTATCATATTGACTACCCAGAGTTGACAGTATACCCTTTGATGGCCCTTTGAAGTTCTGATAATGCTGCCTGACTTCTCTTGGTATACAGAACACCAGGAGTTTAAGCATAAAATAAATAAGTAGGATAAAATACTGTGAAATTACAAGAGCTAAGGTTCTTTTCTTTCTCTCTTTCATCTCAAGTTCAATTCCCGAGGTGAAAGTGATGCATTATTCCTTTTTAAGAAAGTTGATTGAATAATTAAATCCTAAAGCATGCATATCATACAACTAATATTCTGTCCTATGAACCAAACAAATCCAGTCTCTCTGTACTGTCAAAAACTGCTATCCTAACAAGTGAAATACCATTTTACTGAAAGATAGATTTTCAGTTTTACCCTGGTCCCCAGTTGCTATTCTGTAAAAAGCAATTTGGGTCACTACTTAGATTCACAGATTTACTTTCTAAGGAACATTTTTGGCTATGCTTGAGCAGCAATAAACACAGAAAGATTCTTTCCTATAAACTGGATTGCAACATATTTGAATTTTATGGAACCTCATTCTCATTTTTAAAATGGAGTTGGACTAGCTGATATTTAAGGTCCCTTCCAGAATTAAAATGCCACGATGGTAAGGAAGATAACTTTTTCTCTGTCCAATTTTCCTCTCTACTTTCATGGACCCTATCTTGGTTTCCCAGTGATCTTTCTCTGTTTTAAATTACTCCTTCCTTCAGAGCTAAGCATTGGTAAGATGAGCCTGAAAACAGAAAAGCCTTCAAGATACCAAGTGATGACGGGGCGCCTGGGTGGCTCAGTTGGTTAACCGACTGCCTTCGGCTCAGGTCATGATCCTGGAGTCCTGGGATCGAGTCCCGCATCGGACTCCCTGCTCAGCGGAGAGTCTGCTTCTCCCTCTGATCCTCCCCCTCTCATGCTCTCTGTCTCCCATTCTCTCTCTCAGATAAATAAATAAAAAAAATAAAATAAATAAAAAAAAATAAAAAAGATACCAAGTGATGAATTACCAAAGGTGAAATTTCAGGAAATGATAGGTGGCCCCTCAAGTGACAAAGTGACCATATCTACTCACCCGTCCTGAGCTAAGCTTGAAGTTCTGGAGAATTAAAATGGCTCCAGAAACCAGGTTTTCCCCATTCTAGTTGATAATCAGTTAGTAAAAGAAGTCAAACAATGATTTCGTTTATTAGTCAATATGTCACTGCTTCACATTCAGTCTTTTCTGAAGTTGGTGTAGATGAAGTCTTTTCTTCCAAATTATGAGTATAAAGCAGAAGCAAGTCTCCAAGATTTCTATTAGTCAAAACATGATGCTCCAGAATAAACATATGAGGGGATTACACTATATAAATGTCTCAAGTTTGGGTGGGCCATTAATAGCATGTTCCGATAGTGAATCTAAAGGATATGTCTGTGGCTTCACCATATGTCAAGTTCTGTACGCATGGGGGCTTTTGGCCACAATATCATGGTAATTGATTGAAACTGGTTAAAACTATTTAAAAGTATCAATTAAAAATTTCACTTACAAAGCGAAATTTCTTCAATTTCTAGGATCAAAATTCTTCAAATTCTAGGATCTGAATTTTGTCCTGAAATTTCTTCCCGTAGGAATCAAAACAATTCAGCTATCATAGTCTCTTGAAGTTCATACAAAGGCAGGCAGGAAGGCAAATTTTCCTCATGGCCCTACTTTTATCACGGGGAAAATCTTTACTGGCAACCAAACAGCAGACTTCTTATATATTTTACCAGCCAGAGTTGAGTCCATGCTCATCTTAAATCATTTACCATCAAAAGGTAATTATGTTACCACAACTGTTTTCTCAATCATGATTAATGATCTGGAATTGTATATTTCCACCCCAAATACATGAACAAAATTTAGGTTCTATTGTCAAAGGTTAAGAAATATCTGTACATTAATAAAGCTTTATAGGTAGATGATGTGTATCACCAACCAAAAAGGACTGGCCTAGAAGACGTTAGATTTAAACTAAAGAAGAAAAGTTGTAACCAATTTAACATTTTAAAAATAACAATTTATAATAGATGGCACTGTACCATTATCTGATTTTAAGCAAAGCAACACCAGGATTCTGACAAAGAGAGATATATTATAGACAACAAGGGCATTGACAAATCTTCAGACTTTCCACACAGCCTACAATTTCTGAACTATTTATATTAATAATATTTTACCTATACCAATTTAACCTAAAGAGTGTTACCATATCTTTTGACATTTCATTTTTCCATGCCAATCATGAACAGTACCATATCAAATTAACCTAATTATTTATAACAATTCTCTTTTTACAAGTTGAAAGAACAAATCCTTTGCGATTTCCAGGGACCCTTCTAGATAGTTTTAGTTGAAAAAGATATCCTCTGAGGGATTACATTTTGGGACAGAGAAAATACCAAAAGATGTAAAGATATTTGAAGACTTGTTTAAGATAGGATCATGGGTTGTTGAGAAACAAACTGGCTATCTATTGAAAGCAACAAAGATACTTTAAAATTTAATAAAGGGGGAACTTCCAATTTCCAGCTCTGCATGTAAGCAGCTCAAAAGCCACCACTCCATCCTAATAACAAGGAAAACACTAAACAGACTGAAAATCAACAACTCTACTAGGATCCACAAGATGGGTAAGGATACCAAGCAAACTGTTGCTTCCAAGATTGGGGAGACCAACAGGCAAGTACAAAATACAACAACTTACCCAAGCTGAGCCTAACAAGCTGAAACCACCACAGGAACCGGCACCAGGGTAGGACAACCAGAACTGTAATCGATGAATTGCTCGAGGCTCAGTGTCGACAACTCTTAATAGTTAAAAACTCCAGGTGGACCCAGTCATAGGAGACTCCCACAATTTTGTGACATTTACTTCCAGGAACTAGACCAGGTTCACACAGTAAATATCTGAGAAAAACCCCCTTCTTCCAACCGTAGGGAGAGGAGCAGAACAATCTGAAATACTCCAGAGCACTGTTTTTCTTAACAAGGGCTGCCCACAGGGAAAACTAGTTAACCAAAGCTTAGCCTGATGGGCTATCAGAGCCTAAATGGCCTGGGGGAGTGGAAATGCCCGACTCCAGCTGGCTCTAGCCTTTTAAATTGGAGAAGGGAAATACTCAACTCCAGCCCATTCTACCTCTCCCACTCAAGGAGGAGAAAAAAAAAATTAAAAACACTGTGAACTTCACAGTCCAGAGGCACAGACTCACAGAAAGACTAAGAACTAACCCTGAGGGTATAGAACACCTCCCCACCACACACATCTCACCATCATATTACTAAAGGCTTAATTACCTCAGTTCCTTTTACCCAGTACATCAAGGCTGGCTATCAAGGAAAAAATTACAAGGCCTACAGAAAGGCAAAAAGCATAATTTGAAGAGACAGAGGAAGCATCAAAAGTAGACATGGCAAGGATATTGGAATTATCAGACTGGGAAATTAAAACAACTAAAATTAATATGCTAAGGGCTCTAATGGATAAAGTAAACAGCATACATGAGCAGGTGGGCAATGTCAGCAGATGGGAACCCTAAGAAATGAACTGAAAAGAAATTCTAGAGATAAAACACACTGTAACAGAAGGAATAAAGTCTTTGAAGGACTATTAGCTGAGGAAAAAAAATCTCTGAGCTCAAGGATATAGCAACAAAATCCTTGAAAACTGAAAATCCAAGGGAACAAAGCCAAAAAATAACAAACAAAAAATAGAACAGACTATCCAAGGACTGTGGAACACTACAAAAGGTGTAGCATACAAGTAATGGGAATCCAGAAGAAGAAAGAGAGAAACAAACAGAAGAAATGTTAGAAACGATAATGACTAAGAATTTCTCCAATCTAATGTCAGACACCAAATCATAGATCTGGGAAACTTAGAGAACATGAATCAGGGTAAATGAAAAGAAAAACAAAACAAATAAACAAAAAACGATAGGCATATCATCTCAAACTACAGAAAATCAAGGATAAAGAAAAAATCCTGATAGAAGCCAGAGGAGGAATAATCTTTACCTATAAAGATAAGAATTAGATCTGACTTCTTTTTAACAGCCATGCAAACAAGAAGAGAGTGGAGTGAAATATTTAAAATTGATAGGAAAAAAACCACTCAGTTGAAATTCTGTACCCTGTGAGATTTTCCTTCAAAAGTGAAGGAGAAATAAAGACTTTGTCAGGCAAACAAAAAATTGAGGAAATATGTTGCTAGCAGACCAACCTTGCAAGAAATGCTAAAAGAAGTTCTTCAGAGAGAAGGAAAATGATATAGATCAAAAACTCAGATCTACCTATGGAAAGCAAGAATATCAAAGAGGGAATAAGTGAAAGTAAACTTAAAACTTCTGATTTTCTTATTAATTGATCTAACAGATCAATTTGTTCAAAATAAAATACCAACAACATATTTGATTATGTATGCTCATGTCTATGTCTATATTTTGTGTTTATATACATATGCTTATGAATGTTTATATGTAAATAAAATGAATGACATCAATGATATAAGGGATGATAAGGAAGAATGAGAATTATTTTGTAATTAAAAGGTACTTACAGTTTCCATGAGGCAGTGTTATTTGAAAATGGACTTAGATTAGTTTTAAATATATATTGCAAATTCTGGTAACCACTAAGAATGGTCAAAAAAGAAGTATAACTGTTTTGTTAAGAAAGGAGAGAAGTTAAATGATATAAAATGTTCTATTAAACCACAAAAAGCAGTAAAAGAGTGGAAGACAAAAAGAGGAACAAAACAAAGGCAGCAAATAGAAAACAATAATAAATATGGTAGATATTGATCTAACCATATCAATAATCACTTTGAATGCCAATGGTCTAAATGCACTAATTAAAGACAGACCTTGTCAGAGTGAATCAAAAACACAGCCCTACTATATGTTGTCTATAAGAAACCCACTTTAAATATAAAGACCCATATAGATTAAAAATAAATGGATGGAAGAAAATATATTGCACTAACACTAATCAAAAGAAAGCACAATTAGCTCTGTTAATTTCCAATAGAACAAATTTCAAAGCAGCAAAATTTACCAGGGACAAGAAGAACATTATACAATGATAAAGGGCTTAATTCTCTAAGAAGACATAAGAATCCTTAATGTATGCACCTAACAACAGCATCAAACTACATGAGGTAAAACAAGAAATACAAGGAAAATAAATATATTCATCATCACAGTTGGAGACTTGAACACCCCTCTCTTAGACATGAACAATTCCAGCAGGCAGAAAATCAGTATGCAGGTAGATTAACTCAAACACCATCAATCAATGAAACTGGATACAACTGATACCTATAGACTATTTCATTCAACAACAGCAGATAACTTAATGGTGAGAAACTCAAAGCTTTCCCAGTAACACCAGGTAAAGATAAGGTTGTCCCCTTTCACTACTCCTTTTCAACATCATACTAGAAGTTCTAGCTAATGCAATAAGGCAAGAAAAGGAAATAAAGTATACAGATTGGGAAGGAAGATATAAAACTGTCTTTGTTCACAAATGACATGTAGAAAATCTGAAAGAAAAAAAAAAAAAAAGCCTAGAACTAATAAGTGATTACAGCAAGGTTACAGGATACAGTATTAATATACAAAAGGCAATTACTTTTCTATATAATCAATGAATAAATGGAATTTGAAATTAAAAACACAATACTATTTACATTAGCACCTTCCAAAATGAAATACTTAGATATACATCTAAAAAATACAAGATCTATTTGAAGAAAATTGTAAGACTCTGATGAATGAAATCAAAGAAGAACTAAATAAATGGGGAGATATTCCATATTATGCATGGAAAGACTCAGTGTTGTCAAGATGCTAGTTCTTCCCAATTTGATATATAGTCAGCGTAATTACAATAAAAATCCCAGCAAGTTATTTTATGGATTTCAAGAAACTAATTATAAAATTTATAGGGAAAGGAAAAAAATCCAGACTAGCCAAAACAAATTGAAAAAGAACAAAGTTGGAGAACTGTCACTCTCTGACTTCAACACTTACTCTAAACTTATAGTAAACAAGACAAATAGGTCATTGAGATAGAATAGAGAGCCCAGAAATAGACCCACATAAATACAGCCAACTGAACTTTGACAAAGAATCAAAGCCAATCAAATGGAGAAAAGATAGTCTCTTCAACAAATAGTGGTGGGACAACTGAATATCCACATTAAAAAAAAAAATGGGTCTAGACATAAACCTTACACTCTTCACAAAAATTAACTCAAAATGGACCATAGATTAAAATGTAAAACAGGAAACTTTAAGACTCTAGAAAATAGCATAGGGGAAAACCTAGATGACCTTGGGTATGGTGATGACTTTTTAGATAGAACACTAAAGGCACAATCCATGAAAGAAATAATTGATAAGCTGGACTTCATTAAAATTAAAAACTGCTCTTGGGATGCCTGGGTGGCTCAGGCGGTTAAGTGGCTGCCTTCGGCTCAGGTCATGATCCCAGGGTCCTGGGATTGAATCCCGCATCAGGCGCCCTGCTCAGTGGGAGCCTGCTTCGCTCTCTGCCTGCCTCTTCCCCTGCTTGTGCTCTCTCTTGCTCTCTCTGTCACTCTGACAAATAAATGAAATCTTTAAAAAAAAATTAAAAACTGCTCTGTGAAAGACAATGTCAATAGAATAAGAAGGCAAGCTACATACTGGGAGAAAATATTTGCAAAGGACATATCTGAAAAAGACTGTTTCCGAAACATAACAAAAAAAAAAGTCTTAAGACTCAACAATAAGAGAATAAACAATCTGATTAAACATACAGATGGCAAACAAGCATGTGAAAAGATGCTCCCAACCTCATCATATATCATTAGGGAAATGCAAATCAAAACAGCAATGAGATGCCACTACACACCTACCAGAATAGCCAAAATCCAGAACACTGACACCATCAAATGCTGACAAGGATGTGAAGCAACAAGAACTGTCATTGACTGCTGGTGGAAATGCAAAGTGGTGTAGCCATTTTGGAATACAGTTCGGCAATTTCTTACAAAACTCAGCATAATCTTACTATGGGATCCAGAAATTGCACTTCTTGGTATTTACCCAAACAGTCAAAAACATATGTCCACACAAAAACCTGCAGAGATGTTTATTTATATTTACCAAAATTTGGGAGCAACCCAGATGTCTTTTCATAGGTAAATGAATGAATAAACTGTGATACATCCAGACAAGGGAATACTGTTCAGCATTAAGAAGAAATGAGCTATCAACCCATGAAAAAACACACAGGAACCTTAAATGCACATTATTAAGTGAAAGCAGCCAAACAGATAAGGCTACATACTGTATGCTCCTAAGTATGTGGCATTCTGGAAAAGGCAAAACTATGGATACTGAATAAATCAGTGGTATTTAGGGGTTAGGGGAGGGATGAATAGGGAGGGCACAGAGAATTTTTTTAGTGCAGTTAAAATATTGTGTATGATACCATAATAATGGATACATGTCATCATACATTTGCCCAAACCCATAGGATATGTGGTACCAAGAGTGAATCCTAATGTAAATTGTGGACTTGGAGTGGTTATAATGTATTAACACAGGTACCTCAACTGTAACAAATGTACCACTCTGGTGGGGACATGATGATAATAAGGCAGGCTGTATGTGTGTGAGAGTAACTGTCTATGGGAAATCTTTATCCTTTTCCTTGATTTTGCTGTAAACCTAAAACTGCTCTAAAAGAATAGTGTGAAAATATGGGGGGAAAATGTATGTGAAGAAGAAACAAGTATGGCCTAATCAGGGAAAACTTGAGGGAGAAAATAATACCTAATCTGATACTTGAAGGATAAGTATGAATTACAGTTATTTAAAACCTGGGTCATAAATGTGAGAAAAGCATTCTGCACAGAGTTCATCTACAGTGATTGAAGCATTTTGGGTAAATCATCATTTACTTAAACCATAAAAGTCAAAGTTGTGCGTGGTAAGAAATCAGTCAGGTAAGGAGGGTAGATTTCAGTACAGAGAATGAATTTCAGAGGAACAACAGTGGATGTTGCCATGTAGGAAGTAGCAATAATAATCTATGCAAGGATTTATCAAGAACAAGGTCTGAGAACATCAATTATTAGGGGTCTTCAGAAGTTTCACATATGTAATTTATAGTTTTAGTTTTGATTATATACTTGGGATCATTCTGATGACCACCTTATACCCAAGCACTGACATATAATTTCAGCAGTTGCAACTGGGATTTTGATTAAAATAACAATAATCTCCAAGTAGTACTACTTTAATTGCCGCAAGCTATACAGAAAATAAGATGCACAAAAATAAGGCAAAATATTGTATTTGTAGCAAATGAATGTACCAGTGAAGATAGCAAAGAAATTGCAATAAAATGAAACAACTGGAATGAGAATTAAATCAGCCGTCCAATATGGGAAAATGGGTGTGGTGAATCCTGGAGAACCAGTTGATAGCAGTAAAATATAACCTTCACAACGGTGAGTTAATTTCAGCTAGACATCATTCACCAAGGTATTAAAATAATACCTTGAATTTCAATTTTAATTGACTTTATGATTTGATTTCTACTTAATTTGCAATTACATTTATAAATTTTTGCTTTATATAAGTCACATCCATGAAGAGTTCTTTCCTAGACTTATGTTTTCATGTATTTACATAACATAGTAAAATAATATTATTCAATCCTTGAGTTCTCCGAGGATTTATTTTCCTTTAAAAAGGATTTGCAGCTTGTTGCTTTCTTCCAGGTAGGTTAACCTTGTAACTTCCCAGTAGAAGGTCAGAGCTTGGATTGGAAATCTTTGTTCATTAGTGTGACAAAAGAGTAACTTTGTAAATTATTAACTAGGTACCCCTCCCATTTTATCCCTTAGGATGGTCTTTTTCATTCCTTTCTTCAAGCCAGGCTACAGAGTTGGTTACATTCTGAATTTACCTCAATTGTAAGTGTTTTGTTGTTATTGCTAATCTATAAACCTACAGATGTGGGCAATTCACACAATTTCCAAAACTCTGCCAAATTTTTGTAATACTGGTTTCTGGTCTTTAGTTACTGATACTGTTGGGAGATAATGAAAGAAAGCTGCTCTGATATCTAGTCTCCTCTAAAAAATATGCTTAGACTATAACTCAACAGGGGTGCCTGGGTGTGTGAGTTGGTTAAGCGGCTACCTCTTGATTTCAGCTCAGGTCATGATCTCAGGGTTATGGGATGCAGCCCCACATAGGGCTCCCTGCTCAGCAGGGAGTCTGCTTCAGGATTCTCTCCCTCTCCCTCTCCCTCTCTCTCTGCCCCTTCACCCCTGTGCTCCCACTCAGGCTCTCTCTCTCTCTCTCTCTCTCTCAAATAAATAAATAAATCTTTTAAGAAATTTTTTTTTTAAAGACGAGTATAACTTAACAAAAGTACTTGTCTATTCCATTGCTAACATCACCTTTCACAAAGGTTACATGGAAATCATCCTCAAAGATAAACTTACCTTCCCAAGAAGTAGACTTAAAGATGGAATTAAAGGCTAAGAGAGCCTCAGTATCAGTAATTGTTTCTGACAGAGTTGCGACCACATGTGTAAGTTTCTTTCCAGACCCAGTTTCCAGCAGCACAGCATCCAACGAGAGACACCCCAAGTACCTGCTCTCCACCGATGCCCCTCTTGACTCAACAGGAGCTCCTTGCTCCTCTGTGCTCTGATGAAATCGCCTCCCCACAGACAAAATTACTCATCCTGTAATCTGCTGATTAAACCTAGAAAGTTGGAGTCCCCATACCCTTAACCTTCTTTAAAGATCTTTAAACATCTTAGCACTTTGCAAATTTATATACTTAGTATCAATTAATGTAGCATTTTGAACTTTTAATGACCATAGAATCTCCCTACCCTTTCCTTCACAATCATGGGAGTCCCCCGCACCTGAATAGGCACAGTATAGTCCTTTCTCTGCTGAGTATGGTAGACTGAAGTTAAGCTCAAAGAGCAAAGTAATCCCCCATGCTCGAAGCTGCTTTATACTCAGGAAACTCAAATTTTGGTAGAGATTAAAGATTGGGCTTATCTGTCTGCCAGTGTGTCTTTCTCTGCTACTATTCCCAAATCTCAAATATTTGCTCTTTGGCCTCATAAAAATATCTGCAGTTCCCTGGACTATTTTGACGAACTGTGGGTGGTCCAGTCCAAGGGTCAAGGGTCAAGAAAAGAATCCAAGTCTACTTAGATCAGATTAGATCTGATTTGACCATTATGGTCCATAGTCTATAAAATCTAGAATTGAAATGCCAGAAATAACTAGAAATTTCAGTTATCCATGATGTACTTTTGAGTATAATATCCTGAAATATGGGGGAGAGCGGAGCATAATAGACTCTGCTCTGTAGCCAACAGTTCCTCCTGCAAACCTTGAACAAGTTACTTTGTATTTCAACTCTAAACATGAAAAAAATAGCACCTGTTTTTTAGACTTATAATGAGTCAAGCTGAATATATTCAAAATCTTGTTAAAATAGAAGACATTCTCTAATACATAGTGTCAGGTCCTCTATCATTGTCCCATGGTTTCAGTGGAAAGTGAGTGTCACAAAATAAATTTATTTGCTAAATAAAAAAATAAAAATATTAACTTACAAAGCAAAAGACAATCCTTCCCAGCTTAGAAGGGCAGGTCCCACCCCTTTACTGCCAACTGCAAGAAATTGACACTAATATAAATAATAATAATGTTGCTAGTTTTTAAAAATTAAAAAACACCAAGCTCACGGAATACCCTATGTTGCTTCTAGACATAAACCAAGGCTAACTGTGTACTTTCTTCCCCCAACATTGGCAAGACCTAGTGATCTTTTGGATCACTGACTTCTAACTCCTGCTCTGCCCAAGATCACCTAAAATAACCTCTTTCAAATTCTCATCTCGTAGATGTCAGCAATTCTTCCATCATTATTTTCTCAATGTAAGATTAAGCCCTGGAGGCATTATAATGAAAGTTCTCAAACCAGTAGGAGATATGCCAGGGGTGGTGGGGGTGGGGGTGATGTGGTTTTGGAATCTAGGTGAGGTTCCGTGGGGTGGAGTCCAGAGCCAATGTCCGAGAAAGAATTCTTGAGACATCTTAGGTGTAAAATGGTGGTTTTATTAAAACGGTGGGGACACAGGACAGGTAGGCAGAAAAAGCTGCTGTAACAGGGTCTTGAGGAGTGGTGATTATATACTCGGGAGTTGGGGGAAGTAAGGAAAGGGGAGGTTTCAAAAGAACTTTCATATGCTAAAGAGGACCTACCTATAAGATACCTACAAAATACCAGAGACCTTGCCATTGTCAACTTAAGGTTGTTTTCCCCTCTAGCAAGGTATTGACATTAAGATAGTTGGCAGATTCCTAGAAGAATGTCACACATGTCCCACAGAGGAGTGGGGGATGGGGGGGATGTTGCAAGATGTCAGCTTATGCTTTGTCTTCAGCTTGCCTTCTGCTCCCTCATCGGGGGTTGGGCCTTAAATTCTGCAAAGCTCACCAAATAAAATAAGTTCTGTAATCCAAAGAAGGCCACTGTACTCTCATTTAAAAAAACTGGCCAGGGTGTCCGCGTGGTGCAGTCGGTTTCCACTCAGGTCCTGATCTCAGGGTGGTGAGATTGAGCTCCTGTTCAGCTGTGCAGTCTGCATAAGATTCTCCCCTCTCCCTCAGCCCCTCTCCCTGCACATGAGCACTCACTCTCTCTCTCTCTCAAATAAATAAAAATAAAAAATAAAAAACTGGACAATCCTCTTCCTAAAGCTATTTATATTTAAATTAAATCCTTAAAGAGTGTGAACATTAAAACTGAGAACTTGGAAACAGCAAAAATGGAGAAACTTTCCTTTAAAAAAAAGCCCCGATGATTAAAATGAAAGGTAAAGAAATTGTTTGTATTTGAAATAATGTATACCAATCAAGAAGCATTGGATAGAAACCAAACTGAAAGATCTACAAAGATAAGCAGTTATGTTTTAATATCTGAAGTGCTCATTTATCTTACATTTTAGGGTTTTATTGCCTCCAAAAAGAGCTTAGAAGAATTGTGATTCATACAAACATAATTTTATTATATTAAAAAAAAACTTATTGAGAGGGAAGGAGTAATTCCTTTAAAGGAAGAAGGAATCTCTAAAAAGATTCCTGGAATAGTCAGAGACTTAACAGTGGTGCTGCAATCAAACTAGTATAAGAAAGGTGATATTTACAAAGTTATGATCAGTGAGCCCAGGGATGTTGTGGGAACCCTAGACAAGCAGTGGTGAAGCACTGTTCAGCAGTTACCAGAACAAGGAAGAGGAATGTCACAGAGAGAAGGTCTTGAGCATGCTTCTACCTGGAGATGACTTTGAAAGGATGGGCGAGATAATCGCCCTCGACTCAAGCTCCTTCCTTTCCTGACCATCTGCTGGAGTTTCCACGGGCCAACAGGAAGTAAGAGGATCCCTGTTGCTGGAGCTCACAGAAGTCACAGTCCTGAGGCATGACAAGGTAGAGAAGGGCAGAATAGAAACGTAATGCCAAACCAAAGATATCAACACAGCTGCTTCTGCAAACAGTTTTTAACAAATGGAAAACAAGATATTCTGTTGGTAGAAATATGAAGACTTGTGGTTCTGTTCTTTGCTTAAATATATTTGTTTCTAGCTAAAAAGACAGAATGGCGGTGAATTGTTTTTATGAGGCTAAAAATGGTAAGAATTAAACTTAACTAAAAATGCTCTCTCTTTTTTAAAAGCAGAGTCTAATATTTGGAAAGAAATTTAACTAATGGGGTAATAAGAGCAGGCTGTAAGCCAAGAAAGTGATAAAAGGATTAACTAAGGCTAAAAGGTCTTCATTTTTTCAAGAGCCAGTTTTAAATCTTCTAATAGCAAAAGCCCAGATATTAGAAAGGGATCAACATCTCCAACCTCCATCTTTTGGTCAAACAATTATTTATGAATCTCTTGTTTTCAATAACAGGTTTTCTAATTTTGAAGGTAAATATTAAATTCTGCTTAAATTTGAAAATGTGATTTAAAAGTACACATTGTATAACAAAACCAAAAAGTTTAATGTTTTACCTTACTTGTTCTAGAATATTTTGTGTTTCTTTGTAGAAATGCAAGTAATACAAAAATTGGAAATTTGGGACAAAACATACATTACTGTCTTTCAAAATTTTTCATTTCTTGACTAAAACAAAGTACATAAATTCTTATGTAAATGTAATAGGAATTTAGGGTTGTCCTTAGAATGTTTTAAAGTTTAACTGACTTAGAATTTTACAGACTGATAATAGTTCAAAAATGTGAATCTACTAAATAATACAATGGAATATTATGCAGCCATCAAAAGGAATGAGATCTTGCCATTTGCAACGATGTGGCTGGAACTGGAGGGTGTTATGCTGAGTGAAATAAGTCAATCAGAGAAAGACATGTATCATATGACCTCACTGATATGAGGAATTCTTAATCTCAGGAAACAAACTGAGGGTTGCTGGAGTGGTAGGACATGGAAGGGATGGGGTGGCCGGGTGATAGATATTGGGGAGGGTATGTGCTATGGTGAGCGCTGTGAATTGTGCAACACTGTTAAATCACAGATCTGTACCTCTGAAACAAATAATGCAATATATGTTAAGAAAAAAAAAGAAGAAGATAGCAGGAGGAGAAGAATGAAGGGGGGGAAATCGGATGGGGAGACGAACCATGAGAGACGATGGACTCTGAAAAACAAACTGAGGGTTCTAGAGGGGAGGGAGGTGGGAGGATGGGTTAGCCTGGTGATGGGTATTAAAAAGGGCACATTCTGCATGGAGCACTGGGTGTCATGCACAAACAATGAATCATGGAACACTACATCAAAAACGAATGATGTAATGTATGGTGATTAACATAACAATAAAAAAATTTAAAAAAATGTGAATCTACAAAACAGAATCTATAGAATCCAGAAAATAAAAATTAATTTATATGATGTTTATGTATATACTTTGTTGATTTTTCCTAACATTATTAATAAATTTGTGGAAGTAAGAATTTATCCCAGAAATGGGTATGTATATTTGTCCAGTGTCCTGTGAGATTTTAGATTTTACGGTAAGGATTCTTGAAGTTACCATAAGAATGTTTTAAAAAAAAGAAAGAGGCATGAAATAATGTTGGATTCTGTCATGTTATTCAAAAGGAGATTTTTTTTTTTTTTTAAAGATTTTATTTATTTATTTGAGACAGAGAGAATGAGAGACAGAGAGCATGAGAGGGAGGAGGGTCAGAGGGAGAAGCAGACTCCCTGCCGAGCAGGGAGCCCGATGCGGGACTCGATCCAGGGACTCCAGGATCATGACCTGAGCCGAAGGCAGTCGTTTAACCAACTGAGCCACCCAGGCGCCCCAAAAGGAGATTTTTGAAAAAACTTCCACAGCATAGATTTACATGTACTCTTATCTGCTAGTCATGGAGAATTCCAAGGGAAGAGTCATCTCCCTAATTTCTCCAGAGGAAATTTAAAGACTTTGTTATTGGATCTAAATAATATCACCTGAGAGATTCATTTGGGGTGATACATAGATATATATATAGCATAATAATAAATAGCATAATACATTAAATGTGATAGTAAAGGGATGTTTTATATCATAATATAAGGAAAAGCTTGTGGTTCTGATAGAGAATCAATTTAAAAGCTATAATATAGACAGAATTTAGCAAAGAAAAAATTTAACTGAATATGCAAAAACTTGTAAAATCTAATATTACTAGGAATTAAAGAGTTTGAGGCCAATTGGCTTGTTCAGTCAGAACTCTCACACATGAGCACTGTAAAACAACTGTATTAAAAAAATTGTCGATGAACTTAAGCGACAAAATTAAAGTCTTGTTAAGAACTTTGTTTTGTTCCAGTTGTCTCAAAGATTATTCACAGAGAGATTCACCTCCCTCTTCCAATAGTTTAATAAACTTATAAAAACCTAAAACAAAAGAAAAAAATAATACAAAAGAATAAGCATATGAAGAGTGTCATTATATAAGAGTTTAGAGCTGGACTCTTTTGGAATATCAACTAAAACTGAAAAAAAAAAAAAAAACAGACAAACTGAACAAAACTAGCCATCATAAGATACTGTTGACAGTCAATAGAAAAAGGTAATTTAAATGCTCATTCCTATGGACAAAAAGAACCTCAGAGAAAATTACAAACTCCCTTAAATAGATTATTTTCTCAAATTATCATTTTGAAACTTCAGGAATATTTGTAATTAAAAAATGAAGCTCACTTATGGAATCAAAACATTTTAAAAGGAACACTATCATATTGAAACTGAATTGAAATTACTAATATGAACTCATGTCTTTAAAGGAATACAATTCTCAGGGCCCCTGGGTGGCTCAGTTAGTTAATCATCCAACTCTTGGTTTTGGCCCAGGTCATGATCTCAGGGTCCTGAGATCGAGTCCCACATCGGGCTTCATGCTGGGCGTGGAGCCTGCTTGGAGTTCTTTCTCCCTCTTCCTTCATCCCTCCCCTGTTCATGCTCTCTCTCTCTCTCAAAAATAAATAAATTAATTAAATAACAAATAAATAAAAGAATACAATTCTTATGACTCTTCCATCTACTGAAATGGCCTAGGGACAATGTCAACCTAAGGCTCTATACTACTGTCCACAAAAAAGAACAAGAGTTCCTTGAAGACAGAGATAATTCCATCTGTCCAAGGTGAACCTGTAACATGTTCTGGTGCCAGAAAGCAAGATATTTCCAAGGTTAATGGAATCACATCAAATGTACACGTAAAGGGTCTCCCATTGAATGAAGTGTTGACAATTTCAGCATCCAAAGATGAATAAAAATGTCAGTTAATTGTGAAAACATTGAATTTATGAGTTCATAATGATACTCATAAGAAAGGTAATATAAAGTATTCTAAGTTGTAGGATGTATAACTCTGAGTCTTTGCTTAATCACCTCATGTTACCAACCCATTTAATGTGTTTCTTAAGATACGTTTATAATTTCTTAATGTGTTTATATTGGAAGTTGTTTTATATCTTTTTAGGCTCATTTCCTACAGAGATACTAACATATACATTTTGAAATATACTAGTGGAAGGTCTTTTTTACTTTAATCTGTATATTGCTATAATAACAAACACCAATTTGAATTTTACTTCTAAGGTTTTTTGTTTTGTTTTGTTTAAATCTGCCTCATTATTCTAGGTAAGTATCAACAACTCTTTCTCTGTCTAAATCTTCTCCCTTACTTGAGTCTACCTTTCAGACTAATCTTGTTTCTATTTCATTTTTTCCATGTATTTAATTTACTTCTATTCTTTCTTCTTTGTTTTAAATCAAATCCAGACCCTTCATCTCACCATTTCATGCCCCGTGGTCCCTCTCTCAACTTCCTGTTTAATTGTATACAAGTCCAAATCTAATTTCTAATTGACTTAAACTGTTTTTAATGGCTTTGCATATACTTTCAGTCTTTGGCTCTTATGGTTCCTTCCCTCCATCCCTTTCTTCAAGTATAACTTATTTCAAATTCTTCAAGTATGAGGAACCTGCTGTGGCCATTTCTCCATGTATCCAATAAATCCTTCTCTAATATTCCAAAAAGTCCTGGACTCTTTCTTTCTGAATATCTCTATTTTGGTTTGTGCCACACACTAAACATTTACTATTGTATTTATATTATTTTGTATGTTTATCATCTCACCTTATAGAGAATAAGGTTGCCACAGCATCTAACACATTATTGATCACATGCTGGATTCTTTTTTTTTTTTTTTTAAGATTTTATTTTTTATTTGCGAGAGAGACAATGAGAGACAGAGAGCATGAGAGGGAGGAGGGTCAGAGGGAGAAGCAGACTCCCTGCTGAGCAGGGAGCCTGATGTGGGACTCCATCCCGGGACTCCAGGATCATGACCTGAGCCGAAGGCAGTCACTTAACCAACTGAGCCACCCAGGCGCCCACACATGCTGGATTCTTAATCACTACTTGCTAGTTTCTTTCATTCACTCATTCATGGCTATTGTTTGTACGCATGCCAATTCAAGCTTTGTTTTTGTCATCTGGGCTATTATACTTACTTCATGCTTTGCCTCTAATCCACTTAATGCATACCTGTAGATTCATTCAATCCCATTCTACATTAAACATCAATTGCTTTTGTTATTATTATACTACTGGATGCATAAACAGAATCCTAGGTCAATAATTTTCTCATTTAATGACCATATTTTGCTTTGATATTCATAGACTCACTTTTTCCAGCCATCTACCAATAGTCAACATTTGGCTTATCCTCCCGTGGCTCATCTGAAATGCTGCTGATTTGATTCCCCATGCTTTCTAGAGGTAAACAGCACTTCTCTTCTAGTGCTCGTGTTCCACATGATGGATTTTTTTTCACCTGGATAAGCAAACTTTAAGAGAAAGTAGACCTTATTTCTCTTGACCAGTTCTGCTCTTCCAGTTGCCTAGCAAAATCCTAGTAGGGATGAAATAAATGTCCACTAAACAAGCTAAAGCTTTGCTTATATTTGCACTGAGGCTTTTCTATTGCTTTTTTGACTTGCACTAATTGCAGTCTTCATTATCTACCTGAACAGGTCTGGATTTTGATTTGATTTTGTTTAGGAATTTATTAACAGCAGTTGCCTTCAGCCTGTTCTTTCCACCAGTAAATACCTTGCAATTGACTTTTTCAGTGTCCAGAGCTTTGGTTTTCAAAAAACACTTAGTTCATCCCATTGTCAACTGAGTCCAATGCAGATACCAACCTCAGTGAGCAAGTGAATGCAGTTGTAGCATAAAGGCAAAATTAAACTAGAGCTATTTTAGCACATTTGCTATCCAAAAATTATATTCCAAGCTCCATCTTGACTGGCCTAACCTTTGAGCAAAATTTAGTTCACATGTGAATTTTGATAATACATTATTACAGCAAAAGTCCTCACATCATCGATCTCCTCGTAGTAAAATTTGTTTGAAATTTACAAACGTTTCTCAACTCTATCTTGATCCTGAACTACCTAAGAATTTCAGATTATTATGTTCTCAGAACAAGGTATCTCACATGCTTATCAGTGTTTTTATTTAATCCTAGCATGATTATGTACCTACATACATAATTCTAGAAAAATGTTTCTCTTTTCTGTTTTCTTCTTTTTAAGATGAAGATGACATTTGTCCAAATATATTCAATTCTAAAAAGATCTTCCTGTTCGAGGTCCTTTATGCACAATGGGAACAATCACATTTTCCAAAAATGAATTCAAAAGGTGAAGAATAAATTGGAGCAATGGCATTTTCTCTTTTACCTCTTGAATCCTCTAAGCCTAAAGTATGCACAATAGTAGATTCAGGATTTTAAAATGCTATTATTTGGGGGGAAATGTTAAATCAATTTACATGCTTTTTATGCTTCATTTTATCTTTGGCTACAAAGATATTTCTAAAATGGTTTATGTTCTAAGAAATTCATCCCATGACATTATGACAAGCTTTGCATTATAGATGATTTGGAGAGAAAGAAAGCAGAACAAGCCAAAACAAATAAAAACAAGGGATTTTAAATGCCAGGGGGAAGGAAAGTATATGTAATCTGGGTGTTTCTTTTTAGAAGAAATGTAACTTGTTAGTACTACTTTTGAAAGAGAAACAGTGTTCAGAAAAAATAAGGACTTAACATTATATTACACTGCCTTATCCTCAAGACCCTTTTTGCTTCCTTCTTGGTATAAAAGGCAAGATTAACTAAATATTTAAATCATTCATTTAACATTAAGCAGCCAAGGATCTAACAGTACCATTTTGGGTTGTCAACACAATTTTTTAAATGATGTTTCTGCATATATTGTGATAACTTTAAAAACCTGTCAGGAAACAGGCATTAGTCTGTCCCTTACTTTTTAAATAGTAAGCCAAGTAGTTTCATACAAAAATTCCCATTCTTAACAGTTAATAACACAAATCTTATGGGCCAATTCAATGTGTTTATATATAGACTGAGATCTCTTTAAGGTAAAACTTTATGAATATCACTTACCAACTTTTTAGCCTACTGGTTCACAAACTTTTAAAGCATGGCAAAGATTTTAATTACTATGGAGTTAACTATGATATGAGAAGAAATGTAACATTTAATTTTTCTCTCCAGTTGGAAATTTTTTTTAAATGATGAAAACACACAAAGTCTGTCATTCTCCCACTCCCTGATGGCATTACTACTTTCTGAAGCTTCTGCCTCACTTAGATTTTGGCCAGTGATGACACTTACAAAGAATAATTTGTGATTTCTCTCATTTAATTGTCCCCCTAGAAAAAAGAACTAAAAGGATGCTTTTTGCACTGGTCAAAGTAGTAATTGCAAATACATTCAGACTCAGTAATTAGTGCTTTTTACTCATTTAGTCATTTTTATTTACAGAATAATAGAACCTATTCTGCCATTGAAAGAGCTTTAATTATTTGGAGGTCAATTATTTGAACATCAACTGTGTGTGTGTAAAATTGGTTTTGTATGTTGGTCTTTACCAAATTGAAAAGTGTGGGTAATCTTTAAGGTTTTTATTTGTTTGGTTTGTCTTTTTACACAACTTTATTAAGATGTAATTTATATGCCATGAGGTTCACCCATTATGATGCAAAGGGTCATTTAACCTCATGCCTGCTGTTGATTAAGACCTTTGTGTTCTGTGAAGAAACCAAAGAAGTGCTAAGATGATAGCATAATGCAGAAAATGGCATTTGGACCACATTCTACAAATGTGTGGCACTGTGACTTTTCACTGAGTATAATACCAACTTGGACAATATTGGTCCATGGTTAAAAAAAAATATATTCACCACTGCAAACACAATAAAATCCTAACTCTTTACAAAGTTCCCAAACAATGTCTGCCAACCTTCCATCCAAGTCTCCAGCCTATCATTATATTTTATATTCCAGTCTTACTCAATTACATTTCATTCTGAATGCACCATATATTTTCCGTTTTCTATAACTTGGCTTAAACTATTTCTTCATTCTTAAATGCTTGGCATACATTTTATCTATCTTCAATTATCCAAAGCTTAAAGCACTCAAATAAAATTCTACCTTCTGTAATTTCTATATTACGTATCTCCATATGAAAATTAATTTCTTTTTTTTTTCTTAACTTCCTTAGGACTTTGGATACCTCTGCTGTTTTTTTTTTAATTTAACATAGCCTATTGATTATAATTGACTACCTTACTATTCTTTAAATATCTTGACGCCACCTACACCTTGTCCCCCGTACCCTAGCTCTTTAATCTTGAACATATTACATGCTAAATTAATGTCAATATGTGAAAAAAATGAATGAAGATATTTAATAATCAAATGTAATGTTATATTCACCATTAATGATTGAATAAGTTGAGACATTCTAGACCCTGAAAGAGGAATATAATAAAGCAGCATGAAATTAGACCAATGGGCAGACACTTCAGAAGATCCATCAAACAGCTCTATGAGGAGTGATGATTTTTTATACATTTTCCATATAGTATCTACAAACATACTAAAGACTATCTGGAGTGTTCTAATGTTTGATCATTATTGACCTAGAATTTTAATTAAATATGAAAACATTTCCTCTGAGCTTAAATGCGAAATAAGTTTCAAATATTAATTTAGTAATTACTTTTCCTTCATTGTCATTTCACCTATTCTTTTCAAATAACTGTGGACTGGAACCAGAAATGAGAAAACAGAAAAATTCAATGTCAGAATGATTTATCATGTGACCTATTTTCAATGGGAAAAACATAAAGAACAAAGATTTGTAAAATACACACATTCTATGGAAATGAAAAACAACAATACTTTAAATTACTATGAAAGAGGAAAAAAGTACTATAAGAATTCTGTGAGATTTTTAATATTGTTTTTCAGTCAGACTTAGGATGAGTAGAACAAGCATAACTATCCCATTTCTATGGCTCAATATAATAATATCACCTCAACTGATTATAAAGTTGTTATTCATCAGAAAGATGAATGGATACCCATTGAAAAAAAGATAAATATAATTCAACAAATAGCCCTTTTAGATTTTATTTGCCTTTAGTTATTTTATATGTATTTATTTTATGTCCTATTAGAACACATTTCATATAAAATATGTGAAAAAGTTTTATATTTACATATAAGTATATGATAGAATGTGTATATTTCATTAACCATTGTCAAAATGCATATTTGTAAATTTAAAACTTTTACCTTTTATCCAGCCATAATCTAAACACTTTAAGACATTTCATTTCATTACCAAAAAGAAAAATAATAATCCCAAAGTAATTTTCCCACAAAAATTGTAATCCAAGTTTTTACTCAGATATATTCTTCCCAATATTGTTTTCTTCCCTTCTTAAAATCCTACCTTAAAAAAAAAAAAAACCTACCTCAATAACCATATATACTATATATATAGGGAATATAGTCAATAATATTGTAAGAATATTGTATGGTGATAGATGGTGACTGCACTTATGGTAAGCATTGAGTAATATCTGAAATTGTCAAATCAATATCTTGCACACCTGAGACTATTTAACACTGTACGTTAATTATACTTCAGTAAAAAATAAAAATAAATAAAATACAAGACCTGATTCAATTGACTAATAAATTATTTCTCTTTTGCTTTTCTTTCATTTAGTTGAATAGTTATTGCCATGGATTCCTTTTTTTAATTATTTTATTTATTTTTTATTTTTTTAATTAATTTATTTATTTTTGATGTAGTGTTCCATGATTCATAGTTTGCGTATAACACCCAGTGCTCCATTCAATATGTGCCCTCTTTAATACCCATCACCAGGCTAACCCATTCCCCCAACCCCCTCCCCTCTAGAACCCTCAGTTTATTTCTCAGAGTCCATAGTCTCTCATGGTTCGTCTCCCCCTCCGATTCCCCTCCTTCATTATTCCCTTCCGACTTTTTTTTTTTTTTAACATATGATGTATTATTTGTTTCAGAGGTACAGGTCTGTGATTCAACAGTCTTACACAATTCACAACGCTCACCATAGCACATATGCTCCCTCATGTCTATCACCCAGCCACCCCATCCCTTCCATGTCCCACCACTCCAGCAACCCTCAGTTTGTTTCCTGAGATTAAGAATTCCTCCTATCAGTGAGATCATATGATACATGTCTTTCTCTGATTGACTTATTTCGCTTAGCATAATACCCTCTAATTCCATCCACATTATTGCAAATGGCAAGATTTCTTTTTTTGATGGCTGCATAATATTCCATTGTGTGTGTGTGTGTGTGTGTATATATATATATATATATATATATATATATATATATATGCCACATCTTCTTTATCTATTCATCTGTTGATGGACATGTTGGCTCTTTCCATAGTTTATTGCCATGGATTCTAAGTTTAAAGTGGGAACACTTTTAGTAAGAGGTTTAAGTAGTGATGACATCGATTCCAGGCCTGATGACAAATTTGATACTCCCAGAATCTGCTTCTAATTCTTACGCCATGGCAGACATTACTGAATAATGCACTGCATGTCTACTTTGCTACTGACCTGAATGCTCTGGACTCTCCTCAAAGCCCCATGCTCCAGAGATCTCAGCTGTGGAGGGCCAAAACCATTGACATCTTCTAGTCTCTAACATATCTATGTATTGTACATCCATTTGAGACTTCTCTTCATCTAGAATAATGCACTGAAGACGCCATATTGACATTTCCATTCTATACTGCTTCATCCTGATAGAGCTTTCTCTCTGAAACCCATCTACCATTGTTTATATATACCGTGGGACACATAGAACTATTTCTGTTCCTCTCAGATTCCTCAACCCTTTAAGGTTTATATTACTATGTCTCTTCATTTCAAGACTCAACTCAGGTGGTTAGGTAATGGGTAAAATTTCACACAAACATCTTCTGTGTGTCAAGATAAAATCCTTCTCCCTCTATTTTCCAAGATTTAGCCTAAAAATGGGGAAAAAAGAAACTTGACATCTTTCTTAAAATTATTATACATTTCATTGCTAGACATGTGTTACAGTAATTGCTGATACGCCTGACAACTCCCCCAGGGCTAATGATAGCCCCTTTTTGCAGATGTAACACCTATGTTAGCAGGGTTGAAGAAAGTGACATGTTTCTACTTCAACTTTGCAAGTTAGATTATTTTGTGTTGAAAGGGAAAGACATACTCATATTATCTTAACTGCAATAGGATTATTTATTTATAATAAGGATACTTTAAGAAGCATGAAATCATAAGACACCATCTCATGACCTGTAAAATTCAAAGGCCAACCAAAAAAGAGCTAAGTGGAACAATCGTGCACTGACATGGGAAGTTATCTTTACCTTGAGCATTTGAGTGGAAAAATGCCCTTCGTAATCAACTCATTGTTTATAAATCACCCAGGACTGGGTTTTAAAATAGTTCATCAATATCCAAGAGACAGTAATCAGCACTGCATTGGTGGCAGGCATCTACTACTGCGTGTCAAGCATTGTGCCTCTTTCCATTCTTCCCACCTCTCCTCAACCATATTTATAGACCTTCCCAGTGAGTAGGTATAGTTCCTGACTGCATACTTACTCACCTTCCAGACAAATTGGACAATCAACATTCTGCCCAAGTTCATGTCCAAAATGTCTTTTCTGAGGTCATGCCTGTGAATGACCCATATACTAAAATATTTCTTTGTAAAGATGCCTATGGACAAGAGAAAAGTATTGTTATTTTATGTCAGGTCTTATAATCATAAGAGACCTCTTTTGAAACTCCTGAATGTGTCTATTTGATGAACTGAGATTTTTAGAACAACAGGTTTATTACATGGGGTGTTTGAGGAATTTTCTAATTTAAGGAATGTGTTTTTGGTGACCCTGGGCACCACATGTTTTTATATAGCTTCCATTTAGTAAGGAGATATTTTGAGGGCATATGTCACTCTAGTGGAATAAATCAACTTTGCTGTAATTTATCTGCCAGTTTAAGGTGTAATTTGGGTTGAAAAATTACACAGTAACACATGGTCAACTACTTAGACTCTAGTAGAATCCTAAAGCAAGCCAATTCTCTTTTCCTAAGTGAAAATTATTTATACATATTTATACATATGAAGAAAATATGGCTTTGCTCCAAATCCCTGAGGTTTTTCTTGAAGTTCTTCTATTAATCTTGGCACAGGTCTCAACTTGCATTCCCTCTGTTTTAGACACTTCAAGCATTACTGAACTTGTAAAGATTTCCCTTTACTGGAGTAAACTGCTTTTCTGGTCATCTGATGAATGAGTTGGAGAAGGTCACCTATTTGGGGGTTATATGTGTTTAAAATCTAAAATGTTACACTGATCCTTCTGCCATCTTCTTAGTGATATGATGTTCAAGATGGAGCTCCTTACCCTTCACTTTCCGGAGGCTATCCCTCTGTGCCCTAAGTCACTGGATGCACAGAAACTTTTAAAATGTAATGGATCTTCATCAAGTTTAGCTCTCTTCCTTTTCCCTGCATAAAGGACTTGTCACTTCATACTTGATGTTATAAATTTAACAGACAAGGACAATGTCCTAGAAGAGAGTAAATCCATCAAGTTGCTGGTGGACAACTTTGGAGTACAGGACTAGGAATTTTACATGACCTTGAGGCAGAATTCTGAAAGTGTGTTGCTGTTATTTCAGATAAAAATAAAATACTTGGTCATTCAAGTGAAAAATTACAGAAAAGAAATGGCTTCACTATATCAATAGCCCTGTACTAATATCAGGGAGGATATGTTTCAATAATAAGGTAATATTCAGAGTAGCTGTAAGTGGAGCTGCTCTTGGCTAGCTTTTGGGTCATATGTTTACATTTCTCAAAGACCAATCTGGGAAACTGAATGAGGAATTCAGAGAAATCACCATATTTGCATGTTGCATGTCTTTAAATGTGTTGTTTATTGAGGTGAATTTAAGAAAGAGATTGAAAGATTGCTCAGGAAGAGTTAAGTGAGTTAAATTCACTTTCCTCCCTTAGGAAACGTAGAGCCAGAGAGAGTTATAAAAAGGTGAGCTTTCAAAGCTATTTAAGTAAAAAGAAAATAATCACCACCACCACCACCATCCCCACCAAATGGATCTATTAGAATGACTGTCACTACTCTGTTGAGATGGAATTTATGGTGATATTTGGTAGTGGAACTGAGAGATGATTAGAGAAGTAATTGCCCCTCCTTATAATCCCTGGGATATTTCCTTTCCTCAAGTTAAATATGGCATAATATGCATAAAATGAAGCACTGATTAACTGAAAAGAGACTGGTCAAAAATGGAACAGATGTGATTGCTTATCCTCTGGAAAAGCATATTCAAGTTAGTCTAACTTCACTTGATAGACTAAAATAAATTCCATGTGTATTAAATTAAATTAATAAGTTTTGAAATTGAAATCAGAGGACAATAGGGGAAGGCAGGGAAAACTGAAAAGGAAGAAGTCAGAGAGGGAGACAAGCCATATGAGACGCTTGACTCCAAGAAACAAACTGAGGGTTGTGGAAGGGCAGGTTGGTGGGGGGATGGGGTAACTGGGTGATGGACATTAAGGAGGGCACGTGATGTAATGAGCACTGGGTGTTATATGCAACTGATGAATCCTTGAACATTGTATCAAAACTAATGATTGAATTTAAATCTAAAAAATAATAAAAAATAATAAAAAAAGAAATATATGTCAATAACCAAAACCAGTAACTCAAAAAAAAAAAAAAAGAACCTCAAAGAAATATCTGTACTTCCATGATCACTGCAGCATTATTCACAACAGCGAAGCTATAGAGGCAACCTAATGTCCATGAATGGATGAATGGATAAAGATAAACTGGTATATACATACAAAAATCATCATTTTAAAAGGACAATTAACTCAGCATTTAATTCCCAAAAGATAACATTTCAAAATCTTATATGTAACCCCTAAATTAAGCAATTTCTGATCCTCATTCTCAAGAACTTCCCAAAACACATTGCTATGCATTAGCCTTAACACACTTGGCCAACCTTTCCCAAGAAGACTTATGTAAAAATAACACACACAAAAATCCCGAGCTATTCTTTCCCAGTAAAAACCTTCAAATCATTTTTGGGAGTAAAGAACACATTATACCATTTTCAAATTTCTTGTCACTAGGTCAGAAGCCTATTTTTCTACCTATTTCATGTCCATACCTATCCAGTGGTATTTCAAAACCTTAGCAATTAAACTCTCTGATGTGGAACACAGTTGAATTCATTCTAGAAAAATCAAAATACAGCTCCATCACTTGAACTTCCTTTATTGATCATACCAGCAATATCTCCAAAAGCTTCCCTCAGGCCAGTTAAGCTTGACTCTAAGCAGCCTAGAGTTCCTGGGATTGGTCCTCATCAAAATGTCCTGTAAGTTGTTTTCTCACTCTCTTCTTTACTATTTCATTGCTGACCAACAGACCCAATCTCTCTACAGCATGCCCAATGTCTTTTGCACTCTATAATTTTCTAACAATATAATAATTCTCGACTATCTCTTAAGTCATCCAAAGCAGTTTGGCTAGAATTTAAGTCCTTGATTCTGTGTTTCTCATCTCCAGCATGTCATCAGCGCATGACTGCATGACTGGATTTCCTAACGATGATCTGCAATGACATTAGATGAAGTATCTACATCAGTTTGGGTTGCTATAACAAAAATACCACAGACTCAGCGGCTTACACAAACCAAGTTTTCTTTCTCACAGTTCTGGAGGTTGGAAGTCTGAGATCAGGGTGCCAACATGCTTGGGTTCTTAGTGAGTAGTACCCTCTCCATGGTTTACAGATGACTACTTTCTCCTTGCAACTTTACTTGATGGAGAGCAGAGAGATGAAGCAAGCTGTCTTGTGTCTCTTCTTCTAAGGGTACTAATCACATCATAAAAGCTCCAGTCTCATGACCTAATTGCCTCTAACAGCCCTTACCTCTAAATACCAACCAATTAGAATTTATGGTTTCAATATAAGAATGGGGGGGCACCCAAAAATGCAGTCCATAACAGAAAGCAACATCATCTGAAAATAAAGAACACTGTACAGGAGCCAAGTACTCATGATATAAGAAAGATTTATAAGCCAAGGTAAAATAATGATTCATTCAAGTATTAAGTTTCTCTTAGTTACCTTTTAATAACTGGGGAGCACTACTATCAGTCATCTTTATTCTTTTTAAGGTTTATTTGTTTATTTTAGACAGAGAGAGATTAGAACATGAGCGGGATGGGCAGAGGGAGAGGGAGAGAGAATCTGAGTGCAGAGCCTGACGGGGGACTCAATTCCATGACCCTGAGATCACAATCTGAGCTGAAACCACGATTTGGATGCTTAATCAACTGCACCACCCAGGTGCCCCATTCATCTTTATTTTAAACATACATTTTCAATCATGGTGCTTATTTGGTATCTATGTGGCAGGTTAACCAGACACCTAAACACATCATTTTGGTCATTCTCAGCCCAGATCAATTTTGCTTAAGTGACCAACTTGAATTTAAAAAAATCTGGGGTGGGCGCCTGGGTGGCTCAGTTGGTTAAACGACTGCCTTCGGCTCAGGTCATGATCCTGGAGTCCTGGGATGGAGTCCCGCATCGGGCTCCCTGCTCGGCAGGGAGCCTGCTTCTCCCTCTGACCCTCCTCCCTCTCATGCTCTCTGTCTCTCATTCTCTCTGTCTCAAATAAATAAATAAAATCTTTAAAAAAAAATTTGTATTACAGTCCTTTGATAACGACCACATAGGCTTTGTATGTGAGAGGGAAAGTGAGTCTGAGAGAGAAAGAGCATTTAATTTAAAATATACTTATGGAAAGCAAGCAGGATTTGGCAGGAACCCAAGAAAGAAATATAACCACTAACAAGTAAACCTAATTCTATTACAAACTGATAACATAAGCATCCTGAAAGTGGTGGGCAAGAAAAGTACTGAGCTAAGTAATTTTTTTAAAACAGTCCCTCAATTGGATACCGTAAGGCTAAAAACAACAGCTGTACCTAAATGCTGTGATCTAGTAGTAAATCTATTTTATGTGTATATGAGGATTGAAAATACTTTCTTTGTGGGAGAAAGAAGTTACAAGGAAGCAAAGAAGGAAGACCAAAGGACCTGTGGTATTGTATTGAAATCAGAGGTATCAGAATGAGTTCATAGATAGATAGATAGATGTTCATATATAAACTGTCAGACATGTACATGCAGGTGTTAGCACACATAGATGTATCTCCTAGGTTTTTGTGTTGAAATGGCTAGAAGACATGACAATGGGATAATGAATTGATTGAGCCCCAGCACTGCCTTTGACAATGTGAACACAGGGTGAGGATGGGTAACCATCACTGATGTTCAAGTTAGGCGTAAGTACCGGATGCTGCTCCCCAACTGAAAATGGAATTAATCATAGAATTTAGTGCCACTTAAGTTTCATCTATGACTTTAAATCATGTATATGTCTCATGTAAATATAAAAAGACAAACATATGAAAAACCATTATGGAAATTTTGATTTTTACAAGTTTCCTTTAATTATATATAACTTGATACTATATAGACTCAAATTATTTTTTAGAAAGTTAATAAAAACAGACCTCTGTCTTTTAGTCTGAAGAAATGTCCAGTAGAAAATGTAAAAGTTTCAGAAAAACAGGCTATAATTGAGAGGTTAACATAAAGAGCTAAAAGAGTCTAGCAGTAAAGGAAACTGGATTCAGAAAAAGTGCTTATTATTTGCTTTTGTTTATTTTATTTACTTATTCATTCATTCATTTGTTCACTCACTTATCCATTCATTTCTAACCCTGAATGTGCTCGGTTAGGTTTAAACAGAGGGCTGCACAGGGTAGAATTTTAACACCACTGCATTTTGTCTCCCCCTCCTGCCATGGTCCATAGTAACTCATTTTAGAAGGCTAGGTCTTTCCTGCTGTTGGACAATAAATAAAATAGCTGCCCATGATTCCTCTAGCTCTTTTCAGATGATAAAAAGGCCTTCAGTTATTTCTAGTAACAAAAATAGTCTCAGATGAATAATATTTCTGTTTCCAGGTATAAATAAATCTTCAAACTGCATTCAGAGAGAACTCCACCCAGCTTTAGCCTGCTGGCAGCCACTTGTGAAGGGGCCAAGGTTGTTCTCCCTCCTTCACCTGATGTTTCCACTCTGCTTTGCAGACTCTTATTTCTGGAACCTTTGGATTTTAGTTTATAAGGAGAATAAGAGAGGCATCCTTGCATATTTTGGTCTTGTGCTTGGCAGTTCTCTACACCTGCCGTTTTCTCCACTGGGCCAGTTCACACAGGTTACTTGGTGATTAGCACACTTCTTCCCTCTATCACCCCTCTATAGGGAGTGTCTGAGCATACAGTACTACTGTTTTTAGCTGCTGTTTCTTCTTCCTATTCTTTCTCTTTCTCTTCCTTATTGTAGTTCCCACTGATCTCTAAGACGCCATCCTGGACAGGATCCAAGACAACTCTGTGCTGATTTTCTTCCACTCGGGACCCTTGGGAAGCACTCTTATGAATTTTGACCTCACAGTCAGAAAGGGCACACCTCCAACATCCCACTTTTTCCTGCCATCACAAGCTAGACAGCCAACTTCTTATGTGTTGACATGAATGGAACACTGGTTCACTATTTCTTTGAAACTTGAGGAAACAAATATCAAACAATCCAGGTTATCCCATTGAAGCCCTTCTTCTGGGCTTTGGGCTGGGGGAACTCCCAGCATAGGAACAACTTTCTCAATTTTTTCTCAGTCTCCAACTCTCTTTTTAGCCTTCCTATCCTATTAGTGGAATTTATACAAGTAATAAGTCAGGCAAATATTGACCCTACCAAAAAACTCAGTAAGAAAATACGGTAGCTGGGGGTGCCAGGCTGGCTCAGTCCATGGAGCACTCAACTCTTGGTTTCCAGATTGTGAGTTCAAGCCCAGAATTGGGTGTAGAGATTACTTAAAAACAAAATCTTAAAAGAAAAAGGGAAAGGAAATATGGTAGCTGATAAAGTCAAGTGTTACAAGATTTTCTATGTCTCTATGTCCTAAAATGATGATGAAGTATTTGACCATTATGACTCACACTAGCCACCTATAATTAGGGAATCACTTGGATGTAAGTAGCTTTTAAAAAGCTTTCTTTTCTCTCCCTTTCGAGTCTTAAGACTATAAATGACTAATTTGGCTTTCGGAATCAATTTTAACATGTTTACTTTAAATAACCTATAGATTATTTTTCACATATTGGAAGATGTAATTAATAGTAAATAGGCATAATTTCTAAATTAACAGTTAAATTTAGAAATGATCCAAAATATGAAGTTTCTGTTAGGGTTTCTATGCAATATAAAATTACCAAGGAAAATATTAAGTAATATGAAGATTTTGTTTATGCTATAATATATTCCAGCACTTTTCCTAGGCAGTGAAGCACTGCTACCAAAGAGCAGTATAGAGATTAAAAATTTGAAAAATGACAAAACATTATAGGAGAGAATCAAGAGGTTGAGTGAGCTGGCAAATCTAAAGTGAAATCACTTCAATCTAAGTGACAGACACAAAACTGAGAAAATGTGAACATTAATTCTGAACAAGAACTGTTCATCAAGTATAGTTTTTATGACCTGCATTGTAAAATTGCTTGAGCTTTTGAATTAATTTCATATATCTGCATTATTCTATCATAAAGCCTTTAGCAAGCCCCCTCCCACACCCACACACACATACTTCTTTCTTTCAAATATGTCAAAAGGTATGTTTCTTTGTAGTAAATTATGATAGACAATGACAGGTAACAGAAAATAGTTTTTAGTGGTTAACTTTCATCCTTAAAAGATCTCAACCTGTTTTCAAAATATACTGATTAAAGCTGACAATAACACTGATATTAAAGCACCATAAGAAGGAATTTCATTATAAGATTCATTTTTGCGAAGGCATGATATGTTGGAATTTGCCTTCTTTTCTTACAGTCAAAGACATTGCAAGTCTTGAAACTGATGTGCTGAGTAATAGGAATCACAGAGCTGGTTTCAGAAGGGCGCAAAATATGCTGCTGCCTAGGTGATGAGATTTTAGAAAATTAGATCCCTGGTTCCAAAATGTGCTTTTCTAACTTGCTCAATGATGGCTGAAATTCTTTCTAACATGGCCAAATCCTTTCATCCCAGAGTTAATTGAAAATCTAATACTGCAAGTAACCTGGTAGGCTTAAAGGAGTGATATTTTCTCTGGTCTGGATTTCAGCACTGGAGGAAATCAGTGAGGACAGAGAATTCTAGCCACCTTGATGGAAGATGGAATTTTCCCAGAAAAGGAAAAAAATTCAGAAAGACACCCTGGGGCGCTCATAGGAGCTCCACATCTTAAACATTTTGCATATCTGCATCAGAATTTTGCCTTCTGTTGCAAACAGAACCCTAATTGAAGGATGCTTAATAAGATTGCTATAACCCTGACTGAAGGATGCTTAATAAGAACTTAGCTAAAGCACAATGTAGAAATGGACCATTGGAGCACATAACTTTTCAGCGAAGATTATGGAAATGGATAATTCAAGCACAAACCTATTTTCTTACTTATAGAAGTTGAATAAATCATGTAATTCTATCATATCATCGTCAACACTACCACTTACCCATCTTTTAGGAAGTACTAAGAATGATATTACAGATACTGAAGATGAGAAAGGAACCATGTTTTTAGAATAATCTCAAAGATGGCAATGAAAGAAGTCATTTCAAATAACAATGAAACTTCTTTTTTTTTAATTTAAATTCAATTTAGCACCTGCACCCCAATGTTCATAGCAGCAATGTCCACAATAACCAAACTGTGGAAGGAGCTGAGATGTCCTTCAACAGATGAATGGAAAAAGAAGATGTGGCTCATATATACAATGGAATATTATTACTCAGCCATCAGAAAGGATGAATACCTACCATCAACAATGAAACTTCTATTCTCACTTTGTCATTGTACTTTCTCTGCCCTAACCCATTCTTACTACATTTAGTTAAGCTGTTTTAAATACGTAGCTATTTTTGAACAATAAATAAGAACTCTACATAATGCATGCTGCAGAAGAGATGCAGATGAATGAGTTAGAACTGGTCTATATTTTCAAGTATTTACCAAACTAGTTGGGAAAAGCTGTGACAGACAGCTAACAGCTATTTAAGCTAGATAACTATAACATTTTATATCTGTACAGTGTTTTCAGTTTCTTATCTAACTGCACTGTAATATTCAAATTCATAACCATAAAGAACACAATTTTTATAAATGAGGAAACTGAAAATCAGAGAAGCTAAGAATTTCTTCTGTCTCATAGCCCAGGGCATTTGTCTTATGTGCTATGAGCACAGTCTTCACTTGATCAGTAATTATTTACTGAGTGCCAAAATGTTGCCAAAATTACAATATTGCTAACTTAGAATTGCAAATAATAATACTTCCTGGCCTGATAGGATTCACGATCCTTGGAGAAAATATGAATGTACAAGTCAGAGCACTATAATATGAAGGAATGCTATGTTAAATGTATACACAGCTTCACATATATTTGGGGCACTGTATTAGTTTTCTATGGCTGCCATAGCAAATTACTACAAACTTAGTGTCTTCAAACAACACTGATTAATTAATTAATCAATTTTGAAGATTTTATTTATTTATTTGAGAGACAGAGAGAGTATTAGTGGGGGTGGGGGAAGGGGCAGAAGAAGAGAGACAAGCAGACTCCCCACTGAGCTTAGAGCCAGAAGGGGCTGGATTCCAGGACCCTCAGATCATGACCTGAGCCATAGTCAGATGTTTAACCATCTGAGCCACCCAGGTGCCCCAAACAGCACAAATTTATCTATCAGTTCTGTAGTTCAGAAGTCCAAAATGGAGCTCACTGGGCTAAAATCAAGATGTCAGCAGGGTGCATTCCTTTCTGTAGGCTCAAGGTGGGAATCCATTTCCTATCCTTTTCCCACTTCTGGAGGTTATCCACGTTCCTTGGCTCATGACCCCTTTCCCTCATCTTCAAAGCCAGTAGCGTTGAATCTCTCTGAACTTGCTTTCTTTTTTTTTTTTTAAGTACCTTTATTTTTTTTGAGAGAGGGAAAGAGAAAGCATGCGCAAGAGCAGGGAAGAGGGGGAGAGGGAGAGAGAGAATCTTAAGCAGGTTCCACGCCCGGTGTGGAGCTTATGTAGGACTCAGTCTCACACCCTGAGATCATGACCTCAGCCAAAATCAAAAGTTGGACACTTAACCAACTGAGCCACCCAGGCGCCCCTGAACTTGCCTCCTTAGCCACATCTCATCCTGACTCCCCTCTTTTGCCTCCCTCTTCTACTTTCAAGGACCTTTGTGATTATGTTGGGCCCACTTGGATAATATAGGATCGTATCCCTATCTTAAATTTGGAGTTAGCAACTTAATTCCATTTGCAAACTCAGTTGTCTTTTTTCATGTAACCTAACATATTTCTAGTGGGGATTAGGACATGAATATCTTTGGAGGGCTATTTCTCTGCCTACCACAGGTGCAAAGAAGGAAGTGGAGAAGATAGAATTACTTATGAAAAGGTCAACAATGATTACTCTTGAAATATGATTTGGACCAAAGTGCTGTGGGAGTTCTGGACTGTGAAAGACTTGTGTTGTTGATATGATGGAACCGTAAGTATATTGCACCCAACAAGCCCTCCCTGAAGGTGAATCTATACACGTTCTTTCAACTCTCGAAGGGTAGGCAAAGCAGAAAATGTTCAAGACTCAAGAATGAAAAAGCTAGAAAATAATTTGAAGATAAATTCTTTTGCCTTTAACAAACATTTAAATTGAGCAAGAAGCACCTAACATGCAAATTTGAAAATCAGCGGGATGGTTCTTAGCAACTTGTCAGCAGATAAAACTTAACCCTTCATTTTGTAATTTATGCATTTCAATTAGTGTTTTATCTCCCCAAATCAAGAGATTCACAATTGTTATCAATTGGAAAAGAAGGAAAACATATGACACTGAAAGTTTGGGTAGATTATTAGTAATTATTTTTCTGTAGAAATCTTATTGGTCATACTAGGTCACGTGTTCAAATAAATTTTGAAAATTATAAATATATATTATGTACACATATATATTTATTATATACATAATGTTTTAAAATATTACTTTAAATAGACTTTATTTTTAGAACAGGTTAGATTTATGGAAAAACTGAATAGATAATACATATACCCTGCACTCATGTTTCCCTATTATTAACATCTTGCATTACTGAGGTTTGTTTATTACAACTAATGAACCAATATTGATACATTACTACTATCCAAGGTCCATATGTTATTCAGATTTCCTTAATTTTTACTTAAATGTTCTTTTTCTTTTCTAGGATTTTATCCAGGATACCATATGACATTTAGTCATCATGTCTTCCTGGGGTCCTGTTGGCTTGCAGTTTGTCAGACTTCTCTTGTTTTTGATGATCTTGACAGTTATGAGGAGTACAGGTCAGGTATTTTGTAATATGTCCTTTTACTGGAATTTGATGTCGTTCATCAAATGTTTGGGAGGATGACCACAGAGGGAAAGCACCATTTTCATCCCACTGTTTCAAGGATACCTACTATCAACATGACATCACTATTGGTGTTGACCTTGATTACCTGGCTGAGGAAGGATTTGAAGGTTCTCCACTATGAAGTTACACCTCCCTCTGTCCAGCCACTGTCCTCTTTGAAAGGAATTTATTGTGGGCAACCCATATTTAAGAAATAGAGAGTTATGCTTACCCTCTTCAAGGGCAGGTTAGCTACATAAATTATTTGTAATTCTTCTGTATGGGAGATTTGGACCTTCCCCCCCCCCCAATTTATTTATGTATTCAATCATTTATTGATATCAGAATGCATTTATAGATATGTATTTTGAAACTTTGGGTTATAATCCAATACTACTTCATTTATTTTGTTGCCCCAACTGTTCCAATAAATTTTTATTAGAAGATAATGCTACTTGCAGTTTTGTAATTATCAAGAATACAAAAGCTACATCTGTTCCAATCAAATGTTATATAAAATTGTTTTTTAAGTAGATAAATTGGATTAGGCATTCTGGGTGTGCAAATTTTTCCTGATCCATAATTATAGTATTTATGATTATAAATTTACTGTTTTAAAATCACAGAGAAATAAATGCATTTCCCAAATAATAGCATAGACAGAATATTTTATTCAGGACCACATATTTGAATAATAATAAGCCTATTTCTTTCCATGTCCTTTATTATTTGACAGTTGAATTGACTAAGTGGATTTAACTAGAAAAGTGTTCTTCATATTTGAACTAAAATACAAGATACTGAGAACAAATAATAACAGAATAATTGCTTTCAGAACTCAAAATTCTCTGCAGGCATATTTTGCAGGATTCAAATGGTATAAAATAAAATTACTCTTACCAAGGAGATATCCAGGGTTCACATCCCAGTTCATGAGTACTTTGAATATATCATATATATGGATTATTGTGAGCGGAAATGCATTTCTCTTTTTGCTTGATCTCATTGGTCAAATATCTGATTTAACATTCAGCACAGCTCTATAAAGAGGGATTGAACTTTCAGTGTTTAATCACTTTAGCCAGTTTCCATCTGTTAAGTTAATTTCAAACCTTTTCTCCAACTTTACAGTACATAGAAATTCCACAAGTAAGCCCATTTCGTGATGGATATTTTGTGCTGACAATTCAACAGACTTAATGTTCACCCTCAAATTCATGGAACCAGCACACTGGCCTTATGTGACCTTCGAGCATATGAAACGGGCTTGATTTCTGGACTCCTCAACCTTTTTCACAGTTGCAAGCCTCATATTTAAAAAGTACAATGTTAAATTGCTTTTCCTGAGTTATATAGTTGTTCAAGTAAAATGGAATGTTTAAGAATGGTTTATGAAGCATATAAGCAAATTGAGGTTGACAAAACTCACTTTGTAAATATCTAGCACTAGCTTGATGAAATCTGTACTTGTTCTTTCTTCCTTTGCAAATGACCAGCCAAAGTAATGGCAATGAAGTTGAATGAAAAAGTGACTGACAATACGACAGTATGCATTTCTCTGCCAAAATTTTGACTCTCTTAATGGCCTGAGTCAAGGCCAAGACCCAGTAGTTGAGAAGAGTGCTTAAAAGGAATTATTTATTTCCATGAAGTTCAAGATGGATTCGGTATTATACAATTTTACATTAGATAAGGTAAAGAGTAAATTGAAGAGGATATTTAGTCCCTTCCCTTACTTTCAAATAAGAATGCCCAGGACCCCATTTAATTTTGTCAAAAGACCAGAGAAAATGAAAATCTCCCCTTCAAAGACATTGCTCAGGATTTCTTAGTGACCTATTCCAGTGTTTAACAGTTCTTAGGCAAGTAAGAATTTTATTGGTTTTGAGCAAAGGTCAATGTATGAATTCCAAACTGAAGAGTAGACACAATATGATCTTTGAAAAAGATTATAAAGATAGAAACTTAAAAAAAAAAAACAGAAAGAAAGAAAGAAGAAAGAAAAAGAGAAGAAAGAAAAAAGGAAGAAAGAAAGAAAGGAAGAAAGAAAGAAAGAAAAAGAGAAGAAAGAAAGAAAAAAGGAAGAAAGAAAGAAAGGAAGGAAGAAGAGAAAAAGAAAGAAAGAAAGAGAAAGAGAAAGAGAAAGAAAGAAAAAGAAAGAGAAAAAAGAAAGAAAAAGAGAAAGAAAGAAAGAAAGAAGAAAGAAGGAAGCAAGAAAGAAAGAAAAAGAGAAAGAAAGAAAAAGAGACAGAAAGAAAGAGAAAGAAAGAAAGAAAAAGAGAAAGAAAGAGAAAAAGAGAAAGAAAGAAAGAAAGAAAAAGAGAAGAAAGAGAGAAAGAAAAAAGGAAGAAAGAAAGAAAAGGAGAAAGAAAGAAAAGGAAAGAAAGAGAAAAAGAGAAAGAAAGGAAGGAAGGAAGGAAGGAAGGAAGGAAGGAAGGAAGGAAGGAAGGAAGGAAGGAAGGAAGGAAGAAAAAGAAACTTTCCCAAGCTAATCAGTTTCTGGTGCATAAGGCCTCACTGACAGAATTGCAGCCCCTGCAGATTGGTACCCCACCCCTGTCCCTGCCTATCCTACCCACCCACTGACACATGCACTCAGTCATTATATATTCATGGGAACCCTTATGGTTGGTCACAAACCCATTCACTGCTGAGGGTACTGTCAGTGAACCCAGTCTCACAGTTATTTTCATATATTTCTACAACTGATCCAATAAGAATGTCATCTCTCATGACAGTCCCTCACAGGTGGCTGCGAGGGGCCTGCCAGGAAGAGGTGCCAACATCTGTCTCTAATACTTGGATCCTGCTCACTGATGCTACAGCATCCCCTCAGGTGCCCTAATATGGTCCCAAAGTGACTCCAGCTTCTGTAATTTTACTGGGGATTCTGCAGCCCCATAGTTTTATAGTATACATATGGTAAGCAACATAAATATGTGCATGATTTTATGGTAAATTTCATAAAAGAAATGAGATCAACATGTTTCTGTCCTTTAGAAAGATTTACTCAGAAACAAATAAGAGATGAATATGTTTCTAGTCTCTTTAGAGATGAGAATCGGAACAGTATTGGAAAAAAAATCAGATGTATGAACTTAATTCTGTAGTCAGATAATAGTGATGAGGGTATATGATTTTGTGAGAAATGTCCAGTTCCTTTATGCTTTTTTAAGTATTATTTTCAAGCTGATGTGAGTTTTAATTGAGGAAGAGTAGTTATCTTGCTTTAATTTTACCTACCAGGTTTCTACTAGGCAGAGATTGTGTGTGTATATGCATTTGCCTATGTGCATATAAATGCAAATGTACATCCAAACAGTGTCTTCCTTTTCTCCATTTCCAACAGCATTTAATGAAGTCTTCCATTCTTACATGATTACATATGTGTCTACATGTCTCTCTGTTTCTAGTCTCCTTGCACTTTGTGTCATGATATTTCTATAAAACTCTTCCAGGCTGTTTGCTGCTTTAATGACTAACCATTTGTTCATGATGACATTCAGACTGCTTACCATGACGTGAAGGCCTTTCTAGCAATAGCACTCACCCTTATACTGTTCCAGACACACTGAACATTTGCTGTTTCCAAACTGACAAGCTTTTCTACAACTTGGCCTCTGTCCCTACCTGTTCTCCCAGTGTCCTCTGGCCCTCGTCTGACCCCTATATGTCATTCTAAATTTAAATGGTCACCTTTTCTCTGCAAGTGTTTCCTGACCTTTTCCTAAAACCATGTGTAATTTTCCTGGCCACAATATCCATTTTGTCATTACTATACATACTATTACAGCATTTATCAAATTGTTATGGAGTATCCATCTACCTCATCTACCTGTTTTTCTGTGTTTGTGGATCACAATTTCTCTGATGGAAGGTTATGTTCCAAAAGTTAACATATTACCTGGCATGTGAAATTGCTCAGGAATGTGTTATGTGAATGATAAAACAATTTGAAACTTGTAATATATATTATTTTCTTCCCAACTCCAAACCACAACTACATGATGAATGTGGGTCAACTATGTGGAAATATATGAGGGCTGGCAATTTCAAACACAACCTACTGCAAGAAAATTTCTACATGGATTCTATTATTTTGTTTTCTTTTGCCATTACCCTATTTGTATGTCGCAATTATTATAATATTTTCCCTACATTCTCATCTTAGAACTTAATTTTTGTTTCTTTGTGCTTTGACCTCATAAAGAATAAAACTGCAGTTTTGAATAGAAACCCTCTTCTATTTTTCAAGCTTCCTTGCATCTTTCTTCTCTCAGTTAATCAAATTAAACTTTGCTTTTCCTCTTTACTCATTGAGAATTGTTATTTTTCCCATTGAAAATAATAAAGTTCTTAAAAATCATGAAGAATCTGTGACAATATTGATTTTATATCCTTAATAAATATAGGCAAAGAAACTTAATAATTAGCAGAATCATGTAACTAAGAAAATCTCTCAGTCAATAATTTGTCAATTTTCAATGGTGGAGTAGACCATTTCCAATAAACAAAACTTTCATTTTTCCCCATTAAAATATTTTCAATGGTGTTTAAAACATTATGAGTTCTTTATTCATATTGTTTGGAGGACAAATGGCAATGCCTTTGTTTATAGATATAAATTGATAGATTTGGACCACTACAAGGAAGAAATGATTATAACACACACGTCTGCACATAGCACAAAGTGTGACAAACAGGTTCAGTAAGTGCTCCTCCAGTATACATAAAAGCATTAATCATTTATATACAATGAAATTCACATTACCACCTAAGCATTTGACATTTCCTGTCACTTAAAACATTTTTAAGCAATCCATTACAAGGGGTATTTTGTTTAGAAACGAATAAAAATGAAAAAAAAAAAAAGGCTGAAGATCTTATATAATACCTTGATTCAAAATGTAGCAGCAGTATTAAAGGGAATGCAAATCATTTGGTCTCATGAAATCCTCATTATTTTGAAGATATGTGAAATAAAATATTTGCCTTACTTCAAGGGGCTTTTATGTGCATGAGTTTTCATACTTATCAGAGATTACTTCAGAGTAATGAAATTCAGCTTCTAAAACTCAACTAGAAAAAAAATAATTTTAAGTTAATAAAACTTGTTTTGAGTCAGATAGGACAATTGAAGAGCCAGAGCGTATTATGGTGTTCTTTATCTGGGCTCTCAAATGAACAGGTCATGGATACATCAGACATGGTGTGTTGGGAATGTCACAACCATCACCAAAATTCTCCTTTTGATTTTTAAGCACTTGACATAGACTCCATCTAGCTTATGCTTTAGCTGCCGTGGTCATTACTGTGTCTTTTTTTTTTTTTTCTTTTATTATGGACATTTGACCCTGAAGATGTCACAGGATCTAAGGGGGTTTTTATGGGCTACTTTCACAGGGTCACTTGCATAAAACTGAAGTTGTATTGAATCTTTCCCCACATCTCTTTCATTTACTGTATCTCAACTTTTGCTTGGATGTACCATCTCACATAACACTGAAAATATTTCCTAAATGTACATGTAGAATTTTTCCTTCAGATTTTTACCTTATGAAGGCCAGACATCATAGATAATCATTTCAATTTAAAAATTCTATCGTGCAGCTAGTTCGTAAGTATCAAGGCCATGCTAGATTATGGAAATCAAGACAAACAATACACAACACTGGCTCTGAAGGATTTTTATCATCTTGGATTTTTTCATGAGGTTCAGATATGTCAAAGCTACTCTGAAATACGGTGTGTCCAAATAAATAAAAGGAGAGGATTAAGCATTTAGCTCAGTAGAACTTCAGGAAGGAGGAAGTACATGAGCTGAGTGAGATGTCTGGAATGAATCTCAAAGAAACTATATAAATTCAGCAGGCAGATGAGGGAAAAGAAAAGATGTCATCTGGGGTAAAAATCACACAGAGGCAGGCAGCTTGTCATGATCTGGTGGCATAAAGAAGGGAGCATCAGATGGTTTTGCAAAGACAGTGTCATTCGGGGCTTGGTATTTAGAATCTTTGAAACTCCATTTCTATCGTTTGTAAAATGGAGATGTGAATTGTAATCGTTGATAATTGACCTTTGAAATGATAACGGATAAAAATATAGAGAAAACACAGTGTCTAGCACATAATAGGTTCCCAAAGCATTTATTGTACTTGTCACAGTGTTTGTACATGTTCATGGTGTTGGAGGCTGTTTGGATGGTGTCATTAGAAGTTCAATATGTTCAGAGTACAGGATACTTGTCAAGGATATTTAAGCAGCATCTGAGGGGACTTGCTGTCTACGAGATTTGTGTTTCAGGATGATCCCTCTAGATGACAGAGTGGAGATACCTACTCAAAAATGCACATTTCAGCAATTATGTCATGTCCTCATTTCCCTCATTAAATTATTAATTTGGCTTTAATCCTGAGAAGTGAATTGAATTCCTTCTCTGCCAGCTATCCCTAAAATAAAAAACCATTCAAATATCCCTGAGGCTCAAGAAGAGAAGTCCTACACTCTGAAATAATACTCTTACTTCCCTAAACATGCTTTGCAAGTTAATCTGACAACTACAACAAATCTTTGTTATGTTTTTAGAACCGAGTTTTCAGCAACAGCAAAAGTGAGGATATTTAAACATAACAAATATACACTTAAAATCATAGGATTTATTTCTTGGGAGGAGAGAGAATGAAAAGAAAACTTAATATCAGTTTTTATGATCAATTATGTTAACCTTTTCAAATCTGAAATGTAATCGGCTGAAATCTCTGAGCTGAAACACTGAGGAAATGAAATGAACTAATAAATATTTGTTCCATGATTTATTGAGGGAAAGTTTGAAAGCTGAACTGAAGTCAAAATCAGTGGGAAACAAACACGAACAGGACTTCTGGCCTGAACAGAACACACAAGGCCATGAGTATTGTGAATATTTACTTTGGCATATAGAAGCCAAAGAGAAAAGAAAAATACGATTTCGTTGCATTTATAAATTCAGAAGGAATTCATCTGGATCAAGAACCAGTGGGACTATTGCTCGTGTATGAGTGTGTGCGTGTGTTCCTTCTTAATTAGAAAAACTTGTTTTCTTTCAGTCAAAATCATGAAATCAGAAATACAACTCCAAAATTCTGCAGTAAAGAAATACTGCCCTTGGTTTAATTGCGAGTAGGGCTACAGAGAGGATATTTCATAATTATGGCCTGGATGCTCATTGCCCCCTCACTGCTTCACAGTTTGCTGGTCCTGGGCTGAGAAAATGCCAGGCCAGACCAGGTCTTCCCTCAGGCTCAACAACAGGTGAAAGAATACTGGGGTCATTATTCAGTAACTGACCAACTGAGGCTCACTCTAAGACTTTCCCGGTTTTTTAAATTAAGTTTTTAATTTTAATTCCAGTATAGCTAACATATGTTGGTATATTAGTTTCAGGTGTACAATATAGTGACTCAGCAATTCTATGCATTACTCAGTGTTCATCATTTAAAGTGTACTCTTAATCCCCTTCATCTGTTTCACCCATCCCCCACCCATCTCCCCTACGGTGACTATCAGTTGGTTCTCTGTAGTTAAGAGTTTATTTCTTGGTTTCTCTCTCTCATTCTTTTCCTTCATTCGTTTGTTTTGTTTCTTAAGTTCCACATGTGAGTGAAATCATATGGTATTTGTCTTTCTCTGACTGACTTTTTTCACTTAGCATAATACTCTGTAGCTCCATCCCTATTGTTGCAAATGGCAAGATATCATTCTTTTATGGCTGAGTAATATTCCATTATCCATATCTATATCTATCTATATCTATATCTATCTATCTCACATCTTCTGTATCCATTCATTTATTGATGGACACATGGGCTGCTTCCATAATTTGTTGTAAATAATGTTTCAATAAACATGTATCCCTTTGAAAAAAAAAAAAAAAGAAATACAACTCCATCCATCTACCATATTCTTGCAAATCATACACCACTGCTACTTAATAAGGCAGGTAAGCACATTTTGACAAGTTATTCCAGATAAATTACTACGAAAATGTATACATTTTTTACAAATAGTATTTGTAAGTTAAAGTTGTTAGAATTATAAAACAAAGAAAGAAGCTACTTAGATCTTTGCAAGAACAGATAACTAAATAACTTTAGTTTCAGCGGGGCTTCATTAAAATTAAAAACTCTGGGGTGCCTGGGTGGCTCAGTTGGTTGGGCAGACAGCTTCTGATTTCGGCTCGGGTCATGATCTTGGGGTCCTGGGATCTCACCCCACATGGGGCTACACACTCAGTGGGGAGTCTGCTCCAGATTCTCTCTCTCTCCCTCTCCCACTGCTCCTCCCCCTGCTCATATTCCCTTTCTCTCTCTCTCTGAAATAAATAAATAAATAATTCTTTTAAAAAATTAAACTAAATTAAAAATTCTGCTCTGAAAAAGACAGTATCAAAACAATTAGAAGACAAGCCATAGACGGGGAGAATAATTTACCAAAGACATATATGATAAAGGACTGCTATCCAAATTATACAAAGAACACTTAAAACTCAACAATATGAAAACGGACCACCTGATTTAAAAATAGACAAAAGATCTGAACAAATGCTGCTCCACACAAGATAGACAGATGGCAAATAAGCATGAGAAGATGCTCCATATCATATGTCATCACGGAAATGCAAATTAAAACACTACACACCTATTAAAATGTCCAAAATCCAAAACACTGACAACACCGTTGCTGGTAGGAATGTAAAATTCTACAACCACTTTAAAAAACAGTTGGAGGTTTCTAACAAGACTAAATATACATTTACCATATGATTCTGCAATTAGACTCCTTGGTATTTACTTAAATACGGTGAAAACTTAGACCCACAAACACACACACACACACACACACACACACCTGAAAGTGAATGTTTATAGCAGCTTTATTCATAATTGCCAAAACTTGCAAACAACCAAGGTTTTCTTCAAGGTGTGACTAGATTAACTACAGTATATCTGTACAACGGAATATTATTCAGAGCTGAAAGGAAATGAACTATCATGTCATAAAAAGACATTGAGGAAACTTAAATGTATATTACTAAGGGAAAGAACCCGTTCTTAAAGAGATTCACACTTACGATTCCAAGTTTATGACATTTTTAAAAAAAGACAACTCTATGGAGACAGAAAAAAAAAAACTAGTGGTTGTCATGGATTGGAGGGAGAGAGGAGGAAACAGGCAGAGCTCAGAAGATTTTTAGGACAGTGAAACCATCCTGTATGATGCCATAATTAGGTGGATACATAACATTATACATTTGTCAAAAACAACCAGGATGTACACCACCAAGAGCAAACTGTACTATAAACTGTGGGTTTGGGGTTATAACAACCTAACAATGCAGGTTTATCAAATTTAAGAACTACACTACTCTGGAATGAGATGTTAATATTTGGGAAACTTTTGTGCCGAGTACGGGGAGTGGTGGCAAGGGGTTATATGGGAACTCTGGACTTTCTCCTAATTTTGCTGTGAACCAAAAACCACTCTGAAAACTAAAACCCTATTTAAAAATGTCTACTTTTGAAAAATGCAGTGACATTTGGCCAGATGTATTAAAAAATAATTTATACATTTCAATTATAGAGTTGGAAAGAAATTATATAAAGATCATTCGGATTCTTAGTTGTGCATATGTTACGTGTCTTCAAGCTGAACTGCATTGTTGTTTCAAAATGTTTTTGGTTCTTTGAGTTATCCAATTTATCTTCATAAAAATTCTTCACAAAAACTGTGCTTCCTGAAGGCAATACTTTATAGAAGTTTTAAAGTCCTAACTGCAAGATTGGGAAATACAACATAATGTAACACCACTGTTTATGAACAATGTATATTACCATTTTAAAAACTGTGAAAGGTTTGCTGTACGTAATCTTTTACCCTTCTAACCATGCCTTTCCCAAAATTACTTAAACATGAAACTATTCTCACGAAACACCTGCTTCTTGCAGTTCAGTGTTCCATGAGCCACAGTTTGGGACAGGGCTGTTCTAAAGTGCCTAAAAAAAGACAAGCAAATATAGAAAATAGACTGTTTTGTGCTAATTATAGGGGAGAAATTGAGGCAATTTCCCAGTTCTTCCAGTGGAAAAGCTATCTTTTCACAATAAAGACAGTTTTAACCATAGGTATTAGCAGCATCTACCTCCCAGGAGAAATGAGTGCAATTCACCACCCTAGAGATTTATTATAGCAGGAACTCTCAGGGAAGCCATCTCAATACACAGGAATCTTAATCTGCTGAGTTATGTGGGTGTCCCTCGTATCCTGTGATCCTTTTGTGCCTTTAGTTAATTCATTACAAATAATAAAAAATAGATAGTCTCTCTACTTCCAAACAGTAGAGAAGTAGAAATAAAAGGAAATTTACAGCAGTAATACTTGGCAAATACTGCCAGTTTATCTCCGATCATCAACAGAGATAAACCGTGGTGATAGTGGGCTCTTGATATAATGTGGTGGCCTTCTGCCCTCAAACACATAAACCCTGTCTGATCATGAGAAAGACGTCAGACAAAACCAAATGGAGGAGCATTCTACAAAATATCTGGAAGTACTCCTCAAGATTGCCAGGGTCATCAAAAATACAGAAAGTCCAAGAAACTTTCATAGACTGGAAAAAACTTAAGACATGACAGCTAATGGAAATATGGTGTCCTAGAACAGAAAAAGGGCTTTTGGGACAAACTGAGGAAATCTGAATATAGTTAATAGTAATGCAACAAAGTTGGTTTCTTAGTCCCCAAAAATGTGTCATAGTAATAGAATGCATTAACAGTAAGGACAGTTGATGAGGGATATTTTAATATCTTTGCAACTTTTCTGGAAATCCAAAGCTATTCTGAAATTAAAGGTTTAATTATTTTTAAAATCACTTAGCCCTTTAGATAGAAGCAGCAATATTTTCTCTAGAGATAAATGTGTTATTAAGGGATGTTGTATTCCTTGACATTTATGAGGGAAATAGGCTCTGAAACATCTCCTTTACTACCATTTTTTCAACTTGTCTGAAATTGCTCAGATTTCATAATTTTTGAAGAGTGGGCGAGAGTAACCTTAGTTATTATTTCTTCATTTTCCTACTGCTTTTATCAATAGGTGTATTCTCCGAATCACATCTGCTCTTGTCATGGAAAGTGCATCGCTCATTGGCTTCCTTCCTGACAAACTGACACCGCTTGACTAATTGCCTCATGTTTTCCAGCAAGTTGTGAGACCAACACTGAGTAAGGATATATATCAAAAATGGAAGATAGCAAATGCACTTTAGTAAGGTAACCTGAATAAATGGAGAGGAGTCAGGAGAAGTAAACAGTAGTCCCCTTACCTGTGACACTTCACCAAAGGTTATCTTAATAGTCTACCCAGCAACATCAGTGACTGATTCTAGTGCCATAGTTGTGATTGTAAGTGATTGCAACACAAGAATGCAGATGACTTCTTGGAAATGGACGGCCTTAATTTCTTTCACCGCATTAAAAATCTTGTTTACTTTTATAAGCGGTATCTTCATTATCTGAATTTCACTAAATATAGAAGGTAAGTAAGAGTGATAGACATTGGGGTGCCTGGGTGGCTCAGATGGTTAAGTGTCTGCCTTTGGCTCAGGTCGGGATCCCAGGGTCCTGGGATCGAACCCCACATCGGGCTCCTGGCTCAGCAGGGAGCCTGCTTCTCCCTCTCCCTCTGCCTCTCCCCCTGTACACACTCTCTCTCTCTCTGTATCTCTGTGTCTCAAATGAATAAATAAAATCTTTTAAAAAAAAGTGATAGACATTTATGAATTTCGTATGAACTAATTCAGAGTACAGTATTCAGTAACACTTATAAAACTATAAAAATATATATTTGAACAGCACCAAATGTGAACAAATCATGTAATATAATCAACTGGCAGCACATGACCTGGGCTTCAGACCTATTTCCTTCATTTATTGGCTCTTTGGCACATGTCTATAACTTTGATTTCTCACTTTTTCTCTTTTCATCCAAAACTGGATGGTCATATGCTGATCTGAATATACCTTAATGCCTCTGTCAGGATCAAATATCACATAACATCTTCAGAGGGGAAAGATGGAGCCTGGAATACCTACCTGAGGGTCGGCAGCACCAAAGCTGTATTCAAAGCCATGGCACTGCTGGGTGAAAAAATTTAGAAAGTATGTGTAAATGGAGAAGAGAAAAGTTACAAGAGTCAGTACTTGCTTCAGGCCATTTCTTCAAGTCAGGAAGAAGAGAAGAAGCAAGGAAAACAGAAGGAGCTTTTTGTGAGACAGGAGCTGCTGCCGAGAGAAGATTGCAATATAGGAAATGCTCAAATGAGAGTATTAAGAAAAGGGGCGCCTGGGTGGCTCAGTCGTTAGGCGTCTGCCTTCAGCTCAGGTCATGGTTTCAGGGTCCTGGGACCAAGCCCCGCGTCAGGGTCCCTGCTCAGCTGTGAGTCTGTTTCTCTCTCTTCCTCTGCCTGCCCCTCTGTCTGCTTGTGCTTGCATTCTCTTTCAAATAAATAATTTTTTAAAAGGGTATTGAGAAAGGGTGTGATTTTGACTACATGGAGGTTTTGATGACTTGTACAAGTACCGTTTCAGTGAAAAAAACAGGAAAGAGGGTAGTTTGAGAAGTGTGTGAGTTGGGGGATTAATGTACCAAGTATCCACAGCTATTTTACTTTTGTTATAAAGAAGAGAGAAGAGTCAGTAGTGAGTGGAGGGGCATGGGATATACACAGTTTTGGTTGTTTTTTTTTTTTAAGATTTTATTTATTTATTTGACAAAGAGACAGACACACAGTGAGAGAGGGAACACAAGCAGGGGGAGTGGGAGAGGGAGAAGCAGGCTTCCCGCTGGGCAGGGAGCCCACGCAGGGCTCGATCCCAGGACCCTGGGATCATGACCTGAGCTGAAGGCAGACGCTTAACGACTGAGCCACCCAGGTGCCCCAGGATATACACAGTTTTGATTTGATTTTCTTTTTTTTATAAAAATGTAGAGTTACACTATAACCTGATATATATAACTTGATACATCTCTACTTACATCTTTCTATATGCATATGTTTAGGTGTGTACAGATGTATGTAGCTACATCTATCTATACCTGGACCTATACCTGTAACTTCTATAGATAGATAGATAGATAGATGATAGATAGATAGATGATAGATAGATAGAGTTGATAACATAGGAGAAAAAAGGGGGAAACCTTAAGAGCAAATCCTCTGAGAACCAGGGGAACTGATGGTTTAAACCCCAGTCCAAGGGCAGGAGAAGATGAAACGAGATGTCCCAGCTAAAATAGTGAGACAGGATAAAAGGGCTGAATTCCTCCTTCTTCTGCCCTTTGTCCTAGTCAGTCCTTCAGCCGATTGAATGATGCCCACCCACAGTGAGGAGAGCAATCCGCCTTATGAGTTCACCTATTCAACATGCACCATTCTGGATGTTTCTCACACCTTGGTTCCCCAATGCCCATTCAGATCGACACATAATATTCATTGCCATGGATCAGTTCCAGGATAAGTGATCAGGAAAGTAAAGACAGAGTCAGATAATGTGATAATTGAAACCAAAAAAAGGGGGGGGGAGTGGCTTAGGAGCTTAGGAGTAGGTGATAAAGTTGGGTAGAGAAAATATGGTCAGAAGTTGGGAAGTAAAGAAACCAAAAAGCTAGGTTTCTGTTGCCATTTTGTATGTTTCTGTGTTTTTGTACAAATAGGTACAAATGCATTTTCCCTCCCTCTCCCTTCCTCTCTCTCTCTCTCTTTCCTTGCCATTGTTTTTATAGTTTCTAAAGAGAAAAAAATATTGAACACAAAGTTTGAAATATTTTCAAAACAGAGTTGTTAATATCTATCATACCTGAAAAGTGATCCTTTGCATTTGGCTTCCAGGGATTTCCTTAGTTAACCTTTGATGGAGGTATTTTGCGATAGAAACAGTTGTGGAAGTTATGAAATAGAAAACTCGCAGTGAATATACTAATACAAAAAGCATAGTAATCCAAAGAGTCACCATGTTGATGTGAACTTTAGTCTGATTTACTAATTTGTTAATGACAGAAAAGATTTTGCTATCATTAACTCATATATAAGGACTTTATTCTAAAATGAGGCACTAGATAAGTATAAAATTAACTAATTGGGTTACCCATGTCAGCTGATGGCAGTTGCAGGGCACAAATGAAGACGTTTAACCTTGACTGTAAGCTCAGCATCTGCCAAACTGCCTGAGGCCACGTGTGGAACTGGATAAAATAATAGGGCTCCTGAGCAGGAAAGGACAGCCCAGGGACGACGAGTCCCCACATAAGACATGACTCATTTCTCTACTCCCATATCCTTTAAATACCTTAGTAATTAACAGTGAGACCATCATATATCATGATACAACAAGCATGTAGGGACTAGAGCACCATTTTAAAGAGAGATGATCTCTTAATTCATATTGAGGCATTAAATTTACTCCTTTTTCTCAAATAAAGACATTATTGATATCGTATAGAATGATATTTTAAAGTTGTATTCTACTACGAGATTAAGCCTCAGCCCTCAGGGATAAACTCCATGATTCTCTAAAATTAATTTATTTTCAAAATCATAATTAACAGTTCACTAAAATCTCCAGGACCATTATAGCAATAGAACAGCTCCTAAAGTTCCAACTACATGCTCATAAAATTTTGATTACTTCTTGTAATCGTGCCATCTGGTAGCTTGGTTATAGCTACATCTTAAACTTATTGGGTACTGGTTGATTTTTGAAGTTTTTTTTTTCCCCAGTATTCTGATAATTCAATACCTTAGGAATATAAATATAGTTTTTTCATCTTTAAAAATTAAACTATAAATCAGTTGTTCATATATAAAAATGATAATTTAGCTGGTTTTCTTAATATCAAGTACTATAAGTACTGCTTTTAACATTCATTAAATCACTATTGAACTTAAACAAAAACTATGCATCTAAGATGGAAATAAGGGCATTTAGAATATTACATTTTACCTTTCTGTCAAACAATGTAATTGTAAGTAAACTTAAACCTAAATGTCTTATTTTTAATTGTATACACTCTCAAAAGTTTTATGCAATCTCATATATTTTAAAATAATAAGAGAGAAAAGACTACCTTTAAGAGAATCTGGAATCCATCTACCATTCTCAGATCAGGATCTTGGTGGAGCTACTAGGCAAACAAGGTTAGATGAATAAAACTCTGGCTACCTCTGAGGGGTGGCTGGGTGGCTTAGATGGTTAAGCTTCTGACGCTTGATTTCAGCTCAGGTCATGATAACAGAGACCTGAGATTGAGCCCCGCATCAGGCTTCACGCTGAGCATGGAACCTGCTTAAGATTCTCTCTCCCTCCCTCTGTCCCTTGCCCTGCCCTTTATGTGCTCGCTCTCTCTCTCTCTCTTAAAAAAACAAACTCTGGCTACCTCTGTAAGGACAACTGCAGATGTTTAGCTTGGGTAAGCATCTAGGAAGCAGCATTTGAGGGAAAGAAATGGAATGAGAAAATTGGTGATTGGCCCCCAGAGACCTATAATAGATGCCCTGACCACCACAACTCCTAGGAGGAATCTGACATTGCTTGATTTTTCTGGCCTCTGTCTACTGCAGGGGAGTCAGACCCCGCTTCTCAAGTATTCCTGATCAGCAGAGAGGTATCCTCGTCTTGTTCCAACTGACCATCTGTGAAAATACCAGCACACAGGGAAACCACATCCTAGCCCTACTCATCAGCCTCACTCTTCATTATGGGTCCGGCAGGTAGACCTCAGTTCCAAGGAGCAAACCAAGGAAAATGACCCATCTATGGGCCCATCACAAGAGAATACAAGATGAGCTCTTAAATCAGGCTACTTGTTAAGATAGATGAAGGAGGGACAAGATAATTTGCCATTCAGAATTAAAAAATATCACATAAGTTCATCCATTAGGTTTTTTGGAGTACAGGAGGGTAACTGTGAACCCCAAGTTAGCTTAGAATGCTGAGTGAAAAAATGCCTTAAGTGATAGAAAAAACATGTAAAGAAAAAATAGAAGAATAAAAAGAAGGAAAAGACCTATCTGGAAATAAATAGGCATGGCCTGATTACCATTATTATTAAATATTATCTAGGAGAAGGTAAAGTAACCAAGACATTTTTGAGTATGTTGTGTTTTCCTCCTCTTCAGGTCTAGCTCCATAAATAATTTAGGAGAAACATTTTTTAAGGAGAAACATTTAATATGTCCAGGTGTTAGGCTAATGTGCCATTACTGTTTTAGATTGTTGGTTTTTTTTAAAGGAAATTAGGCACTTTGAGATCTACATTAATAAATAGGCACCAGTATCCCAAGAAGATGTGAAATACTTCCCAATAAATAGAAATAAAATCAGAAGAGATGTGGGTTCTGAATGAATGCAATTCAAGCTATTTAAGTTTTTCCTATTTTCCTACCAAAAGCATCCAGACAGAATACTGGATATAGTTCATGGAAGTTAAAAATTCTCTTAAAAAAATGTTACATTGTTGCATAATTTACTATTAGAATAAGTATAGAATGTCTATTTTGGTTTTAAAAGATATTTAGGCAAAATAGTAAGGAACACAACAACAATTTTAAATAAAAATTCCTTCATGTACTTAAAATTAATTATAAACCCTTACATTTCTTCCTGAAATCTCAAGATAAGTAAGAATATTAAAAGGAAAACAATGACATGATTCAATGAATGACAACTCTATTCAAGGCAAGCTACTATAGTTTTTTGATAGCTTAAAATGTGTACTTAATTTTAAAAAGATGCTTTTCTCATTTGAAAATGATAAAAATGTGTACTTTTTGTCTAAAAGTTATAAATTTTTAAAAGGTTGACTATATTAGTGGAAAGATGTGATAAATCATGATGATAAAAGACTATCATTACAGAGCACCCTAATTCATCATTTTAAATAGATTCTACATTAATAATCTACTTAAATTTGAATGCTCAAGTAATCATAATTGATTATGAAAATTCAGACCAAAAATAAACATCAACAATGTGGGCTGCATTTGCAGGACAACATTAATTAGGTATAGAAACTACCCTTCACCCCAAAATGGTAAACCTAGTATCAGACATAACCATATTCCATGCAAAGCACATATATTCCAAGAAGAAGTCCTATTGCTCCAACAGTTGGGCTAGCTTTGTTAAAACAGATTGACTAATGTCGATCAAATATAAAGACTCATTCAAATCTCAGTTATGACATGGACAGAGCCTAGATCACATAACATTTATGTATCTGTTTCAATTTGATATTGCATAATTAAATTTCACAACTTAATTTGGAATATTCTATAGAAAGAATCTATAAACAATGCTTGCAACCAGGATTTTGCAACCTGACTAATTACGCTGTGACAAATTTACTCTCTTATGGTTTCCACCTGTATTTTCTAGAGTTCTGTTACCAGCTATCATACAGAATGTGCTAAGGGTAAAAACAGAAATAGCTTCCCTTCCCTTTCCAGTAAAAACAATACTATTGTTTAATTTCTTTTATATATCAAGGTTTCATGTAAAATGGCATTTGACAGAGTTTTGTTGTAAATGAAACAACGTAAATTTGTAAAATAATCCCATCGTAAAGTAAATAAGTAAATAAATAAATGAACAAATAAATGTAAGTGTGTGTGTGTGTTAAAGTCACTCCCTCCAGGCAGAATACCAAGGCAACAATAAAGTGATCTTATTCTATTTCTCATTTCTCAGTGATTACAATCCTAAAGAATTTGTTATCCAATATCTGGAGGGCGGAGTGAGAAGGCTGTTTAATCTATTTTGTCCAGTGTTTAGTTGCTTGTGGTGGGAGAGTTCATCACGTCTCTGATCCTATCATGGCCAGAAGTGGAAGTAAAATTAATTTTTGTAAAAAACTACATTGGACGATACTGAGGGATAAGCTTAGCAACTTTAAAAAACTATAATCAAATATTACCAAGATTGAATAGGCTATTTATAAGTATATTTCTTATTTAAAAAAAATATAAAGAATATGTTACTTTTGCAAAAAAATACATTCTAGATCTGACTCTGTGATTAATATTCAGTGAGACATTATGAAAGCTCTTTATTTCTGTTTTACAATATCATTAAAATATGAATAACATAAATATTCTCATGGAAAATATTTGTGCTATGAAATTGTTAAGAATGATATAAATATTCCTTTTTTGGCTTAAAAATGGCATAAAAAAGAATGACATAAGGACTCTATACACATCAATAGCTGGTGGGGTATTTTTATATAGAGATACTCCACAAAGTTCTAACTCATAGTTAAAAACTATTTACTATATACTAGGTATATGTGTTTAGTTACATATTCGTTAATATAATACCTAATGAAGCACTGTCTTATTTCCCTCACTATTAGGAAAAATCCCACTCTGCTTCTACTTAGGACCAAGTCCATACTCAAATTTCACTAGATATTAGTTCATATTCTTACTTCTCAGAATGGCACAATAAGACAGTATAAAATTTTTAAATTTCCTCATGTTTCTCAGGTAATTTGTGGTGTGAGAATGTGTATTTCCCAGATGATTAGATACAGCTTTTCTATCACCAGAGCCTCCCATACACCAGACTTTGCTCTCACCCAGCCTTCAAATATAACCTCATGTTACCACAAAAATGGTATGTGTGATAACTTGCTCTCTTGTGAGCCAGAGAAAGAGATTCAAAGTTAAAGAATAGTTTAAAATAATTAGGCGTACACCCATCGAAGACTCTGATGAACCTTGATTTCTAATCTATGCAGTTTGGTGTAACTTTCTCCAGGAAAAAACTCTTGATTTACAGGTTGGCAATTGGCATGATTCATGGAGAAATTTGACTTCTAAGTCCAATGTGTATAATTTACAATGAGGAAGAAATACTGCTTGGTTTTAAAAGATCCTTTTTAAATGGTGCAAATAACAAAGCAGGAATAACTTAGAATTAGTATCCGGTGAAAAGATGGGAAAATTACTATCATGTGCTTGTTTAACTTTATTTAATTTGCCGTGTCTCAATTTAAGGTTAAAATGACTTATTTTTGGAGATTGTCACTTCTTCATATAACAGTTTAATTAAAATGATGTTGGAGTAAATGATCCTGCACTTGACAAAATCTGATTCATTATGAGAAGAAAGATGATGAAGTTGGGGAGACAGACTCATCCGGGCCCCTTGAATATACAAGACTCATATGTGGTGTTTGTGGTGGTGGTGAGCGTATGCCTTTGTGTTGATGAGAAATTTGCTCCTACCACTGGGTGAGCTGATCTATTTTATGCTTACTGCAGTTTCATTTGCCTGCTGCGCTAATGTTCAGATAAAGCATATTGTAATGGCTGAGTCTAGATATGATAAATATGTGGAACATCAAGGTTTATTTATCATCTTGACAGCAAGAATAGTCTTCTGGCTTTCAAGAACTGGACAAAAGTACTCCGGGTTACTGGAATGGGCTTGAGATATGTGCGCTATGATTCCAGGGTTTATATTCTCATTTCTTCCCTCTCCTACTGTGATGTTCTAAGGAACTGGCTGCTACTGTCCATGCACAGTTCGACTGTATTCAAAGGCCAGGACGGCATGGCTGAGGGGAAGTCTTTGGGATCTTCTCTGATGTCTTGCAAATGATTTATTCTCCTACCAGAGCAATAAAGCAGCTATATAGGTCTGCATTTCTTTTCTTTAATCAAATAAATAATTATGAAAAAACCCAGCAGTTTAATTATGAACTGCCAGCTTGTATTCTAATGGGGTTTGAACCAATTAAGATAAAAAATGTTAGAAAATGAATGATAACCTAAAGGCCACATAGATGAATGTGACCTCAGTCTATTCAATTTTCGCCTTTTACAGTGTCCTCTACAAAGGTTTCAGCTCAGTTTTCTAAAGCACAGTTCTGATTATAGCACTTCCCAGCTCAAAAGTCAGCTGATCTATCCTTTTTTTTTTTTTTTCACTTTCTTTTAAGTAATCTCTACATCCAGCATGGGGTTTGAACTCACAACCCTGAGATCAAGAGTCACATGCTCTACTGAGAGAGGCAGTCAGGCACCCTGATCTAGCCCCTCTTGAATCAACTCTGAGTCCCTAGGACATATAGAAGATTGAGTTCTTCCACAATCTGATTCCTCCCTAAATTTTCAGTTATGTTCTTTATTCCCTTTAATACATGTTTTCTCTGCGGGCAGCAGTGGTATGTCAAAGTTATCTATTATGTGGTACCTATACAACCTTGGTTTAGTATTTTCCCCATTTTCACGTTGGTCTTGGATCAGGTTTCTGTATCTTAGCACACCTCCTCCTTACTGTTTTGAAGAAGTTCAAACATCTCTACAAAGCCTTTTATTTTTTAAGATTTTATTTATTTAAAAAAAAAAGATTTTATTTATTTATTTGACAGAGAGAGACAGAGACAAAGCACAAGCAGGGGGGAGGAGACAGAGGGAGAGGGAGAAGCAAACTTCCCACTGAGGAGGGATCCCAAGGTGGGCCTCCATCCCAGGACCCTGAGATCATGACCTGAGCTGAAGGCAGAGGCTTAACCGACTGAGCCACCCAGGCAACCTCTACAAAGCCTTTTTTATTTACTCATCATCGGTCTTCACTTATTTTTTTTCCAATTTTCCATACTACTTTACTAATACACCTCTCATAACCCTCGTTACTTTACACCTTACACCATAATATAATCAAAACCCTTAATGGGAACAGAATCCGCATCTGTTTTCCTTTATATATTCTCCATCAGCCAGCACTGCAAACAGAATAAGCTAAATAAAGAAATGCTGGGAAATCTGGCTGTTACCTCAGTCGTCAAGCACACAGGAGATTGTTATTTTTTATTTCATACCCTGTAGTTAGGTACAGCACTCCCTATTGTTATTATATGATTTGGATTTTCCTAGATTTGTTTAAACTTAGTCATCTGAAATGTTTTTGCTGAGAACAATCATTAAGATGTTCGACTACGGACCACTTAGGAAGTTTGCACTGAAAGCCCCTGAAAGGAACTTTCAATACTCACTAGTTGGTTCCCCATTCCCTCTGGAATCATTTAAAGATAAATATTTCTGGACACCAGAAATGTTCAATAAGAGGATGTAGTGAAAAAAAAATCTGAATTTCATATGAATAATAAAAATGGAATGCCTCTCTAAAAATATAAATGACAAAGCCACAATTCTTAGAGAATTTTTAGCTTACCAACAAATCTTACTCATGAAAATGTGTCTTTTGATTATGACTCCCAATTTATAACTGGGTATCTTTTTTTTTAAGATTTTATATATTTATTTGACAGGGAGAGACATAGTGAGAGAGGGAACACAAGCAGGGGGAATGGGAGAGGGAGAAGCAGGCTTCCCGCTGAGCAGGGAGCCCGATGCGGGGCTCGATCCCAGGACCCTGGGATCATGACCTGAGCCAAAGGCAGATGCCCAACAACTGAGCCACCCAGGCGCCCCTATAATTTGGTACCTTCTAATTAAAGGATGTCTTTACTGGGGCACCTGGCTGACTCAGTGGGTCAAGTGTTGGACTCTTGATTTTGACTCAGGTCATGATCTCCAGGTTGTGAGATCGAGTGCCCAGCCTGCTTAGGATTCTCTCTCTCCCCTCTGCTCTTGCTCTCTCTCTAAATAAATAAATAAATTCATGCTCTCTCTCTAAAATAAATAAATAAATAAATAAATAAATGTCTTTACCACTATACTATATGAATAAGAATTTCCTTAAAAATGTTATCAAAATTAAATTTTTCCTCCAGAAGATCCTCTAAAAGAAGGAATAACACTATTTTTTTTCTTTTATGCTTCTAGTACTAATGAAACACACACACTCTTTCAGTAATGCTTAATTCTAAGTAAAATTAACAAACCAAAATGTACAGTAAAATACAGAAAAAAAATGCATTTCACACATCAGGCTTTCAGAAAAAAAGATGTAAATCAAAGATAACTTGATAATTTAAAGTCAGAGACCCTGACTAACAAAGACATATTTAACATGCAGAGGTGAACAAGTAATATGATAAGCCATGATGATAAGCCATGATTACAACAAAAGATTTATGAATGAGGGATAGCACTTACCAAAATGACCATAAAGGAGAAAAGATAGCTGATTCTGCTTGGTGGGTCATAGAATATTTGTTTTCACCGTAGAAAGATTATTTCATGCACATAAAAATCATCTTAGCCCATACCAAAAATTGTATATCTGGTTTGATATATTTAAAATTTCTTCTAAATGATCACATTCTAGAGATAAATAAAAGAAATTGCATGCCTCTACACAGTGACAGAGTAATAAAATTTTTATTACAACCATAAGATTATATTTAGTTAGAATCCACTAAAAATAAGAATGAAACAAACAGAAGGCAGTACTGACATCACTTCCTGTGGGACAACATCCTTTTTGTCAAAAACAGTTTCTTCATTACATCAGTAAATTGGCTTTTTTAAATTCCTCTAGCTGCATATCTAGAGTTTTTGAAATAACATCAGTGTCAACATCCCCAAATCAGCTATTTCTTCCATGACTCATTGTATGTTTCATTTGAATTTCACTCTCAACATTATATCGCTTTTCATTCTTTGCTGCACTTCCATCTTTGTTGGCCAATTTCCTCTTTTGATTATCCATTGTTTTAAAATATCAGATAGGTGTATTGCTGGGAGACACTGGGAACACAAATGCACATTTTTTTTTTCTGTGTTTGAACTGAACGACAAATGCAGTGTCATTCACCCGCAGAATTTGAAATCAGTGATGTGATTGAACACCAATCATGATGCATATCTGTTATTTACATAGTTATACGTGTATGAAGAGCTAGAAGCAATATTTGCACCTTATGAAATTACTCAGTTAGTATACTGTGGTAACTGAAATTGTAAGTGTGTTGGTGAAAGACGTGTTATCTAACTAAACTGTAGTAACTGAAATTCAGGCATACAGGCAACATTTTTCAGCTACTAAAAGAAAGCTGGAATTGTTAACTTAGAATTCCTTACCGGGAGGCAGTATCTTTCAAAGACATGGGTGAAATATTAAGTTTCATGATTTTCAAACAACATGAATTATTTTTCAAGCTTTTATTAAGCTCAACAGACTATGAAAAAATATGTTGTATAATTATTAATATGCCCAAGATTTGATGATAAATAATTCCAAATTAATGCTTCATTTCAATGCCTATTACTTAGTTTTTAAGTCCAGCTTCTAAATTTAGTACCATTAACAAGAGATAAGCTAGCAATTATGCATTTACCAAAATAATTTTAAAATGTCTGATGCCTCAATAAATTACAAAGGTAGTAGTCTTTAGCCTGCAGAAAATTAAGTGTAAAAATTAGGTTTTAGAAAAGCAGTCTTTACTTCTTAGTATATCTGAATCAAAATGTTTGATTGTGAAAATATTCCCCCTGGGGTGCCTGGGTGGCTCAGTCGTTAAGCGTCTGCCTTCGGCTCAGGTCATGGTCCCGGCGTCCTGGGATCGAGCCCCGCATCGGGCTCCCTGCTCAGCGGGAAGCCTGCTTCTCCCTCTCCCGCTCCCCCTGCTTGTGTTCCCTCTCTCACTGTGTCTCTCTCTGTCAAACAAATAAAATCTTTAAAAAAAAAAAAAAAGAAAAGAAAATATTCCCCCTTCTCTGAGATCACTGAAAATAGGATTGTTGCAAGTTATCTTAATAGCAAGAATTAGGGGGCACCTGGGTGGCTCAGTCGGTTAAGCCTCTGCCTTTGGCTCAGGTCATGATCTCAAGGTCCTGGGATGGAGCCCTGAATAGGGCTCTCTGCACCGCGGAAAGCCTGCTTCTCCCTCTCCCACTCCCCCTGCTTGTGTTCCCTCTCTCACTGTGTCTCTCTCTGTCAAATAAACAAATAAAATCTTTAAAAAAAGAAAAAGAATCAGTAATAAGATATCCATGGAAAGTATATGAAAAAAAATTCTAAAGGAAGATTTTTAAAATAGACATAAGAAGGTAAATATTTGCATTATAAATGTATCAAAGCTTCTCAAGTTCATCGTTTATTACATTAATTACAAACAAAACCAATGTCACCTTCAGAGGAAATTTTACAACATATTCTTTTTATCATAAGGTTTTTCTGAAAGAATAAGAGGGCAAAAAAAAACCCCAAATTAGGAAAGATATATAATTAGTGATATGTGAAATGGCTAGATCTAACAGATATTATAAAGTATTATAAAGCACAAATAGCCATTTTACACATCAATAATAGATATGTAAAAGCCAAAAATAGCATTTGTTGCATGGGAAAATTGATATATTACATATAAGTCATTTCAAATCAATTGGATTGAGAGCTGCTTAGTTATTGCTATACAAACAATTAGATTGATACTTAGGAAATAAATCCAGTTGATCTCATATTACAAGTGAATTAAAGAATAAACCATGAAAACGTACACAAAGTCAACAAATACCCAGACACTCTTTGTTTTAGTCCTTGTTTGTGATTCTTTTGGCTATCCCTAGACCCCCAATTCTGGTGTCCCTTCCTCCTTTTGCAGTTGGAACTTGTGATAACAGAATTCTAAGATGGCCCCCAGGATCTCTGCACCCTGGTATATATGTTCTGTATAATCTCCTCCTTTTGAGTCTGAGAAAGAATCAAGAATAAATTAGGATTTGACTGCTGGGATCTGTTGACTTTGAGTTAATCAAAAGGGAAATTGTCTTGGATGAATCTGAACAAATCAGCCCCTTCCTGAAAGAAGAGATTCAAAGCAGGAGAAAAGCCTTCTTTGGGGCCCTGAAGAAGCAAATTGCCATGGGATGGAGAGAGACACATGTCAGGAAATGTTAAGCCATCTCTAGTTGCTGAGGACCTCAGAACTACAACTGCCAGGAACTGAACTCTGCCAACTGAGTGAGCTTGGAAGAGGACCAAGATGAGGATCAAATGGGGTCATAGTCCCAGCAGACTCCTTTATTTCATCCTCTTGAAACCCTGGGTGCAGCACCCAGCTACCCTGGGTCTGGACTTAGTATTCAGGGAAAGCCTGGGATAATGAAATCATGTCACTTTAAGCTGGTAGGGTTTTGGTAATTGGTTACACAGAAACATAAAACAAATATAGGACTGTAGTTTCCTAATCTAAAGTAAACTTCTCTGCTTTTCAGAAATTTGTAAAAATTTCTAATCCACCCAGAATCCCTTCTTATTTATGAATATATTTCCTCTGATATTTTTTCTTTGATCCGTTGGTTATTTAAGAGTACATGTTCTTTAATTTCCAAATATTTGTGATTTTCTCAAATTTCTTTCAATTATTGATTTCATTCGGTTGTGGTCATAAAACATACTTTGTATTCCAATTATTTTAAATTTATTGAGGCTTGTTTTATAGCCTAATGTATGGTATATCCTGGACAATATTCCATTTGCCTTTGAGAGGGGCAATATTTAGTTGGAATGTTTCACAGAATTCTGTTAGTTTTAGTTGACTCATGTTCATTTTCAATACTTATATTTCCTTGTTCCTCTTCTGCCTAGTTGTTCTATCAGTTATTGAAAGGTGGATATTGAAATCTTTATTATTGTTCAATCATCTATTGATCTGTTCAATACTGTCAGTTTTGCTTAGTGTATTTTGATGACATGTTCTCAGGTGCATATAGGTTTATAAATTTTATGTCTTCCCGATAGACTGACATTTTAATCATTATAAAATATTCTTCTCCAGTAATAATTTTCTGTAGTAACAATTTTGGTCTTACGATCTATTCTGCTTATATTAGTATAGCCACTCTAGTTCTCACTTGGGTACTGTTTGCATGAGATATTATTTCCTATCCTTTTATTCTCAACCTATCTGTATCTTTGAATCTAAAGTGTATGTCTTGTGGATAGTATGTAGCTGGATCACATATTTTTTTTTATTAGTTCTGCCAATTTCTGCCTTCTGTTAGATTGTTTAGTCCTTTTACATTTGAATTTTTAAAGTTATTTTTTGGCCTATATTTTAATTAATCTGATACCTTTTGACTCCCCATGCAGCCTTTATAGACTATATGTCTCTTAGCCTATCTGCTCAAGTTTCCATGAACCATGGGTTGCTTTTTTTAATGTGCTTTTTATAAAAAATGCCAATATTTTAAAACATTCTATAATTTAAGTCTATTATAATGCTTATTTCTTACTTTCTTTTGTCTTGCTTTTATTATAGATTATATGTTGTTGTATCTACAGTTTTCCCTGATTGCTCCTCACAGACTATATTTAAAGCTATTGTAGCTTTTTCCTTAATACTAAATAAATATAAGACACCCCCCTCTTATTTTCAAGTTTTTGCAAATCATTCTTTAGATCTAGCCTTTCAAATTTCATCTAAAGTAAAATCCATCTGTGCTGGACTACTTTGAGATTTCTTTCATTTGAATGGCAGGGTTTTCTAACATTGCTAGAAAAACAGATGTGCCCTATAGGTCTTTATTTGTAATGCCAGCCTGGTACTTCCTTTAAGTATATCCCTATAATTTGGATATGGTTTTCATGTAAGAGAAAGCCTATGCCTGATTTTTTGGCTGGACCATGAATCCTCAGAGACTATAGTTGGGTAATAATGTATTCTACATATTCCTACTTATCCTTAATTTATTATTTCAGAGAGGAAAGAATATGTAAAACACAAATATGTTGCTTGTCCCAATCCCATCAAGACTGGATTGCAATGCTGGATTGCATTGTTTGTTTATACCAAAGTTGCTTTGTCCATTCATCCATTGATGGACATTTGGGTTGTTCCCATGCACATGTACTACTTTGAGTACTTGTTTTAAGTTCTTTTGGGAATATATCTAAAAGTGGGATAAAGGGTCACAGGGCAATTCTACATTTACTTTTTTGAGGAACTGCCAAACTGTTCTCCACAGTGGCTGAACAATTTTGCACCCCCACCAGCAATGTAGGAGTGTTCTAATTTCTCCACATCATTTCCAACACTTGATATTTTCTTGGTATTATTATTGTAGTAGTACCATAGGGGATAATAACTCTTTGAGGTTTTGATTTACACTTGCATTACCCTAATGACTACTGATGATGAGTATCTTTCATGTATGTGTTGGTAATTTGTATATCTTCCAGAAATGTCTATTCAAATACTTTACCTATCATTTAATTGTCTTTTTTTTTTTTTTTTTTTTTTGCTGAATTGTAAGAGTTCTTTCTATATTCTGGATACTAGACTCATATCAAATATAAGATTTGCAAATATTTTCCCCATTCTGTAGATGGTCTTTTTAATTTCTTGACAATGTCCATTCATGTAAAAATGTTTTTAATTTTGAGGAACTCCAATTTTCCTATGTTTTCTTTTGTTATTTATGCTTTTGGTATTATATGTAAAAGTCCTGCCTAAGAGCCCTTCAGTTTTACTTTGCTATTTGACTTATAGGACTCTAAGTTTTCCTTAAATTTTTTTTTCCATCACCACCCAATTACCAAAGGGTGTATCTTCTTTTCCTTTTGCCCTTTTTTCCCCCTAGAAGTTATGCATTTCAAACATTCCTCATGTCATTATTCTTGTCCTTTAAAATCATGTATGATTTAAAAGTTGGGCCTGGCCCTTTAAATGAGTTGACTTTTAAATTGAGCACAGTTAGAATTATTTCCCTCTGTTCTATGCCTAGGTCTTCCTGAACACTTTCGCAATTTTTGTTTTTTTGGTGTTTTTTTTCCAGATAGATTTCATCTTTTCGGTGTTTTATTTTCCAAATCACAATGAGATCCCCTCATTAGCCTCCTTCTTCTGTCACCCCCAGTCCTTCACAGTCTGCCCTTGTTTACCACAAAGCCTGAGGAATGGATGGAGGTAGCTTTGCAATGTGAGAAAAAGCGTGATGGGATGTGGTGATTTTTGTTTGTTTGTTTTACTCAGTTATTTTGTAGTTTCAGCATTCTTTGTCTTCATGCTATGCTGAGGGTGTAGTTTTGTATAGAATTTACTTTCCTCTTGGTTTTATTTATGGTTTGGGAAAGATATTTTTGGAGATGTGTAGTTATGCTGACCCTATTGTCCTCAGCTACCCAGAAGTCTTTCTTTAGATCCATTTTTGTGATCTTTTTGCAAATGAGATGGAGAAAATATTAGTTGGGGGATATTGTTGTCATCTGAATTCCTAGCTTTGTAGTCCAGGTTGTATTGTTTAATTATCTATTTCAACCCAGAAGTACAGAATTGAAAAATCTGAATTGAAATATAAGTTTGGTTTACTCTACCAGGGATCTCCTGAACGAAAGCAAAGGATATGTGAAAGTGTAGTGGGAAAAACAAAAAAACACAAGTTAAAATATCCACTACTATCTCATCCCAAGTTACAGAAATACAGAATATAACAGCATATTTTTCTCCTCAAATGCTATGCATGTGACCATCCACTGTTTTCTTCTCTTTTCTTCCTCCTGTTACTATCTTTTATAATGTTGTTGTTAACAGTTTAGATTTTAGGTGACTGAATTTTAAGCTGGGACTATGGCTGAGTTTTAAGAGTAATTAACATAACCTGGAAAGACAATGCAACTCTGTCCCAAAGATGGATGGAATTGCTAATTGGTACCTTTCATGTCCTCAGTTCCAGGAGAGAACATCTTGATTTGTACAAAAGATGGTATCACACTGGGGGGCCTGGGGGGCTCAGTCGGTTAAGCATCCAACTCTTGATTTCAGCTCAGGTCATGATCTCAGGGTCATGAGATTGAGCCCCATGACAGGCTCCAGGGCTCTGCAAGGAGTCTGCTCGAGATTCTCTTTCTCTCCCTCTGCTCCTCCCCCTGCTAGTACGTATGCTATCTCTCTATAATTAATAAATAAAATCTTTTAAAAAGATGGTATCATATAGTTAGATGCAGGCATAGAGATGTTTTTATTGTTTTATGAAAGTTCAGATATGTGTAAATGGGTATGCGATGCTAAATAGCTTTAAGAACGTACACTGCCCATTTAGTTAGTATTTCTAAGCTTCAAGTCCACTATTCTATGCCCACTTAGTGAAATGGGGGCTAAAATGTGACTGGATCAGGGTGAGGACAGGGAAAAGAACAGGAATGAGGTCAGTGGGGTACCATGAGCCCAGATCTTGTAGGACCTTTTGGATCACATAAGGAATCTGGCCTTTACTCAAGTGACATCAGGAACAATAGGTGAGTTTTGAGCAGAAGAGTGGCCTGATGTTAAACCTAACTGTGCTTTTTATGGTCCACCTACAAGCAGAAATCTCTATCCCTAAACCTCCCAACCCCCACACCTATATTGATGGCTTCCAAGGCATTCCTTCTTCAGGTTGCTCTTTTCTAATTGGCTTTTCCATCACTTTGGCAATGACTCATAGTTTCTCCATGAACTTGGCTCAATGACTTACTTTTTACATAATTATTAAATGTTTTTTTAATTTTTATTTAAAAGATTTTATTTATTTGAGAGAGAGAGAACGAGCAGAAGGAGGGGCAGAGAGAGAGAGGGAGAGATAGGGAGGGGAAGACTCCCCACTGAGCAGGGATCCCCATGCCAGGCTCAATCCTAGGACCCCGGGGATCATGACCTGAGCCGAAGGCAGACGCTTAACCTACTGAGCCACCCAGGCGACACACTAAATAATTAATACTCTAAGAAACTACATTTTATTCTACACCAATTATCTTCCTTGATGCTATTGTTCTGTTATTTCCCAGTTACAAATGCCTTGGCAATAGTCCACTCTAAGATTGCCAATCTCGTCTCCAGAATTTGTAGATAGGGGAGAATTCATATGTCTCAGAACAGACATAGAACCAGTGACCCAGAAAGACTATGCTGGATTTGTGGCTTCCAGCTGCAATAAAAAGGAAGGGCTCTTACCACATTCCAACCTCGATTTGACCATCATTGAAGTGTTCACTGCCTTTTCACAAGACCTATGTAACAAAGCTTCCTGTTTCTCAAATTTTTATTTCATTTATATTTTACTATGTAAAACTAAAACCATAATGAATTTTAATGCATCATACAATTATACCCATCCTCATTTTAGACATATTTGGCATGCTTTTTGCAACAGATTAAGGTAAAAGTTGAGAATCTTAGCAACGAAAATGTTTTTTCCATTTTTCTTCATCCACCAGCCCTGGTGTCTCCTTCTTACCATGGGAATTAAGTAATTAATCATTTACAGTTTCCGATTAGCTCTTCTAAACTAATGAAAGAAAGCCTGTCATAAGTCCTCTAGGTAAAGAGTTCATAAATTTAACTGAAGCAGAAAATTTCTATTATAGTCTTTTCCCCCATACCTTTCAAAATGCTTTTATTGTTTCTTTATGTGAATTATTATTAAAGACAAATTCTGGACTTCTTTGTTGGCATCTTTCTAGTTTCTTCATGTGTACTGGACAAAGTGTCTTTAAATATGCAGGCATTCGGAATACGAAAAATATTTTTAAACTTCTCATATGCATAGTCTTGAATTTGGAAACAATAAGTAATACTATAGGTAAATCCGAGTATAGATAAAAATTTTTAGATCACATTAAGTCAAGTGATAAAATCCATAATAAACCATATTCAATGATTTGCAGAAATTTCACTCAGTATTTCCTGTTATCACTGGGACAGTTTTTATATGTTGTTTATAAATTATAAACTACTATATGAATGTTATTATTTTGTTTTAAGGAAACTAGAAAAGAGATCTTTGTAAATTTTCTTTAAAAATCTGTATTTTATTAAAGGTGAATATATTTTAAATGTTTGTTAGTGGTAAAATTTTGTATTATATTTAAACACAATTTCTAGAATATCTTCACTGGAAACGAGAATTTCTGTTGTAATGAATATTGTATCTTGATGAAGATAGAAAAACAAAGAGTATGAATTCTCTTCAGAATCTTAGTAGAACAGTGGTCTTTGATAGTCTTACTGTGCTATAGTGAAATGATCACTCAGACTAAAAACAAAAAATTCATCCTAAGAGCCAGAGAACCATCTGTGCCGCTGTCTGTGAGAGCAAAGAATCTAATTACATCATTTACTAGCTATACTAGTACACACAAAAGAATCAAAATATTAGATTTCTTATTCAGCATCAAGTTTTTCTAAAATTCAAGATACAAGCGAAAGACAGAGGGGAAACAGGGAGGGGTCCCAGAGGTCAAGGGCACTTAACTCTTTAGGCCAGAGTAAGAGATGAGACCTTTAAGAGAGATTTTACCTCTTAAACCAGGATACATTTAGATTATCAAACATCTTTATTTCATACCCAGAAACCCCAGAAACATGCTTAGCTTATATGGCATTTTCCAGGGTACTAGGCCTCATAAATCCATACATTCTAGTTTTGTTTACCAGAAGCAATCTTAAACCAGGGACATCTTGAAAGAATCATTACAGAGGTAGCAGATTTCCTCCCAGTGGATATCCTTAGACTATTTTAAGGAGTTCTTGTTGTCAGTGGATTCACAAGGAAATTAGGTAGATTTACCTGCCTTCACTCTTTCCCTGAGTAATCAACCCCTAGTAATCAGGGGAGAAAAGGGTCCCAAGCCAACTTCTTTAACTCTTTTTTTTTTCTGTCTAGAGGTGTTAGCTAACTAATCATACTGCAGTATAAATGTGTCCAATCAACACCCTGTAGCCCTTAAACTTACACATGTTATATGTTAATTATATCTCTTAAAGAAAGGAGAGAATGCAAATATTTAGGTTAACAGTGTTGAAAATTTATCAGCTAAGTATACAGAAGGCAAGAGAGTTGAGGTTTTCTAGAATGGTGTGCTAATAATCATGAACGCTGAACTCTAAGACAGGCAAGGAGCAAAGAGAAGGGATCTGGGAAACATATGGATAGGAATAACCCTATCCAGTTCTTATCAAGGTGAGTACCCTCATAAAATGAGTTAGGAAGCTTTCTATTTTCTCCATGCTCTGCATCTATTTAACTAAGCTACAATGTTCTTGACATGGCGTCAGAATTCAACCTGTTAAAATGATAGATCTGATGTCCTTTTGGAGGACAGAATTTGCCTTATCTTTTCAAAATTTTCTTTACTTTTTATTTCTATTGTTCCAATAAGTTTTCTGCCTATTTTTTAAACTCTTTGCCAATCTTTATTTGTCCTAGTTAGTCATCCCTTTCATCTATAATTTCAACTGAATTGGTATGAATCAGTTCAAAGTGATTGCTTAGAATTATTTTTATCTATAGTTTGTCTTCGTTTTTATTCCTTTTATTTGCCTAGGTTTTTGTCTCTTAGTCCCTCCCTATCAAACTTGCTAAAATTCATTCTTTCCTTTTTTTAATTATCAATGACTTTACTTATTTAAAATTGAAGTATAATTAACATACAGCGTTATATTAGTTTTGGGTGTACAATATAATGATTCAACAATTCACTTATAAATTACTCAGTGCTCACCACAGTAAACATATTCATCACCTGTCACCAAACAACATTATTACAATTGACTATATTCTTATTGACTATATTCCCTACACTTTTCTATTTATTTATTTCATAACTGTAAGTGTGTACCTCTTAATCCTCTTTATGTATTCCCCCACCCCCATGCCTCTCCCCTAAAATTGGTCCTTTCAAAGAACATTTTTGTGGTTGTATGATGAAGTACATTTTTTTATTTCTATTTTATATTAATTCCTTCCTCTTATTATAAAATTACCTTATTATTCTTCTCCTAAATCTTCCATTTAAAGGTGTTTTTACTTACCATCAGTCTTTTTGCTTTTTTTAATTATCATACCTAAGTTTTTAATTAGCCTCTATAGCTTTAAGGTCCATACTTTTTTTTTTTAAGGTCCATACTTTTTATATTTAATGCTTTCATTTACCTTTGTTTATAATAGAACCGATAACTCAAAATATTTAGATTTTATTTTAACTCACAAGTTTAACAACCAGAGGGCAAGTTATTCTATTCCATTTTTTTTAAGATTTTATTTATCCATTTGAGAGAGAGAGAGCACAAGCAGGGGGAGAGGCAGAGGGAGAGGGAGAAGAAACTCTCCACTGAGCCGGGAATCAGATGTGGGGCTCGATCCCAGGACCCCAGGATTACGACCCCAGCAGGAGGCAGACGCCCAACCATCTGAGCCACCTAGGCGCCCCTCTATTCAATTTTTTGATAAATTTTATCTCAGATTCAGAGAATGGATCTGTATGATTTCATCTCTTTAGACTTTCTTCTGTTTTCTTCTTCCCATGTCTACTAAATGGTCAGTTGTTTTAGATGTTTATGGATATTAGAAAAATGTGTATTCTCTGTTTAGCAGTAACTTCTTGAAAGATTAGATATTGATTTCTTGGTGAATAGATAGATAGATATCCCATGTCACTTCAAACAATATATAGTTGTTATTTTTACTGTTTTGCATTTTTAAACAAAGCTGGTAAGATCTTTTGTCCTCTGACCAGAAAAAATTTGCACATTTCTGATTCCTATTTTAATTGTGAGACAGTTGCTTTTGTTTCTTCTTTAACATTTCTATTTTTTATTTGCATTAAGTTAAAAAGCTGTTTTTCAACAGTAATTTAGATTTAATGACATGTTTTTCTAATCTTTTATATATCCCAAAGCTTCCTCTTCCGTGGACTTATTTTGCGTATTAATGAAATAAGTCCTCTGTCACCTTTTTCCAGAAATACTACATAATGATAAATTTCTTTATCTTGTATACTTGAATAAGTGAATTTCCCTCACCATCAGATGCTTAGTCACAGAATGTTAAATTCGACATTCTTTGTTTTCAGAACAACAATATTTTCCTCAATATCCTGTTTTACAATAAGAACAAGAATGCAATATGTACTGAATATTAAGAAAACACTGAGTTTGTGAATTTGAGTTAATGTGCAACCCTACTATATCCCAAGCTATACTTTCATTCTAATATATATACACATTCCTACCAGCTCATATTTCATCCAGATTTCTTAGGGGATTTCAGCACAGAGTGATTTTGAAAACTAAAACCCCAACAGGGATAATACATCATGTGTGTCTTAGCGGCTAACAGGGTGGGCAGTTGCCAGTGAGTCCGGGTGCCCTCGCCCAAACAACATAATGCTGCATAAGACAACTGGGACCTAAATATCACCTCAGTCACTACAGTTTAAAAATAAGATTCCTGTCACATTTGCAATAATTTTTATAAATTTATTTGTGTTATTTAATATTGGTGTTCCCTAACAGACTCTTACACTTCATAAGATGTTGATTATGATTATGACTATTTCCTATTATCTTGCTACCCTGGAACATAGTGGGTGTTCGGAAAATATTTATGGGCTTTAATTGAATAAAGTGAACAGAACATTTTGTGAATGGCTTACTTGAGGGAAACACGGTGATACTCAAAAACCTGGATTCTCCACATCAGGCAAAAAAATAAAATAAAAATCTTTCCAAGACCATGGCTGAACAAGGTAAATGTTATAAATGTATTTTCATTGGACAAATTACTGTGGTTTTTTTTAGCATAATGAGTGTTATAAATAGGCTCTGATTGAAAAAATAAAGGTTATCGAGGTTTGTTTTTTTTAAGATTTATTCATTTGAGAGAGAGAGAGAGAGGGAGGGAGTAGGGTGAGGGGCAGAGGGGAAGCGGACTCCCCCCTGAGCAGGAAGCCCACAGGGGCTCCTGAAGACCCTGGGCTCTTATTCCATTATCTTTTTGTTGTTGTTTTTGGTGACAGTTTCAGAAACTGAACTTTTCACTAGGGCAATATAACATAGTTGTTAAAAGTGCAGACTCTAGAGTTAGGATTCCATGGATTTGGGTCACTCTTTATCTACTTATCTGTGTGATCTATACATCACAATTTCAACTACTCAGTGCTTCTGCTACTTTAAAATATGGATAATTGTACTTACTGTCCAGAGTCTCCCCAGGAAGATCATACAATAAAATCACCAGATTCTAAACAGTTTGAGAATAAATCACCACTGTGTATGTCAAAACATCAATTTATTACTGAAGGAAAATTGAAGTGTGCAGCTTGATAAAAGACAGGTGTCAACTAAACCTCAGAATTATGAACACTCACCACCTACTTGGCAGCAAAACAAACATGTCCTCATTTTGGGCAGCTGATTCCCAAAAGGAAAAGTGAGGACAGAGCTGAGCTATGTGCACCTAGTTATTTTTCCCAAGGTTACCGAATGACTAAGTTTGTCTACCTGTCTATGAGGGAAGAGAATAAGGGTGCTGTGGCTTTAATTTGCCTACTGAACATCTCTTTTCATGGAAAAGGTGTCTCCCCTGTCACACTGAGGTTGGCATCCAACCAAGACAATTTTGGTTCTGAGAATTCTTTATGCCTTATCACTATTTCTGCTGTAAAGAGGGATGTGCATCTCCTGAGGTTAGGGGTGAACTGTTTATCAAGACAGTTCTGCCTCCACCTTCAAGAGGCTGGGTTCCTTTTATGCCAAATGGAGGTCCCCTGACTATCTTTCTGGGTCTCCTGCCACGCCGATTGGATTCAGTGCCTCTATGGTGAGAAAAATAACTGCTCAGTCGTTGCATTTCTATTCTATTCCTTTTCTTATCCAAGATCATGTCCAGCCACGACGTACTGTGAGATTAGACGCCAACATAATATGAAATGCATGAAACACAATACATAAACTCCAATTAAATGTGTCAGCTGAAATGGGCTCCTGATTTTAATCCTATGAATTAAAAATTCCCAGTAAGAAATTAAAGTTCAAATACATAAACCCTTTCAAGTTAAAATCCAAAGCAATTAGAATCAATTATTTTACTCTTATAAGTTAAAAATGCTAAATCTAAAATTCTTAGGTTAAATTTAAGAAAAAAATTCTCCTAAATTTCTTATTTAATTTCATTTCATTCAGAGACATTCTTGATGACTCCCTAGAAATTCCTGACAGCAGCCTGGGACAGCTTACGTTGTCTCTCTAATGGGTGTGGTGACTTCAGAGCCTGAGAAGTTACATGTGTAACAAATCTCTCAAGAGCTTCACTTTTATTGACTTAAAAACATTCACAAAACACCAAATAGTATCAATTTGCTGTCTCCTTTCCTATAAAAAAAACATGGACCAACCATTAGCCCTTATAACAGTGATCCCAGGTAAAAGTATATTCCCAGAACTCAGTATATAGTTTTACCAAAATCCATAGCAAAAACCAAATCAGGGAGGGTGCGTACAGATAATTCTCATGGAGTTACCCTGACCAGAATGACAATCAGTCCATTTCTGTTATTCAGAATCCATTCCCTAAAAATTTGCAGTTTGTGGGGAAGCAATAATTCTGCAAAGTATTTTTTGCCACTAAGCAATTGTTAAATCTGGAGGAAGGCTTCACTTATGCATCTATATTATATCACATACACTGGCATTGAAATACTGCTAGCATCTTGGATGTCTAGAAAATTCCAATGAAAAAAGACAGTCGATCGGTTATTTGAATGTCTTCCTTTTAAAACCAAGAGTAGTCACTGCTACTTACCCCAACATGACTCCCATCTCTCTCACCCAATTGTTGTGTCGAGTTTAGCGTCTATGTGAGTCAGGATCTATTAATTTTCTGAGCAAACTTTCGCATTCCTGGGGCATAGTGGCTAATTCTATTGCTTCTTATTATGGAATAGTTTACATTACATCATTCCTCTATCTGTTTTAGTTGGAAAATCACCTTCAGATTCATGATCTAGAACTGCTATTTGATGCTTCTGAAACTTCTGCAAAAAGAAACCTAATAAGAACTGATATTTCTGCCTGTTCCCTGAATATGTGTTCCTTTTATCTACTTTTTGAATAGTCCAAGCATTGAAGCAATAATTACTCTACGTGGCTTTTTTCCCTGCAGTTATGGAATGTGCCTCTCATGCTTAATTCCCTCTGCCATTGTCTTATCCCTTTCAAGAATTTTCAGCTGGATTCCCAAGAATTCAACCTTTTTTTTTTAATTGGGGTTTTTACCCCTTCCCTAATGCATATAGGATATTTTTATATTTGTTTGTATTGTTAGAATTGAGTACTTTCAATCCCTTGATGTTTTCTTTATTTTATGCCCCAGAAATTTGTTTTCTTAACATAATTCTTCATATTTTGCCCTCACAGTGAAATGGTTGTGGATCTTCCAAAAGTTTTTGGGTGGTGAACCTCTTTCCAAACAAATTGGGTCTTCTTTTGTTGCCCTGAGTGAGATAATCTCTTCACATCATCTTCTGTTCATGCCTGGACTCAATTTGACATTACCTGCCTTTTTCCCTTTAAGATGTCTCATCTGGTGTGTATTTTAGAGTATTAATTCCATAAGTTTATTGGCCAGCTTTCTGAAGACAAAACTATATGTCTGACTTCAATGACCATACCACCTTGAAATTACCTACCAATACCTTGACTTTTTTAAAAACAGCTCTTTTGAGGTATAATTGACATACAATTTTAGTGTTTGATGCATTTGAACATATGCAAACACCCATATTATCACTACGATCAGGTAATAAGCATTTGCTCCAAAAGTCTCCCTGTGTGGCTCTTTTTTTATGATAAAAACACCTATCATGAGATCTACCTTCTGAACAAAATTTTAAGTGCACAATATTTTGTTGTTAATTACTGGCACCATGTACAAAAGATCTGTAGAATTTATTCATCTTGCTGAAACTTAATAATGATTGAACAACAGTTCCCTATATCACCCCTCCTACAGCCCATGAAAACCCTCATTCTATTATCTGCTTCTGTAAGTTTGACTATTTTATATACTCATGTAAGTAGAGACATACAGCATTTGCCTTTTTGAGACTGTCTTATTTGACTTAGTATAAATCCTCCAGGTTCATTCATGTCCTCACAGATGTTGGCCTTTTTTTAAGGCCGCATTTTCTTTATCCATCATCTATCCCAGAAGTAGAATAATAGCTAGGTCATAAAATAGGTTCTATTTTAATTTTTGTAAGTTTTTTTTTTAAGATTTATTTATTTGACAGAGAGAAACACAGTGAGAGAGGGAACACAAGCAGGGGGAGTGGGAGAGGGAGAAGCAGGCTTCCCGCAGAGCAGGGAGCCTGATGCGGGGCTCGATCTCAGGACCCTGGGATCATGACCTGAGCTGAAGGCAGACACTTAACGACTGAGCCACCCAGGCGCCCCGATTTTTGTAAGTTTTTATTTTAATTCTAGTTACTTAACATACAGTGTTAGTTTCAGGCTTACAGTATAGCGATTCAATAGTTGTGTACATCACCTGGTGCTCATCACAGTTAAGTGCACTCCTTAATCCCCATCCCCTATTTCACCCATCCTCCCACCCACCTCCCCTCTGGTAACCATCAGTTTGTTCTCTATAATTAAGAGAATTGGTTTGTCTCTCTCTTTCTCTTTTTTTCCTTTTGCTCATTTGGTTTGATTCTTAAATTCCACATAAAATCATATGGTATTTGTCTTCCTCTGACTTTCTTCTCTTAGCATAATACTCTCTAGCTCCATCCATTCTTTCTTATAGCTGAGAAATATCCCAGGTATATATGTACCACATCTTCTTTATCCATTCATCAATCACTGAACACTTGGGCTGTTTCCATAATTTGGCTATTGTAAATAATGTTGCTATAAATGTAGGGGTGCACGTATTCCTTTGAATCAGTGTTTTTGTATTCTTTGGGTAAAAACCCAGTACTGTGATTGCTGGATCCTAGGGTAGCTCTATTTTTAACTTTTTGAGGACCCTCCATACTGTTTTCCCCAGTGGCTGCACAAGTTTGCATTCCCACCAACAATGCCCATAATGGTTCTTTTTTCTCCACATCTTCACCAACAGCTGTTGTTTCTTGTGTTGTTGATTTTATCTATTTTAAATTTTTTGAGGAAGCTCCATCTGTTTTCCACAGTGACTGCACCAGTTGGCATTCCCACAATGTACAAGAATTCATTTTTCTCCACATCATTGGCCAGCACTTGTCCTTTGTTTTTTGATAATAGCCATCCTAACAGCTGTGAGGTGATACTTTATTACAGTTTTCATTTGCATTTCCCTGACAATTAGTGAAACTGAGTACCTGTTCATATACTTTACTGGCCTTTTGCATGTATTCTTTGGAGAAATGTCTATTTGAGCCTTTTGCCCATGTTTTAGTAAGGTTTTTGGTTTGTTTTTTTCTATCCGCTACTGAGTTGTATGATCTTCTTATATATTTTGGATTTTAACCCCTTAGATAAATGATTTACAAATATTTTCTGATTGTGTAGTTGCCTTTTCACTCAATTGTTTCCTTCACATAAGAGATTTTTTAGTTTAACAAAGTCCCACTTATTTATCTTTGCTTTTGGTGTCATATCCAAGAAATCATTACCAATACCAATGTTATCAAGTGTTCCCCCCGCCCTTGGTTTTCTTCTAGGAGTTTTATAGTTTCAAGTCTTATGTTTAGGTCTTTCATCCTTTTGAGTTGATTTTTGTGTAAGGTGTAATACAGAGGTTCAATTTCATTCTTTTGCGTACGGTTATCCAGTTTTCCGAACACTAACTGTGGAAGATACTGTCCCTTCCCCATGTGTATTTCTGGCACGATTGTCAAAAATCAGCTAACCATATATATGTGTGGGTTTATCTCTGGACTTTTTCTGTTTCATTGGTTTGTATGTTGGTCTTTATTCCAGTACAATACCATTTTAATTACTGTAGCCTGGTAATGTATTTTGAAATCAGGAAGTGTGATGCCTCCAGTTTTGTTTTTCTTTCTCATAATTGCTCTATTTGGGGTCTTTTTGTGGTTACGTGTGAATTTTAAGATTTTTTTAATCTGTTTCTGTAGTAAGTGTCATTGAGATTTTGATAGGGAATACATTGAATCTGCACATCACTTTGGGTAGTATGCACATTTCAACAGTATTAATTATTCTAATGCACAGACATGGGATATCTTTCTATTTATTTGTGTCTTCTAAAAGTTTCTTTTATCAGTGTTTTACAGTTTTCAGTGTACAAGTCTTTTACTTATTTATTTATTTTTTAAAGATTTTATTTATTTATTTGAGAGAGAGCACATGAGAGGGGGGAGGGTCAGAGGGAGAAGCAGGCTCCCTGCCGAGCAGGGAGCCTGATGCGGGACTCGATCCCGGGACTCCAGGATCATGACCTGAGCCGAAGGCAGTCGCTTACCAACTGAATCACCCAGGCGCCCCGTACAAGTCTTTTATCTCCTTGGTTAATTTCATTTTTTTTTTCTAATGTTATTGTAAAAAAATTGCTTTTTTAATTTCCTTTTCAGATAGTCTATATATAGAAATCTAACTGATTTTTGAATGTTGACTTTGTATCCTGCAACATTACTGAATTTGTTTATTGGTTTTAATAGTCTCATTTTTGTGTTTGTTTTTTTTTGTGGAATCTTTATGCTTTTCTACATATAAGATTATGTCATCTGCAACCAGAGATAATTTGTTTCACCCAATTAATGCAGTTGTCTTCTACATAATTTTTTTTTTTAAAGCATAAGTCCTAAATGAAACTTAGGAGTAAAAAAAAGTTAGCTCCAGAATGGAAGTTTATCATAATTAGTTACACAATTATTTTGGATTTTTTTATTATGTACATAGAATTCAGTTGTAAAATCCTACTAATGTGTTCAACAACATTTCTAATTAAAAGGAAACTTGTCATCCTTCCTCTTGAAATTCAGAGAAACAGCCATGAGTAGAGTTTTGTTGTGTTTTGTTTTTTTCTTAACTGCACTGAAACTTCAGTTGTGGAATGCAGACGGAGATCTGCAAGCATGGATGAGGCTGACTTTTGGAAAGTCTAAAGAGAGTTGAATTTTTCCAGCATAAAAATCAGCAGAAGCCTTAGAAAATTGTCACAACAAATACTGTCAGAGGCCTCTGTTGGCCTCCAAACAAGCTGACAGAGATCAATCTGTCTGAGCCACAATTCTGACAGGACTTTCTAGACACTATGCTGAACTCACAAAAATAAGGCCTTCCACACCCCTGCCCTTTATCTTTGGAATTGCTCTGGTAACCTTCTAAACTCTAATTTTAATCTTAGGATAGTCTATCATTATACAAATTATCAAATTTGAAGCTGTATAGCCCTCAGCCAGAATCACTGGCTGAATGCCCAAATGAAACTTCATACCACATATTCAGATTTATGAAGAAAAGAGCAAGTTTACTGGTAAGAAGAAAAGAGCAAGTTTACTATCTAAGCTAACTATACACTTGTGTGTAATCTACCCCACTTATATTTTATCTAAACTATAATCCTGGCTTCATTTATTTATCCATGAGTTACCACATAGAGAATTTTAAGCCATATTTTACTTTCTTTTTCCTTTTGAGTTTAATAAGAAATATATCTTTAAGCTACTCTAACACATGTCTCTCTTACTCAACTAATGTTCCTTTTCTGACTCAGGTTATTTTTTTATGATTTCTCTCTTCCTTTTCTCCTTTTCCTTTCCATGCCTTTTGATTTCTTGTGTTCTTTATTCCTTCTTGTCTCAAGACCTCAGTAGCAGCTACCACTAATTATTCATAATGAATCTAGAGTGTACTCAAGCTTGAATTTCACCCTCCTCACTAGCTCACATTCAGCTTGGCTAGCAGGGAAACTCTTAGGAAACAGTGGAGGAAAACCATGGTTCTAGTTGATATGGATCAGCCAGAAAGAAATTTTCTCATTTCCAGTGTGTCAATTCTAGTCTACCATCCAGAATCAGATCTTTGCCCTGATGAGCTCCTTCCCAGATATCTGTAAAAATGCATTCTAAAATCAATATTAAACAGTTGGCAACAATGGTTTCCTTAAAACAACGTTCCAGGGTCTCACAAACTGATGAACATTAAGACTGTTTTCCAGATTTCTTTTGGTTTGTTAACTGATTTTTACTACAACGAAGAATTTTTGCAATAAACGTCCATGTACATGGCATTTATTGTCAATTGCATCATTTCTACAATTCCATAAGTGAAATGGTGGGTCAAAGTGATTCTGTAATTTTAATTTTAAGATATGCAACCAAATTGCTTTCTCCAAATGTTAATCACATTTCCACTAGCAGTGTATGAGAGGAAATGGGACGGTATGATTGGAGGGAGAGGGACCATATCATAAAAGATTTTCTGTAGTCCTCAAGAAGGAATTTGGGCTTATTCTAAGTTCACAGTAAAGTGTTCAAGGGCGTCAAGCAGAGGAGTGACATGTTTTTAAAAACATTACAGGTGCGCCTGGGTGGCTCAGTTGTTAAGTGTCTGCCTTCAGCTCAGGTCATGATCCCAGGGTCCTGGGATCAAGGCCCGCAAGCCTTCTGCTCAGCAGGAAGCCTGCTTCTCCCTCTCCCACTCCCCCTGCTTATGTTCCCTCTCTTGCTGTGTCTCTCTCTGTCAAATAAATAAATAAAATATTTTAATTTAAAAAAATTACAAAAAAATCTGTGATTTGAAGGCAAGGGTGGAAGCAGAGAAAAAAGTACAGTGAAAAATAATGTAAGATTTTTCTCAATTATTTGGATTGTAAAGATATTTTGAAATGAGTTCATAATATTATAGGAGTCCTCTGAAATTTCTACTTCAAGCAGTTACACTAACAGTTCTGTTTAATCTGTGTAGAACATAGCCCATATACATGTTTCTAATAATGGATTCCAAAATACATGTCCATGAAATATAAGAATGTTAAGTTAAAATAAATGGACAATGAAAAAAAATGCATTAGACAGCACTTCCTTGGAAAAGACTGCTCTGGTAATCCAGTCTGAAATAATTATTCCTTTCTGTTACTCTCTTTCAAGCATCCTGTTTTTTTTTTTATTATTATTATTATACTACTTCACTGATTTTATAATTACGTATTCATTTGTGTTTTTATCAGTGCAAAATCTATCTTTCTTTCAGACCCACCTCCATGTCTGTCTTTCCTGATGTATTCACAGGATGAAGCACAATTCAGGTGCAGGACAAACAATACACAAAAACAAACGTTTGTTAAATTAACAAATCAGTATTTATATCTTAAAGACCAAGGAGCAATACCTATTTATCTTCATTTCCATAGCTCATACAGGAAGACATTAGTAGACATCTGGGGGACCTAAATTTAAAAATTACAAAATCTGTCAGTTTAGGAATATATTTTATGCAAATTAATGTATCATTCCTCTATTTCACATGGTTCAATACCAGCCCTGGGGAATTATGAATGCATATGTATTTTATTTTATTTTAAGTTTTTATTTTAATTCTAGGGAGTTAATATACAGTGTTATATATTAGTTTCAGTTGTGTAATACAGTGTTTCAACAATTTCACACATCACCCAGTGCTCATCATGACAAGTGCACATCTTAATCCCCATCAGCTATTTCACCCAAACCCCTATCGCCCTCACCTCTGGTTAGTAACCATCAAATTGTTCTCTAGAGTTAAGAGTCTATTTCTGGGTTTTTCACTCTTTCCCTCTCTTTGTTTTTCCCTTTGCTTTTTTGTTTTGTTTCTTAAATTCCACATATCAGTGAAATCATATGGTATTTGTCTTTCTTTGATTTATTTCGCTTAGCATTATACTCTCTAGCTCTATCCATATCGTTGCAAACGGCAAGGTTTCGGGGTTTTTTGGTTTTTTTGGCTGAATAATATATATCACCACTTCTTTATCCATTCGTCAATTGATGGACACTTGGGCTACTTCCATATCTTGGCTATTGTAAATAATGCTGCTATAAATATAGGGTTCCATGTATCTTTTTTAATTAGTGTTTTGTATTCTTTATGTAAATACCCAGTAGTGCGATTGCTCAATTGTAAAGTAGTTCCATTTTTAACTTTGAGGAAACTCCATACTGTTTACCAGAGTGGCTGTACCAGTTCGCATTCCCACCAACAGTACACAAGGGTTCCTTTTTCTCCACATCCTCGCCAACACCTGTTGTTTCTTTCTTGTTGATTTTAGCCATTCCGACAGGTATGAGGTGAGATCTCATTGTAGTTTTGATTTGCATTTCCCTAATGATCAGTGATGATGAACATCTCTTCATGTATCTGTTGGCCATCTGTATCTCTTTTTCAGAGAAATGTCTCTTCATGTCTTCTACCCATTTTTTAATTGGATTATTTGTTTTTTGGGTGTTGAGTTTGATTAAGTTCTTTATGTATTTTGGCTACTAACCTTTTATCAGACAGGTCATTTGCAAATATCTTCTCCCATTCCTTAGATTGCCTTTTAGTTTTCTTGATCATTTCCTTCACTGTGCAGAAGCTTTTTATTTTGATGTAAACCCCAAATTTTATTTTTGCTTTTGTTTCTCTTGCTTCTGGAGACATACCTAGAAAAAAGTTTCTATGGTGAATGTCAAAGAAGCTACTGCCTGTGTTCTAAGATTTTTATGGTTTCAGGTCTCACATTTAGGTCTTTCATCCATTTTGAACTTATTTTTGTGTATGGTGTAAGAAAGTGGTCCAGTTTCTTTCTTTTGCATGTTGCTGTCCAGTTTTCCCAACACCATTTGTTGAAGAGACTGTCCTTTCCCCATTAGACATTCTTTCCTGCTTTGTCAAAGACCAATTGTCCATATAGTTGTGGGTCCATTTCTGGTTTTCTATTCTGTTCTACTGATGTATGCATCTGTTTTTGTGCAAGTACCATACTGTTGTGATTACTACAGCTTTGTAATATAATTTGGAGTCCAGAATTGTGATGCCTCGAACTTTGCTTTTCTTTTTCAAGAATGCTTTAGCTATTTGGGCTCTTTTCTGGTTCTATACAAATTTTAAGACTGTTCTAGTTCTGTGAAAAATGCTGTTGGTTGATGCTGTCCATTGATGTAAGTAGGTGTTAAAGTTCCCTATTATTACTGTATTACTATCGATTAGTTCCTTTATGTTTGTTATTAACGGTTTTATGTATTGGGTCCTCCCATGTTGGGTTCATAAATATTTACAATTGTTATATCTTCTTGTTGGATTGTCCCCTTTACCATTATATAGTGTCTTTCTTTGTCTCTCATTACAGTCTTTGTTTTAAAGTCTATCTTGTCTAATATAAGTATTGCTACTCTGGCTTTCTTTTGATGTCCATTTGCACATAGATGTTTCTCTATCCCCTCACTTTCAATCTGTAGGTGTCTTTAGGTCTAAAATGAGTCTCCTGAGGGTAGCATATAGATGGGCCTTGTTTCCTATCCATTCTGTCACTCTGTGTCTTATGTCTGGAGCCCTTAGTCCATTTGTATTCGAAGTAATTACTGAACGATATGTATTTATTGCCATTTCATTACTTGTTTTGTGGTTGTTTCTGAAGATATTCTCTGATCCTTTCTTGTCTTTCTCTCTTTCATAGTTTTCGGATTTTCTTTAGTGATATAGTTGGATTTCTTTCTCTTTATTCTTTGCATATTTATTAGTGGTTTTTGATATATGGTTACCATTAGGTTTGTATATAACCTCTTCTGCATATAGCAGTCTATATTAAGTTGTGGCCATTTAATTTTGAACACATTCTTTTCTCCTTTCTTCCCCACATTTTAGGTATATGTTATAATATTTTATATCATTTTTTAGTGAGTTATTGACTGATTTTTAACAGAAATATTCATTTTGATGGCTTTTGTGTTTCCTGCCTTTATACTATCACTTTTGGACTCTCCTTTTCACTCAAGGTGTCCCTTTTACTATTTCTTGCAGGGGTGGTTTAGTGGTCATGAACTCCTTTAGTTTTTGTTTGTCTTTATCTCTCCTTCTATTCTTAATGATGGCCTTGCTAGATAGAGTGTTCATTGGCCACAGATTTTTCCCATTCAGCACTTTGAATGTATCATGCCACTGTCTTCTGACTTGTAGAATTTCTGTGGAAAAATCTCCTGCTAACTTTATGAGTTTCCTTCTAAGTCAGTGACTTCTTTTGTCTTGGCACTTTTCAAATTTCTTCTTTATCACTATATTTTGCCAATTTAATTACAAAATGTCTTGGTGTGGACCTGCTTTTGTTGATTTTGATGGGTGTTCTCTGTGCTTCCTGGATCCAGATATTTGTGTCCTTCCCCAGATTAGAGAAGTTTTCAGCTATTATTTCTTCAAATAAAATTTCTGCCCTCTTTTCTCTTTTTCTTCTGGGACTCCTATAATACAAATGTGCAGTGCACATTTGATGGAGTCACTGTGTTCCCTAAGTCTATTCTTGTTTAGCATAATTCTTGTTTATCTTTTGTTCAGCTTGATTAGATTCCATTACTCTGTCTTCTAGGTCACTAATTCATTTCTCTGCTTCTTCCATTCTGCTGTTTATTCTATCAAGCATATTTCTCATTTTGTTTATTGAGCCCTTTGTCTCTGCTATGTTATTTCTTATCTGTGTTAAGGGACTCATTCATGTCTTCCACTCTTTTCTCAAGTCCAGCGAGTATCCTTACGATCATTGCTTTAAATTCTCTATCAGACATGTTACTTATATCTGTTTCACTTAGACCACTGGCCATGGCCTTGTCCTGGTCTTTCATTTGACACAAATTTCTCTGTGTCCTCATTTTGTCTGCTTCTCTGTATCTGTTTCTGTGTATTAAGAAAGTCACCTTTGTCTTCTGCTCTTGAAAGTAGTGACTTTATGAAGAAGAGGTCCTGGAGTTCCCTACAATGCTGTGTCCCCTGGTCACCAGAACCTGGCACTTCAAGAGAGTATCCGATGTATGTTGCTTATGCCCTGCTGTTATGTCTGAGTCACTTTTCCTTTCAGTGCAGTCATTCTTTGCCTGTTGTGAGCTATGCTTGACCTCTGTGGTGTTAGTGGGACCCAGGCAGGCCAGCTGTAAAGGAGTATGATGGGCAGAGACCTTGGGAGTGGGGGTGGGGGGATTATTAGCAAAATCTGTGCAGGGGATTAGTCCTATGTCAGAAACCCTGAAGTGCTACAGGTACCGGGGGCTGGGGTCCAGGCCATGGAGATGCATGGCTAGACGCAGCGCATCAGATGGGTGCAGTGCACAGTGGCAGCGTGCACCTAGTGGCTGGGTACAGTGCACATGATGCTGTAACAAAATTTGCCCTGAGCCCAGGACCAAGGGGCTTGCAGTGGGCAAGTCCTCCAGAGAACTCTTGGGCATAGCACACTGCTAGCAGGTTAGGGAGCAAGAATCTGTGCAGTACCACCTCCCACAGGTGTCCCTGTGCTTAGGCTGGGGGAGGAAAATGGCGCCTGCCATCTCCCTCGTTTTCAAAGACCCCCAACACACTCCAAAATCAGTATGAACGGATCTGTCTCCTGTTTGCCCCCAGGGTCGTGTAAACTGCTTTTTTTTTTTTTTTAATGTTGCCTCTCCACACAGGCTGCTATCTATCACTCGCCCTCCAGCTCACCCTGTGCTGAGTCAGCTGACTTTTAAAACTCCAGTTTTCAAGTCCCACTGGTTTTAAAAACTCACAGAATTCAGCCCCTTTGGTTTTTAAAACCAAACTTTATAGGAATTAGTCTTCCTGGTGTGAGCTCCCTGGTTCGAGGGCCTGTTTCTCTGCCTTCTCTGCATGCACAGCTTCCTTCTGCCTTCCTGACCTTCCTAAGCTTTCAGAGACAGCTTCTTCTCTATATTTAGTCCTGTAGTTTGTCCTGCTAGTCTCCAGATCGCTCTCCAGTTTACTGACTTGATGTGGATGATATCTAGTTGTAAACATAAGATGGGGGAGAGCACAGGGTCTCTCTACTCTACCATCTTCCCAAGTTCTCATGAATGCAGATGTATTTTAAACTGACAACATATTTATAATATAGAGTCATTCCTTGATTATTATTTGAATATAGTTTGTCTATCAAAAAATAATTTATTTTCTAAATGACTTCTGCCTCCTGTCAGCATTCTTCTAAACAGCTTGTCCAAATGGTAATAGGGAGATAGGAAATTATTATAGCATTTGAGAAGTAATTAGAAATTAAAATATGTTGGACGTGGTACACAATAGAATATGAAGATGAGCAAGGAGTTCAAATAAATTTCTGATAAACAAAGTTCAATAGAAAATTTGGGAGTAGAAACTTTGACTAATAAATCTGTAGGTAACAGTTTGGAAAAGTTCGTAATATTGATATGACTTGGCTGCTTTTCGATACTTTCAGATACTGAGAAAAATGAAAAGGAATGAAATTTTACTAAAGGAAGCTGTCTCTGCTAGGGACTGCCATTTAAATTGACTTCGAGTCCAGCAGTTTGCAGCTTTACAGGATTGGAAAAGCCAAATGTGTGTGTAACGCAAGAAACAAGAGAGATGATTTTCTAAGAGTTAGCCCAATTGTACCAGTCAAATCAAGGGTGTCTCCTTCTTCCCCATATCTACTATGTCACATTACCTCAAGGTAATTGCCATTAAATCAAGGAGGAGAGAGATGTGCAAACACAAGCAGTAAACAAAAGCAGAGATCATTATATTTGAGAACCACATATATGATTAACTTCATGTGGAGCTTATTGAAAGCAAATAGACATGAAGCCTGCCAAAGCTTAAGGAAGTTGTATTGCCACAGAAATTACAAACCTGTACAAAGACGATAATGGTTTAATTCTTAAAGTTACCCTCTGCCCCATGCCTGTACCAGCCCCCATGAAGTATCTCTCCATCACTGACTTCGTATTAGACCACCGAAAATCACAGCTAAGGAAGAATCTCCCAGAGTCTAAGAAAGACGATGCACAAGCAAGTCATTCACACCAGAAGAATACGAAGCCAGAAGGACTAACCAAGGAAGCAGTGTTTGATAACTACCATGACTATGGATTCTTTCTCAATCTTGCAGTTTCTTTTTTTTTTTAAATATTTTATTTATTTATTTGACAGAGAGAGACACAGCAAGAACAGGAACACAAGCAGGGGGAGTGGGAGAGGGAGAAGCAGGCCCCCAGCCGAGCAGGGAGCCCAGTGCGGGGTTCGATCCCAAGACCCTGGGATCATGACCTGAGCTGAAGGCAAACACTTAATGACTGAGCCACCCAGGCGCCCCTCAATCTTGCGATTTCTAACACCTTACCCCTTCTTTATACCCATTGCTTTCCATTTCTTACTCCTAATATCTTGGTCTTTACAAAACTATAGATGTTTTCTACGAGAATGACATTATAATAACCTTTCTTTCTCTTTTCATTAATTATTTGTCCAATCAATTAAATTATGGGATTGGTTTATTTTTTTGCATGTACTTTCCAATCAAAATGTCTCCATATTTTCTTCATTCTGGTACATGAATTCTTCCTTTATTCTTTAGAGAACACTAAAAATAGCTTAGCGTAAAAAAATACATTATTTGCTTGATAATACATGTTTTTTCTGTTGCTTTCCCCACAAAGTGCTTCTCACGGGCTCAAGGTGATATGAAATATAAAGTGAGTTCAATTTCCTCTTAAATCTTGGTCTCAGGACTTTTATTCAACACAAATACCTATTGCATAAAAATACTTTTTAATGCATTTATAGTACACAAAGATGAGTAAAATTATTGTTTATGGGAATAATGTTTGTAATCCAATATAACCAGACACATAATTTAAAGGAGATTATGAGGGGCGCCTGGGTGGCTCAGACGGTTAAGCTTTTCCCTTCGACTCAGGTCATGATCCCAGGGTCCTGGAATTGAGTCCCACATCGGGCTCCCTGCTCAGTAGGGAGCTTGCTTGTCCCTCTCCCTCTGCCCGCCGCTCCCCTTGTTTGTGCTCTGTCAAATAAAAAAAAAAATCTAAAAAATAAATAAATAAAGGTGATTATGAGAAATTTCCTGCACCCAAATATTCGTCCCATAATAAATATATTTTGTTACATTGCCTTTGAGGAAAGAGGTGGGGCTTTTGTTCTGGTGGTTCCCTGACATAAGAGGATTTATATAAGGAGAGCATGGATTCAGGGACAGTTGAAAATGATTTGAAATGGCACATAATTTTAATATCGTTGTGAATATAAACACCTACTTCACAATTTACCCTGATCTGAAAGAGTCTACCTTTCTTTCAGGACCTCGACTGAACTCTTAGTTCAATAACCCATTCCCTCACCCATATTCCAGTGTTCTTTATCTTAACATTATTCTTCCATTTGTTGTAGAGTAAGAGTTGCATGAGAAAGCATATTGTGGAAACAACTTTAGTTTAAAAAAGCAAGGTGGCATTTAGAATTTATTTTCCACATTGACTCTAACCAAAGGACAATTCCTGATCTTCATCATAAACCAAAAGATGAAATGCCTTACTCCTTTTTATCATATTTTCATTTGGAAGAACAACAAGGCTAAATGCATTCACAATTTACTGCTCTCTTAAAGAAAGCAGTAATAGGCTTTCAGAAACAACCTTCAGAGCACACTTAAATATTTAGCAACATTAAAGCACTCTGTTTTTTCCACTATAATTTAATGCCTCTAGTGTAAGAATTATCCACACACAAATGCATAAATGTTGAATACCTCTATATTAGTCATTGAAAAAAGGTTCAATTAAATAAATGTTTATGGAATCCCTAATAGGGGACAGAATATTCTAGGTGATAATTAAAATGCACTGAATTCATTTGTAAATGCCAAAATTTTTAAAAGAATGAAAAATAGGAGGAGGAAGGTAGGTCAACTCCTCTCCAGCATCACCATCCCCAAACTCTCCACTTCTTGCCCTAGCTCATTACTACTCTTCATCAACATCTTGGATTCTTTTTTTTTTTTAAGTTTTTTTAAAGATTTTTTTTTTTTTAATTTATTTGAGAGAGAGAGACACAGCGAAAGAGGGAACACAAGCAGGGGGAGTGGGAGAGGGAGAAGCAGGCTTCCCTCTGAGCAGGGAGCCCGATGCGGGGCTCAATTCCAGGACCCCGGGATCATGACCTGAGCCGAAGGCAGATGCTTAACGACTGAGCCACCCAGGCACCCCAACATCTTGGATTCTTAATCTTCATATCCGAGAATCTAGACATACCATTTTCCGGTCTCTGCTCTGACCACACAGCCTTGACCTGTGAATTGGCCCCTGTGCCACACTGAATGTCACATCCATTTCTGGGAAGTTTTCCCAAAGGTGCAAATGTTAATGCATTTTCTTTTGTCTGGTTTCAAATTTCCATGCTACACTTACATTGCTTTTATAATTAAAAATTAAACTTGTTTGAAACAATTAAGTGTTCTGGGAGGTCATATTCAGTAAGAATTATGAAAAAGGCAATGAACATGATTTCTCACAAAATATAAAGGATATGATAAGCACAGCAACAAATTCTAATATGTTGCTTAGAAAGGCATTGTGATATGAAGGAAACCATCTCAGTATGCAGTAAGGTAGACAAGTTGAGACCTTAGCCAAGTTACTTTACCCAAATTCAGCTTTCCTGCCAATTAGTTTGGAACAATACCACTTTTCTTATGAGATTTCAGGGATAGTTGAATAAGAAGGCATATGTGCAGTATCTGGAAAAAGTAGGCAGTCAATGACTGATGGTTTCTTTCCCTTCCTCACTTCCTTAGGGAAGTAATGTTAATTCCATCTCTTGCTCTATGGGAATGGACTGAGTTGCCAGCAAAAACAATGAAAGGAAAAAGAGGCAGAAAAACACTGAGACAAGAAGAACAGCTTGAGGCAACAGGAAAGGCTGCTGGTTAGATATTTGAGCCTCCACTTAATGGTATGTGAGCCACGATGCCTGGAAGCAGGTAGCGCATCCACCACGGAGCAACATACTGTGGATTAGAAATGTGGCCATCCGCTGAGAATTAGCCGTGTTAGTGATACCCTGAGGCACAATGTCAGCAATGTGGCAACCTCACATTAATAACGATATAAAGTGAGTATCAGGGCAGGGAGAACAGAACTGAAACACACAGACATGGGCAGTAACACATCATCCTACAGCAGTAATAAATGTTATCTATGGTGCAGTTTCTGCAAAAGACCAGATGTGATGGCATGGGGGGTTCCCAAAACCACTGGACTTGACAGAAGAGTTTTCAATCTCTAACATGTCTGATGAAGCTAACAAAGAGATTCGAGGTCATTAGAAATCACTTAAAAACCATTTTTGTGGCACGTTGCCTTTACTCAGGTGAGATTTTAATTGGGAGAGATTATAAGGTACATTTTTGTTTCTAAACTAGGTATTTGTCAGTTTCTCCTGCTCACAATTCACTCCCCTTTTGTAAGAACATGCCAGTGGTTTGGAGGGATTTTTAAAAACTCCCCCCCTATTATATGCAAATTCAAGTGCTTCTCTTCCTCTATAGAAAATGAATGGTTTTCCTTAAAATATGGAAAGGGAAAGAGTCAGGCTGTGTGCCATCTCCATGTCTGGCAAAACATTGAATCTTGACATTATGTTGCTAAAACCAAAGGAAAGGTACTAATGGGAGGAGGAGGGTCTGAGGAGCCTGTTCTTACTAGAGCAGTCCTATGCTTCATCATCCCCAATCACCTTGGTTCCTAACCATTACCAAGATACCCAGAATTGATGAGCTCTCAAGATGTTTCCAATAAATCATATTATGCTTGAGTTAGCAAGACAGAGTTCATGTTGCTTGCCTTCAGTACACCTTATCTGATGCATCATCCAGAACACACAGTGGGGAGAACCCTTCCCAGAAGCAGATAAATTAGAGAAGGGAGCTTACATACATTACCATACAGTAGTAATTACATACATCCCATACAGTGTTTGGAAAATCACCGCCTCACAATGCAGCCAATTCTATGTCTGGGTTTATCTAATTCTTAAAAGTCTCTTCCTGATATTACACTGAATCTTCTGCCTTGTCACATCTTAATCAGTGAGAGATTATATAACTGAAATTAACAAGTCATTTGTGATTTAAGAGAATAGATTTCATTGAACTTCTGAGACAAATCAAATTGCAAAGAGTTGGGGTGAGTGAGTGATGTGGATTTGGCAGCAAGTGAAGGGGGTCAGTGAAGGAGGAGTGAAATGCTAGCCTGAGGTAGTGGCCAATCTCAGAGAAGGCTTTCAAAGGTAGTTGGAAGCCAATATATTTTTAGGTGAATTAGCACGAGTTGATAGGATTAAGTTGAGGAACAGCAAGTAGGGGGAGGGATGAAGAGGGTAAATGAGGAGTACAGATGGGGAGAAAAAAGCTCTGATAAGAAAGTACCTTTGTTCAGCGGGGTTAGGGAAAGATGAGTGAAGATACAAGATAATCAAAGAGATTTGAGAAACCCGTGTGAAATATCCTTGATTTTAGGAAGATGTTTCATAAATTCACAGGCTGTGAGTGTTCTTAGAAGCATCTAAACAACCTCCTGGTAAATGTATGCATTTCTTCTTCAAAATTCAAGAGAAAGAGTCAGACAATTTCTTCTTGAAACTTCTTGTGGTAGGAAAATACTATCTCATGAGATATTATAGGCTGTTCCTGAATAGCTCAAACTATAAATGACTGTAGTAAATTGAGAAGAAAAACCCTTTCTTATACCTTTCATCTATCTATGCCAGTTTTATCCTCTAAGACCACAAAAATTCCAATCTCTTTTCAAACACTCACTTCAAATACTTACTTGAGGATAATTATAATTCTTAATTTAGTAGAGGAACTCATCCACACATATCTTTAAAAATATAGCCTTCCCTATCACAATCTGTTATCAAGACACATCATCTGTTCATATCATTTATTCTTTTCCATTTTCCCATCTGACTGGAATAGCTTTAGCCTCTCTCCCTTCCTCCCTCCCTTCCTGCCTTCCTCCTTTCCTTTCCTTCTCTTGCCCTCTCCTCCCTGCTTTTTCTCTTCCCAGTCTTTCTCTTTTCCTTTCTCTTTCTCCTCCCTGCTCCTCTCTCTTTCCTTTTCTCTCTCAGATCTGTAATCTCTCTCTCTCCCTCTCTTTCCAACTCCTTATTTCTTTATGTCTCTTCATTTCTCTCTTCTCCATTCACATGTACTCTATTATGCTTACATTCTCAAGTACATGAATGTGTACCTTATTAGTTGCCTTCCTAGACATGGCAGTTGATAACTGGCACATTTTCCATCAGACATGTTCCTGCTGAACAATGTACATTTTTTAACATGCCTATATTTTAGGTCTCAGGACTTAGTGATATATTTGCAATTATGTTTTTCTACTTGGATTTGAATCTCAAGTTCATGTTATCTCTGATCCATATGTTGTGCCATCCAAAGTCATGAACATGATTTCTGATATACTTTATAATAATTCCTCCCAGGAACTGCTGAGACTTCCTTCTATTGATTTTCTTTATCCCTTGACAGACAAGATTTCCTGCATTCTACCAATATTACAGACATACCATACCCTTTTTTCTTCCTCTCCTTTTAAGCTTAAATTCCTTGTCGTGAAATCAATGAAACTCAAGGAAAATAATTTTTTTAATAATCTTCACATGACTCATCTGGCCCTGCAGCAGAATTCATGTCTTCTACACTAAACTATGTACCAGAAAATCAAGTCCTATTGTTCACTTTACTTTTAAAACTTTGTCAAATGTCAACTTCACATGAAAACAAGAAATTAAAGCCCAACATTTATCCCCAGAACTTTCTGGTTCTTATAAAGATTTCATAGCCATATTTGATATTTCCTTTGTATTGCTTAATCTCTTGACTATAAAATTTGTTACTATATTGATTCATTCTATACATTTTTATTGAGCATTTATCATCTTCAAGTTACTATGCTAAATTATATATATGAAAAGGCAAATAAGACATTGTCATTTTTCTAGTGGAGAGCTCAGTTTATTACACTGGACATGTAAGCCAATTATTACATTAGAAAATATTCAATCTGTGCATTTTTAAAGAATATTATTTACTTTTATTCTAAAGGATAAAGAAATTACTGATTTTTGTCTGAAGGCATAGAGAAATTAGAAACAGCCTCAAGAAGATATATTTTAGTTGAGATCCCAGGAAGAAGCAGTAGCTAGATTTTTTTATAATATTATAGATAGGCCATCTGGAAAGAAAGCATATATTTGAATTGGTTAGGTCATGTTTTTTTGTTTTTGTTTTTTTAAAGATTTTATTTATTTATTTGAGAGAGAGAGAATGAGATAGAGCATGAGAGGGGGGAGGGTCAGAGGGAGAAGCAGACTCCCCGCTGAGCAGGGAGCCCGATGCGGGACTCGATCCAGGGACTCCAGGATCATGACCTGAGCCGAAGGCAGTCGCTTAACCAATTGAGCCACCCAGGCGCCCAGGTCATGTTGATACACAACTAATTTCCATATCTTCAATAATGATTCTCCAACCATCACAATATACAGTATTTCATGATCCTATAGACAGGATCACAATGTCTTCATAATTCCTAAGACCTGCTGTTCCTCCTTGCCCTATATGAACCTGTTCCCTGAGAAAGGTCAAATTCATCCTATATGAGGAAATACTGAGTTCGGTATAACGCAAATATGGTATACTTTAGGCTTTGCTCTCAGATACTGAGTGTTGAATCCTGCATCACCACTTACTGCTGACAAGCAGGGTGTCCTCCAGGAGCTATTTAACCTCTGAGTCTAATTTCTCATCTGCTACATAATAACAGTACCTACTTCATGTCTCTATCAAGAACCACCTAGCACACCCTATAAAGATACTGGAAGAAATGCTTTGAATGCTTTGCCTCCTGTTTACAGTTAAATTTAGGATTTTCACAGTTTAAAACACTACATATTTGAATGTTCTTGTTTGTTTTGTTTTCTCACTAAAATACCAATTCTATGAGAATAGAAATTTTCATGTGTCTTGTTCACTACCGTTTCCCTAAGTGTCTAGAATAGCTTGCCCCCATTAAAAGTGCTCCATAACTATTTGTTGAATGAATAAATGTGTGACTGAAGGAAATAATTAACAAGGGAGATGGGTGGGCCAGTAAGGGTAAGGGAGTATATAAAAAAGGTTAGTACGGACACTATGGGGAATGAGATATCAATTAAGTAGTTCATTATATCAATAAAATTACTCTCCTATAGTATTTTGGATGCAGCAAAAATTAAAAGCACATTTGGGAAGTGCAGTAGTAGTTGTCCTCCCTATGGTCAGCAGTCCTGAGCTCAGATTGACTTAGGATCTTTGGGACTTGCACTGTGATGCTTTCATGACCTTCATACATTTAAGGGATTATCCTTTAAGCAGACATTACTGTAAATATTTTACAACTGTTTATAAAGATTTAGGTAAATTAGTCTTCTGATAATTTTCTGTTTGTTTTCTGGATTTTCTACAATAAGTATGGATTGCATTTATTATAAAAATAGGTGAAAACTGAAAACAATTCACAAGAAGAGACTTTGTTGTGTAAAAAAAAAAAAAGCCCTCCTTTTATAAAGGATTGTTTGTTAAACATATAGACACTGAATTTTACCAAATAGATTTCATGATCTATTGAAATGTCTATGTACATATTCTATTTTGACTGATTGAGAAGAATATCCTAATAACTTATGCTAAATTTCTTGGATAAAAAGAAGTATGTTCAATATCTTATTTTTGTAATTCAGTATTAATTTAACAGTTTATTTAGGAATTTTATATTTATTCATTAGTTGGTATTCTTATTTGGAAGTAACAAAACCCAACTCTAGATAACTTAAGTTATGAGGAACTTGTCAGAAGAATATTGGAGACAAACATTCTGTTCAGAAGGCTGAAATCAGACCATAAACAGAAACCAAAGGAATTCTAAAGGTGAGATAGAAAGTCGTAGCCAAACAGCACACAAAGCAGCAATCTTGTCCTTCAGCCAAAGAACTCTCTTCTTCAAGATACTCCCTCAAGATGCAAAGTCCCTGTAAAGAATATCTTACTAGCCCAAATTTAACATGTGGCTGTCTCTTTCATGACAAAGTCTAGTAGACTGGTAGGTCGGTCTGGAACCTTGACTTTTCATTGAGAGGCATCCCCTGGGAATATTAAGTTTATTAAAACTATCTACAAGGAGGAATTTTCCTAAAGGGACACAGTTGGAGACAGGATATCCATTCTCACTGTGGGTTTCTGTTTAATTATCTTTCTCACTATTTTTTTCCCAGATTGGCATAAAAGTTATGTTAGCTATATAAAATTAATTTGAACACTTCTTTTTTTATCTAATGTATTATATAATATATAAATAATCTGTTCTTTAACATGAAAGAATTTATCAACAGATTATCTGGTCTTAGAACTCTGTTGGTCTCATCAACAACTTATTGGGAAGTAATTCCAGGATAACTTTCTTTTTTAGCTTTTTTTTCCTTTTCTTTTCTTTTTATTTAAATTCAATTAGCCAACATATAGTATGCCATTAGCTTTTGATGTAGTGTTCAATGATTCATTAGTTGCGTATAACACCCGGCATTAATCACATCATGTGCCCTCCTGAATGTCCATCCCCCAGTTACCCCATCCCCCAACCCCCTCCCCTTCTGCAGCCCTCAGTTTGTTTCCCAGAGTCAAGAGTCTGTCATGGTTTGTCTCCTTCTCTGATTTCTTCCCAGGGGAACTTTCTCAGTTTTATCCATGATGGTTGATTTATTCCCTCAGATTGTATGTTAAAAAAATGAGGGCTGGAACCATGTCTGTCTTTTTTATAGCTATAGTCCTGCCTAGAAGAGTGGCCAGGGTGTAATTGTTGTGCTCATTAACAATTTGAGTAAATGAATAACCTTGAGGCAGTTTTTATCACCTATTTTTAAGGAAACATTTCCATTCATTAAATTGTTCAGCATTACTTTCTATACAATACTATTTTTTCATTAAAAAATTATGTATTTTGCTTTTGCTCATTTCCAATTTTATTTATAATTTATCTCCTTTTGATAAGTACATCAGTGCTTCAGAAAATGAACTCCTGCACTTAACCAATTTTACTATTTAGTTATTTTTAGTTTATAAGTTCTTTCCTTAAATCTGGTATAATAATCCTTCTATTTTCCTTAAATTAAATTGGTATTTTGGCTGGATAGTTTCTTTGTTTCTATTCTTTTTTTTTCATGTCTTTTTATTATGTTATGTTAATCACCATACATTATAAACTTACAATAGTAAAAATTGCGAGTTAACGTATACAGCAACTTTGTATTTAGAGTAAATTGCTTAACCTCTCTGTGTTTTAGTTTCTTCATGGATAGAATGGTGATAATGCCTTGCAGGGCTTCTGTAAGGATTAAATTAGTTAGTATAGACACAGTGCTTAAAAGAGTTCCTGATACATAAAGTACACTCAACTTGTTACATAAAGAAGGCTTAATATGTTATATACCCTTTATTATCTTTTATTTTTTAATAATGATGTCATTTACAGCCATGGATTTATATCTCAGTAAAGCTTTAAGTACATGACTCATATTATTTTTATATAGTGTCCTTTCATTATCTATTTTAAACAGTTGGTTGAAATTTAATCATTTATTTGATCAAAGCTGTCTTTGATTATTGTAGTGGTCAAAAAAAGAGAGAGAGGAGAATGAATTATTGGGATTTGTTTAGTATTTGACAATGTAAAGTTTTATTTTAGTATTGTTATTGTAAAATGTTATTTATTTTTCTTTGCTCTTTGCAGATTTACTGAAATTTGATAGTTTCACATCATATGTTATTATACATTTTTTGCATTTTAAAAATTTATTGAGACATTTAACATTACCTAGAATATAATTAAATTTGAATTACAAAGGTCTCATGGTTCTATTGTGGGTTTGCAAGATATAAAATATGACTCACTATGAGTTTTCTTCTAATTATAAATACGTACATTTTATTTAGTGAAACAGTCTACATTATCACTTTTAAAGCCATCACTTTTGTCATTAATACTTTCTATCTTTTAAAAATGATTCTTCTTTTTGTGATTCCTTGTCATTTATTTTTATCTTCTGTTTTTGCTGTATAAACTAGTGGGTTTTTTAAAAGATTTTATTTATTTTGAGAGAAAGAGCATGAGCACGCATGTGAGCAGGGCAAAGGACAGAAGGAGAGGGAGAGAGTCCCACACAGACTCCTTACTGACCTAGGAGCCTGATGTGTGGGGCTAGATGACGGGCTGGATGCAGGGCTGGATGCGGGGCTCAATCTAGGACCTTGAGATCATGACCTGAGTGAAACCAAAAGTCTGATGCTCAACTTACTGAGGTACCCAGGCACCCCCTGTATAGACTAGTTTTAACCTCTTAACACATTCAGAGAACTGATATGATGAAGACCTAAAATTAATCTTAAGGAAATCTAATATTTAAATTGTACTGAAGTAAATTCAAGAAAGCAGAAAATTTTGAGTTTGTTCTTTCCCTAGTTATCTGTCATGAATCTGATATTATGGCATAAATGAAGAATATTTTTGAATGGTCAGATAGTTCCTTAGAAATTTCCACTTACACGTTTTCCTTTATGTTGCCTAAATTAAATATCACATAATGCACCTGATGTTTACCTGTGTTCTGACAGAAACCTGCTTGAACTGATATCTAAAATTCAGGGAATAGGAGCAAGATAAGCTCTGACACCTTTTCTGACTCTCTTTTAGTGGTTTGAATTGGCGTGGTAATGAGAAGGGACTGAAGAAGGAAGACACTGATGAATCACTGGGGTTTGTGAAACTGTGGTGAGAAATTGCCTCTCTGAGTCATGACTGACCCAGAGGCTTGTCTGGTCCCCATGTGTGGTCTATAAAATCTATGACTCATAAAGCCAGATAGCCTGTCTGTCATTCAGCCTTAGGGAATGTTGGGATATCCTCAGAGGAAAAAAAAGACTCCTACCGTTGTCTTTTTCCTATCCATTCTTCGAATGCTCCACAGGTATAAATTTATCACTGATCTGAGTCTTTTCTGATGATACTGAATATTCTTTCAGATGAAGGTTTTAGGTTCTGATCTTGTGCCTACATTTTTCCTTAATTTATCCAGTTCTATTTAAGTACAATAGATCTTCTCTTTATTTAGAATCAATATTCTTTTTATTTTAAAATTCTGTGCAGAAATAAGACCCTAAATGAGAGCATGTGACTTCAAATCCTATAGTCTTTATTCAGTTTCAATACATTGTCATTTTAAGCATAAGGTAGCTCTATGGTAAACTATGATATTAAAAGTTTTATTTATTATACTACTGTTGGTAAATACTGTATATATGATATTAAAAGACCTGAGTATAAAATATCTGTGAATCAGCTAAAACACCATTTGACTGCAATTAATAAGTTATACACTTTGCCTATCCAATTATACTTAGACTAGTCATTAGATGGAAGTAAAGAAGCTGCTTAAATTAAACAGTCTATTTCTCTGAGTTAAATAATTACTATAGCAGGAATACATGTAGATGGCATTGATTGTGATTCAAGATATAATATTCCTAGAAATATGGAGAGGATAAACCCTTATGCCAAATGATTCTTTAAGACAGAAGAAGACAATTGATATTCACTTTATAAAAACTATGTGATGGGCACTATGTCAGAGATGTCCTATCCCCTAATATTAACAGATATCTCTAAGTTTTTGATATTCACCTTTGTAGACTGGGAAAAACAGAGCTCATGCAAGTTACATTTGTCTTGCCTGATGGTCACGCTATTTCTACAACAGATAAGATTTCAGAGATAAAACAAGAGTGGCAGAAATTAATGATGATTTGAGAAACAGAAAAGAAGCTGAACATCATATATAAGAGCTAGCGTCAGAGATTTTTAAAAGAAGCTACAAGAGACAGACAGAAGTGCTAAAATGTTTAGAGTGGACAAGACAGATCTATAATTACAGTGTCTACCCAGTCCTAATGGGAAGCCAGCTCTCAGGGGTTGTGGGACTCCAACATAAGGGCTTCCCATCTCTCCATCCCGTCCATGTTTTCTGTTCTATCTTACTTTCTGAGAAATAACTTTCCCTGATTTTGGTTCCCTTATATCTGCTACACTTGAAAATATCATTCTAGGGGCACCTGGCTGGCTCAGTCGGTTAAGCGTCTACACTCAGCTCAGGTCATGACCCCCGGGCATTGGGCTCCCTGCCCAAAGGAGAATCTGCTTCTTCCTCTGCCACTGCCCCTACCCCTGCTCAGGTTTTTTTTCTCTCTCTTTCAAATAAATAAATAAAATCTTAGGGAAAAAAAAAAAAGAAACTATCATTCCATTATAGAAAAATCTCTGTATTAAAATAAAAGTTCCTAGAGAATTAAAAATAAGCAACTGGTTTTATGAAATTGAGCAGGTCTCACTAAAATCTAAGGAGCAGTTTCTGCAACTACAACTGACTAAATAATTTTATCTCTTGAATTCTGTGTCTTGTAGGTATGCCAGTCAGTACTGTGTATTAATGAGTATGCCGACTAATTGAAATTTTAAACTTCCAAATTAAATTTAATAATTAAATATCACTATATTTAATTTAATTTAATAATTAAATATCACTATATTAACACCTTGAACCTACTTCCTTGTTTTAATGGGAACTAGAAATGAGATTTCCAAATGTTTTCTTCTATCATTTAAGAAGAATGAATTATTTTATTTATGCTTAAATAATATCTCAGATAATAAATTTAACAAAATGTCAAATATATATTTGAAAAAGAAAAAATGTGTTAGAAATAACCAATTCATCCCAATGGATATTTGAATCCCTTGTTAGGAGAGGGCAGAAACTAGTAAAAAGTCAAACTCTATGTTAAGTGGGAGAAAATCGTAAGGTAGTGTTTTAGTTTATCTCCTTTATTATTAAAATATATACCAACATGCTTTTGAAGTATCTGAAATAATAACCTGTTTCTGCATATCTAGCCTACAGGGAAGAGAACACTTTGCTTTCTGTTAGAACAAGAGTCTTACCATTTATCAATCTCCAACATCTAGACAGGAGTCATTCAAAAAACATGGACGTGTCCAGAAGTCAATGAGATCGGGGGAAGCAATGAGAACAAAAAGATAAAGCACAACTATTAGAGGAGACTCATGGATTATGAATAAAACAACACAAAGAACACTTGAGAATATCCAAATGACAATCTTCTGAACTCAGACAAAAGACTTTCAAGAGATATAAACTTGATTTCCCAACTTAATATTTAGAAGATGACTTAAAGAGAGCAAAATAATGATTATATATGGGTTTATAGTCCAAAAGATCAAGTTCCGGGAACGTCTCAGAGGAGAGAGCCAAAGAATGAAGAAATGGGAAAAAATAAGGGAAAAAAAATAAGAACCAGAGCCTAGGTCCAAGATATAATAGAAATTCCAGAAGGAGAAATAATATAAGTAGCAAAAATTAAACAAATAATGGATATAATAATAGAAAATATTTCTATTACATTAATAATAAAATAAGAGTATTAACAAATTCCAGGTCATCTTAATGAGAAAGTACGTAAGGCATGATCCTAGTTATTCCTGAAATTTAAGGATGAAGGGAAATTTTTATAAGCTTCAGGTAGAAAGAAAAAGTTACACACTAAGGAAAAGTCAAATTGGCCTTACATTTCTTAACTGCACAATGTAAATTAAGGACTATGGAATGACATATACAGACCACAGAGATATGGGACTGAAACCCAAGAAACCATACTATAATCAGTGCAGAATATATCATCCACACACCTACTTCAGGAAAATATTTAAGAAGAGCCTCTATCCAAAAACAGGAACAGGAGACCAGGAACAGAAAAATATCTAAATACTAAGGGCGTTGGTGTCATGGAGTGTCCCCAAATGTAATGCTTTAGTTACAGTTTTTCAACTGGGAATCCTGTTCTCAAACTGTACACCTTTGAATCTAAAGAGACAATCTGCCCACCACAGTTCCAACACACAATGGTGAAACAAGCAGAGTACAAGTAATATACACATTCCGGCTCAAAAATGGACTCAAAAAGACACACAAAATCAGGGGTCCTTAACAATTCTGAAACTCAAATGGGAAATTTGGGGCATTCTTGGATTAGTTCTCAAGGTCAAGGAATGCTTCTCTATGATTCTTGGTTCTTCTCTCTAGGCTCTTGGTTCCTCCGTGAGGAACAAAGAATCATCTTTACTTTTAAAGGTACCGCATTTTCTTGCAGCCGGGCTGTTCTCTCAGCCTGCTTCCTGCCAGTAGAAGACTGGGAGTCCCAGGGCATCTCCTTCTCAGTCTTTGCTTGATAATGCTTCTCACCTTTGCATCTTTTGAGAACTCTGTGGGTTTCCTGTGAATCTTTTTATTAGATCAAATCCAGAGCACTGCCATGAAAATTTGATCTAAAGATATAGCCAAAGATGTGACCATAAAATGATTGATTTCCTGAAATCTTAAAAAAACAAAACAAAACAAAACAAAAAAAACACAACATATCTTATAGTCCCACCTTTGGCTTTTATCTTTAGACCATATGTTCACAGTGGTGCCCAGGATTTATCTTTGTTCAGAAGTCATTTCGTCATTCTGGCATTGTTACTCTTTGGAGAGGCCAAGGATATTTAAAACCATCAATTCTTGAGTCCCCTGGGTGGCTCAGTAGTTTAAGCATGTGACTCTTCATTTCGGCTCAGGTCATGATCTCAGGGTCGGGAGATTGAACCCTGGGGCGGGTTCATCGCTCAGCGTGAAATCTGATTGAGATTCTCTCTCTTCCTCTGTCCCTCCCACTGTGCACGCACCCCTCCACCCCTGAAATAAATAAATAAATAAAATCTTAAAAACAAAAAACATCAGTTTTTGGCTCCTTTTTGTTTAATGATCCTCTCCTCAATTTATCCCTCTCCACCCGCATTTTACTAAGCAACAAGAAGAAGGCTGCATCACTGACACTTTGCTTGGAAATCTTATCTAGATGACACAGTTTAGTGGGTACATATTTTAATTTCCACAGAGCTGCAGGAACAGTTCAGCTAAGTTTCCTGCCTTCTCATAATCAAAGTGCTCCTTCCTCCAACTTCTAATAATATTTTCCTCACTTTATTGTAAGATCTCACTCACAGTGTCCTCGATGTCCAAAGTTTTGCAATCTGTCTCAAGGGTGCAAACCTTGAATCCCTCACTAGCATCCTTCTCATGGTCACTGATGGATTCCAAAGCCAGGCTTTGGAATTTTACAGTTTTTGGTATGGCAAGCACCTTATCTCCACATAGCAAAATGGATTTCAATTACACATTTATGCATAAAAAATACCCCAGAAGTTAGCATATGGAAAGATGAAAACAAACTTTTGTTATCTTACAGCGTTCATTATTTAGGAGCAACCAACAGCAGCTTAGATGGCTGGTTATTGCTCAGGGTCTCTTAGTGTAGGGCAGGGTGAAAGGCTTCACCGGGGAGCATCCCTGTCTGAGCTTCCTCACAGGCTGTTGGAAAGCCTCGGATGATCTTTCTCATTCACAGAGGTTTCTCCACAGAATTGCTTCATATTGTGGCAGCTAGCTTCCTCCAGAGCAAGCAATCCAATAAAGACCACCCATATTGAAGTTACAGTCTTTTTATAACCTAATTTAGAAAAGGCACTCCATCACTTCTGCCATTCTATTCCCTAGAAGTTAGTCAAAAAGGTCAGCCCACACTCAGAAGGAGAAATTCTAGGGGACGTTATGCCAAAACCTGAGGATCTTTGGGGGCCAGTTTAGAGGCTGTCTACTATAGTGATAAGATTATGAATGGTATGCTATTTTTGTGTGTGTAAGAAAAACAGAAATAGAAACACATATATATCTTTCCTTAAATCATCAAAATGAAACAATGTAAGGATAAAACGAAAACTAATAAAAATGGTTTCCAGAAAAGAGAGGTAGAAAATAGAGAGGAAGGGACAAAAGTCAGAACTCTATCTCTTCACGTGCCTTGTTTGGTAGGTCTGATTGTTGGAAACATGTAACTATTTTACATAATGAAAATCTCAAAGGAAAAGAAGCAATCCTTAAATATGAGATCTTTGTTTATATACTTCAACAGTAGTATCAACAGTAAATGAATTGGAGATATCCATAAAAACTGAGAATTTTTCTCTTTTGAAATATATTTCTAAAACAAAAGTATTTCATGTCCTTGTAACTGAAGAGCTTAGAATCAGTAGCAAGAATAATACCCTAGTAACCAGATTATGGGAACTGAATTTTATTTCCCATTAAAAAAACCAAAAGTTCCTAGGGGAAATAATGGATTCCAGGTCTAGAGCTGGAAATGTGCAAGATGAATCTGGATATCTTGTGATTGATCACAACAAAGCTATTAAGGTCCATGGGTACCTGATAAGAACACAAAATGTCAACTGAAGCAGCTCCTTCTGGTCAAAGATTGGGCAATTAAAATTCCAAAAAGAATAATGACTCTGATGGATTGAAATGTATCACATATACAGAACTCCATTTTTTTATTCTCTTTCTAACATAAGAGGGTGTCCTTTGTGTTTGCTAGAACACATTCAATATTTCTGAACAATGGTTGATAAGGGTTAAGAATCAATCATATTCCCTGCCTTTCCTATAAGGAATCGATTTCAAAACAATCCTATGGTTTTGAAAAATAATAGTTTATAAATTCAGGAATAAAATTAAATTAGAAAATGACAATTTTACAATCCCTAATGAAATAATGCATCAATGCAATGATCACCCAAGGCTGAAAAACCGTTAGGGAGACGTTTGGTGGGGAATTTTATAATGGATGTATCGGGCTGACAACACTTGAACCCTCTAATCAATGGAGCAGTCAGACATTTTGTTCTTCTTGATGTGATTTAGTTGAATATATACAGCACTTCTTATGGATTACTCTGGGGGAAAAAAAGAATGTACTCAAATATCTAAGTCACGTTACTAGTTAACAGGAAGTTTAAGGCTTAGGCAACTACAATAAATGATGCCATGAAGATACAATCAATTGTATATACACACACAATACGCACGCACATACACACACACACTGCTCTATCAGAAATTTAAGAATCTAAACTAACTGTAGGAGAATATTTAAATCATATCAGGGTGTTATAAAGACCTACATAAGTATATAAGCAAAGGCATAATCATTATATAATTATTTAAACCCAGATTTATGAAACCCTTAAGTAACTACTGAGATTATTATTGAGAAAATTAATCTCTGACTTCAAATACCTCATTTATAGAAACACATTACTGTATAAATGATGGAGAAAGTTAGTGGTCATGGAAATTACTATAGACCCAAACCAGTCTAGAAATGGTGTCTCTACAACTGAATGTCTGCCTCAGAGCCTCTGTTTCCTAATCTATTAAATGGCAAGTTTTTTGTTTATGGTTTTTTTTTTGTTTTTTTTTTTTGCTTAACACATGGCACTGCAAGAGGACTGAATGGAATAAGGTATTTAAAGCATCTGCAAATCTAAATCAGTCTTCACATAAAGAAATCATAACCATGTAGGATACGTAATCGCAACAAGTGAATGGAACAGACAACATGCCCGAGGTATTTCAAGGGGGGGGGGAATCACACCATGTCAATAGGGAGTTTATGCAAATTTTCTGGGAAGGTCAGAGTTTGAGCTTATTTATTCCAGAGTGACAGCTTAAGGGATCTTGCCAGGTTATTCTAAATATCTGCCTCAGCATCTGGTACTATGTGCGGTGGATAGTCCAAACAACTGTTTGTTACATAAATGAACGAAGAGGAAGAATATGCTGTTAAGGCAAGTTAGAGTGTCCGCTGAGTTGTATGGGCTCTAGATGAAGACTCCTAATAATGATGGTACAAAAATCACCTTTGGTTGGGGTAAGTGGCATGCTACTTTGTCCCTTAAGCTTTCATATTTTTCTTCCCTTCAATCAAGTAGTTTCCTTTCTCTCTTAAAATGATTATGTTCCCAAAAGGGCTAAGAAATTTTAACTGGAGGGACGCCTGAGTGGCTCAGTCGGTTGGGCGTCTGCCTTCGGCTCAGATCATGATCCCAGGGTCTTGGGATCAAGTCCGCATCGGGCTCCCTGCTCTGCAGGGAGCCTGCTTCTCCCTCTGCCTCTGTCTCTCTCTCTGTCTCTCATGAATAAATAAATAAAATCTTTAAAAAAAAAAAAAAGAAAGAAATTTTAACTGGAAACATGGGAAGATACTGCTCGCTATGGTAAGCAAGAAAAGAAATAAACATAATCTTTTGAACTTTTATCAAATTTAAACTCTTTATAAATGAACGAGTCATTTATAAAATTTTCAATCTTTATACATTTTTTTTTTCTTAAAAACATCCTGACCTGCTAGGCACTAAATAGTCTTGCCTATAGCAAAAACCCATACATTGCCTCCAGCTAAAATTCAATACTCCCTATTTCTCCTTGCATCTTATAAACATGATATAATTTTTAAATTAAAATTTCTTTACACTAGGGAATAGCCTACTTCTGAATGTCATGAGTTCCTGCGTTAAGGGGGGGGGGAGTTCTCCATTGTTTTGATTTTACAAGTTGAACATTTCAATGGGTCATTCGCATCCACCAGTAGTAGCTTTGGTCTCCATTCCGCCTGGGAGATGAAAAGCCAGGACCCACTCTTAGGCCTAGTTAACTGAAACGCGTGCATAAATCAGTCCACTCCGGTCCTTCTCGCTGCTGCTTCGCGAGAGGACGTCGGCGAAGGGCTGCCTCGCCTGACGGCTCCAGTCTCCTCAGCAGCAGAGGGACTAGACACATGCGCACCGTTGGTCTCTTTGTGTGCACCAGGAAGGGCTCGGCGTTGATTTACACTTCCTGATGGGGCAAGGACCTGGAACGCGAACGTGTGCTTAGGGACAAAAATGCACGTACGCAAGGCCACTGAAATAAACACTTGTCTCGCTCCAGTTTGCCTTTGCCTCTTTGGGAGCATCCCCACCGCCCTTTCCCCGGTGTCCAGCTGGGGAGCGGACACTGAGCCCCGGAATGAGGAGCCGTGTCCTCTGGGATCCCACACCCGGGAGGGCGATGCGGGCACCGGGAGCCGGGGGGGCAGGACCCTGGACCCGGCGCGCGGGAGGAGCTCCCCGCCCGGGCCGCGAGGGACGGAGCGCGTCCTGCGAGCCTCTCCGAGCGCAGCCCCCCGGCGGGCCGGGGGGCGGGAGCCGGGCGGGCACCTGGGCCCGCCCCCCGTCGCCTGCCCCTCCCCCGCGCCGGGCCGCCGCGCGGGTGCGCCCCGGCCAGCTGTGCGCCGCCGAGCG
>NW_023270854.1:8073023-8135079 GCF_011800145.1 Mirounga leonina | reverse complement strand
GGCGCCCGCGGCTGGCGGCGGCGCGGGCCCGGCGCTCGGCTCGCGGCTCGCGGCGGGGGGCGGAGGTGAGGACCGGAACGAGGAGGGCGGCGCTGCTCGCGGCGCCGGGCCGCGTCCCCTGTCCGCGGCCGCCCTGCCACCAGCCCGCGTCCCCGCCGGCGGGGGCTCGGGGGCCCGGGCGGCGGCGCGGCTGTGGCGGCGACGGGCTGGATGCGAGACCTGCGCGGACCCGGCGGCGCACGGCGGCTCTCGACTCTGGGAAGCCCATCGCGGAGGGGACGAGCCCGAACGTGCTGGCCATGGCCTCCAACTTTAACGACATAGTCAAGCAGGGCTACGTGAAAATCCGCAGCAGGAAGCTGGGGGTGAGTGGCTCCCCGGGCTCTCTCCTTCCCCTGCTCGCGTTTGCGCGGCTGGCTGTTGTGGGGGGCGTGGGGGCGGGGAGAGGCGACACGCGCGGGCAAAGAGGGACCCGGCCCTTTCGCAGACAGCCCGCTTGTTGCTCGGCCGGCGTGGGGCCCGCACGTGCCTCGGGGGGTTCTGCACACGAGTTGAGGGTTCCGGGAGGGCCCGGGTCCCCATCGTCTTGTGCGCGGTGCTGGCTTGGACCAGACTGAGAAGTCATGTAGACGGAAGGTATCGCCAGTTTTGAGATGAATGTGCCTCGGAGGCGTTTTATATATAGTGCTAAGCACAGTGGTCTGCTCTCGAAAGTGTGCGCCTTTCGGGGAGAATTGCTCGGTGTGCGGGAGGTGGGCAGGCGCTCCGGTGTGTGTATTTGCAATCACCATTTTCTAACCCCGCTCCCAAGCCCATTTCGAAATTCTCTTTTGATGCCCTCCCAGCGCCGCGCGTCCCCGCCGGCGACTGCCAGCGACTTCAGTGCGCCCCGAGCAGTTGCCCCAGTGGCAGGCTCGCTGGCCGCGTGCGCGCCCGGACAGGTGCACCTGCGCCCGTGTGCAGGCAGGTGTGTGCTCGCCGCCGCGGACACGGCAGGCTTTGCGACCCCAAAGTTCATGGAGACCTTGCCGTAGTTCTTTCGTGGAAGATAGTCTGCCTGACTTGGGAGAGAAACAGTGTAGGCCCCCGGGGGTTCAGAAGTTCTCTAGTGACCGGACGAGGAGGTAAGAGAGACGCGCTGGCGGTCTCGGAGGACCTGGCTGTGCAGCGGAGAGGCAGGAGGCGAGGGGCGGGCGCTTGGAAACACAGCTGCCCCGCTGGGCGGCCCCGGGGAGCGTGGGGGCGACGCGCAGGGGGGCGCGGTGGCGGCAGTGGGGCCCGCGCGCGCGACGGGTGCTGGGCAGCCTGGGCAACCGAGAACGACCCTGGCCGGCAGGTCCAGAGCAGGAAGGGCAGCTCGGCGTGGGGGCGAAAGTGCCCCTTCCCGAATTCCCTGGATGTTTCTCTGCCTCACCGTTCTCAGAGTTCCAGTTCTGCGAAGCTCCGGGATCCTGGGGCAGAGCGGCCGCGAACAAGAACATTCCCCGCGTTCCCTGCTGACTGGATGAATCCTCCAACTTGGAAAGAAAAGGAGGGAGAAGTGCGTTTATTTTCTCACTCAGAAAGAAAGAAAGAAAAATGGGGCTAAATGTAGCGCTAGAAAATTGAACGAAGGTAGGGCAGAACCCCTAAAGCCCCTAAAAGAGGAAGGGTCCCTACGCACCCAGAGGTCGCCGTGTCAGGAGTTGGTGGACGCAGGTGTGGGCGGCGGGAGGAAGGGAAAAGGCAGACTTGTCTGTTTTGCGCTGCCTCGGCTGGGCTTCACTTTGAAGGTGAGGACTGCACCCCGAGGAGCCGAGAGGCCCACCCTCTGGAACTTCAGCAGCTCCGTAGCAGCGGGGAGGAGAGGACCCGGTGAGCGCGAAGCCGCCCACCTCGCGGCCCGGCGCCTCCGCGCCCGCCGCGCGCCCTCGCAGGGCCGGAGAGCACGCGCGCGGCGCAGCCCCTCGGCCGCGGGTCCAGGGCTGCTCTTGGGCAGAAAATTGCGCCTCGTGCTTTTCCGGCGAGGTAAGGAAGAACCCACGTGTAAAGCCGCCGCTGTCCAGGAGGCTGAGGGCATCTCTCAGCCGGGACGCGCTGCTCAGATCTGTCACCCGCGCTGCCCAAGCAAGAAAGAGCTGGAGGGGAGGACCGCTTCAGGCACTTGACCTATGAAGCCCTTTGCTCTCGCACCGGGTGCTTGCTCATCCTTCTCGCTCCTTCGGTCGTCTTGCAATCTCAGTCGTGTCGGGCACCTCAGACGTTACAAGCTAGTGGATGATTCAGGTCCCCCGGGGAGATGTGTATCTGCTTCCACAGAGTCATTGTGTACGTGAGAATGAGACTGAGCAATGCAACCCTGGGAACCCCCGCTCCTTGCGCTGTTGGTCCTGGGGTCTGTAGGATTCCTCTCCCGTCCCCAGCTTTCCAGGATTTCATACAACAAAAACTGAATATGGCACCTAGTTAAAATATAGGATCCAAGGAAAGAGCATTGCCTGCTTCTTGGCTAATCATGGTGTTAACAGCCTTTGAAATGTCCTTTTAAAACACCATTCCTCCTAAAGATGTGTGCAAATGTATTTGCAATCCCAAGGCGTCTGTCTCTTTCCATACTCACCGTTTAGAGATATATGCCTTTGTAAAGGACACCCTTCAGAGAAAATAAAAGCATGTTTCCGTATAGATTAATTTTATGTGTAGATTAATTTTGTCTTCCATTTCTACAACTTCAGAGTTTGGTGTTGAGACAGTTTTGTTTTGTTTTAATATTAAATTGAAATATTAAGCTAAACTAACCTTGATTATTTTGAAGAATTTTAATTATCAAAAAGAACTTTAGAGACTTTCTATTCAGAATATTCTACTATTCAGAAGGGTGACTTCACATGACACAACTTCATCTACATGTTTCTGTGAAGCTGAATAAGTAAGTGGGTCTCATTAGATAGTAAAACTTTAAGCAAGTAAGGGGTGCCGTACACGTGAAAAGTCATATCCCAAATCATAGAAACATGATCTATCTAAATATTAAAACTTCATTTTCATAGTTAATAGTACATAATACTAATTTTGTGGACTCGGAACTATGGATTTTTCCAAATAAAATATGGATTTTTCCAAATAAAATAATTTTAATTCAGAAGACACATAATGATTCTTCTATGGTTTATGTTCAGAACTAAATATCAAAATAAAAATTCTAATGAAATATGCACAGGTATTTGATTTATCATGTACAGAACTCATGCTTTCAAAAACCAAATTTTATAATATTCTAAAGGGGGAAAAAAAACCCTGGGCATGAGGCCAGTGGTATCAGAGATTATTATGACGTGAAAATATATTTTGAGATGAAATGTTCTACCATACCCTTTACTCCTTAAAAGTTAGTCTTCCCTATTGTCCTGAAGGAGGGCAGAAAAGTGCCACTTGCCCTTTGGGCTGGGGGACAACCCTGATGAAGGTGCTTCCAGGTTTAAGTGGTTGAAACAGCCCTTGCCAGTCTTCTTAGGGAATCTAGTGCTACCTGTTGAGGACGCTTCTTTAGCCAGTTATTTGGGCGAAGTAGTAAGTGTTAAACAATGTTTAGAATGTTTGCTTTGAAATTTGTCTTGACACATTAATCAGCCTGTCTTTTATTCAGGAAAATAATTTTGAAAAAAAATAGTAGTATCCTGGATTTTACCCTTGTCCTTTAAAAATATGTGACATGACTGTTACAGTCATTTCTTCATAGTCTGTGTTAATTTTTCATTATAACATGTCACTGTTTCTATAGATATACTGTTTTCCTTTTGCTTGATTTAAAAGCCCTTACAATAATTCAGTTCCTTTTGCCATCTTATCTGTTGCATGATTGGTATAATTCACAAGGTACCATGGTAGTCAGTATTTTGTTTTTAACAAAGGGTTACTTCAAACACTAATTAAAAAAAAAAAAAAAAGCAAAAGCATGTTGGTCAAAATTGCTTATCTCGGGGCACCTGGGTGGCTCAGTTGGTTAGGCGACTGCCGTCGGCTCAGGTCATGATCCTGGAGTCCTGAAATCGAGTCCCACAACGGGCTCCCTGCTCAGCGGGGAGTCTGCTTCTCCCTCTGACCCTCCGCCCCTCATGCTCTCTCTCTCTATCTCATTCTCTCTCTCAAATAAATAAATAGTCTTTAAAAAAAATTGTTTATCTCTTAGCCTTTATTATCTGTTTCCTTCTGAACACTGATAGGTTAAATTTAGTCAGCAAGGCATATGTTGTAAAATATCCAACGTATTCTTGGTTTGCAGATAAACTAAGAACTCAACCACTGAAACCATTACTAGAACTTTATACATGGCTATTGACTCTATAATGCAGCAAAGGTAAATGCAGCATATCATCATCATCACTAGCATTAACCTCACTGTATAAATTCCAGACTGCCATAGTATGACTAATTCTAGACTCAGCCCTCACATCATTGTTTTTAAGGAATTCTGTTCCAATATAGCAGTGTGAATATTCACAGGCACATTGTACACAAATAGTATTTTACACAAATTGTTTTCTCTTTCTTTCTCAAAGTCAGGTGAAGGATTTGTATTGGTTTGTGTGGGTATCAAAGGAATGTCTCAAGATACAGTTGACGTTTGCACTTCAACAAATGATCAAATAAGTATGGAGCATCTATTGTTTATCAGGTGGGGTGTGTGTGTGAGACAGAGAGAGAGAGACTGTGAATGTCCCAGAGTCATGTTGTATTGTCAGGGTTAATAACAATAAATACCTCCTACATCACTACTACTCATAGTACATTAGGCCAGTAATAGTCACTTTACCCCAACCTGGCTGTAAGGGAAGCAGGGAAATGTAGAAGATCACATTTGGAGTATGTGATGAGCCCCAACTTTATGAGCTGAACATCTATTCAGGAAATGAGAAATCATTTGCATAATCTCCATTTGTTTCAACAACTTACTGTGGATTCATCTACATCTTGCCCTCTCTCCCTCCTTTTTTTTGTTTTTGTTTTTTCTCCCTCCTTGATTAGAACCTTGAGACACTTCCATCCCTGGCTTGATGACTCTTGATCTTCTTCTTATAAATTCTTTGGGTTTTCCTGTCCTTCCACAAACAGCTTTCTTCTGATGATGGAAGAGAGTAGTTTTTCATGAGAGAGATTTATGAAAATTTACCCCTTTACAGAAGCTCATTCATTAATATATATGGGAATTTTTGTGTGTGCATTTGCATATTTTTGGTTGATTAGAGCAATTAAAAATTTCTCTGGTTTCCCAAATATCTAGAAAGTATTTTACGAAGAGTGATTTTATCTTGTATGACATGCATTACCAGTTTACCAGGAATTAGATGCATTAAATATATTTAAGATAAAACATATAAATAATGATTTTGACCGTTCAAAAGTTCAAAAGAACTCTCAGGATCATTACTTCAGCTATGAATTCCTAAATCTATGGATTTAAAACAGGGAAGTTGTATTGGGTGTACTTAATCTTTTCTCTTTCTAGAATATTCTGTATCCTGGACATTGCTTTCTGAAAAGGATCCATTATATCCATGGTTATTTATCATTTATCTCTTTCTTATTAAATATATAATTTAGAATATATGAAAAGTAATTATTTTAGCTATTTTTATTTTTGATTTTTGTTTATGGTGACTATTATGTATGTGTTTAACACTGTTAAACATTCCACTTAATTATTAATAATAACCCATGTGAGTTATACTGAGTAGGACTATTAAGTATTCATGTGTTTGGTCTGTTTCTAATTACATCCACTTCATTTTAGAAACTATACAAAGATAAAAAGCAAGCAATACTAACAAAATAAAAATTACCTGTTTTCCCACTATCTAATGATCTTTTCTAGATTTCTTAAATTTTGAAGTTTTAGCTTTAAGGAAAAAATAATTCTATCAAATGGGACAAACTAGTTAAAAGAGAAAATACTATAATTTCTTTACTTCAGTTTTATTGCTTTTGTCACGTGACTCATAGTATTTTCTTTTCTTCTTCAAGCTCTAGTAACTTTGTCCAAAGAGCTCAAGAATGTAGGTAGAGAACATTTTCATTAACTTTCTGCATAAATCTCCACTGGTTTTATTTTAGGATACAGAACAGGATTATCCTTTGAGTACTTCCTTTTTGTTTTTTAAGATTTTATTTATTTATTTGACAGAGAGATAGAGAGCACAAGTAGGCAGAGAAGCAGGCAGAAGGAGAGGGAGAAGCAGGCTCCTCGCAGAGCAGGGAGCCCGATGCGGGACTCGATCCCAGGACTCTGGGATCATGACCTGAGCCGAAGGCAGCCGCTTAACTGACTGAGCCACCCAGGCGCCCCTGAGTACTTCCTTTTTATATTATAACACTACTCCTTAATGAGAGTATTGCACCTGTCAGTCAAATTGAATGGAATAAGGAATGATATTTTGTTATAAGTAGAGAACAGAATCTCATTTAATAAAGAAATGTTCTCATGTTGTTTGAAATAAATGGTGGTTGTAATACTTGAACATGTGCAAAGTATTTCTCCTGTTATTGTACTAAATTCATTGTAAGATTGTCTAATATTTTGGCTTAATAGTAAAATGACTGAGAGGACAAACACTTTGAAGTTTGATTTGAGGCTTCATAATAGTAACATAATCATTTTGCATTTTGGTGTACCATGCATTTTACAGCTTATAAAGAATTTCCACATGTATTATCTTACATAATTTTCCCAGGATGCTTTTGAAAGTATATTTAATTTTACCTTTTATACATAAACTCAAATCCAAAAGAAGTAAAGGGAATCAGCCAGAGTTACAGAGAGACAGATTGGGTTTGTGTGTGGATGTGTATACTCAAATCTAGGTATCCTAACTTGAGGTGCAGTATTATAAATACAATGCAACAGTTTCCATTTCCTAAAATATGTAGGCAGGGAGCAACACAGCTATGTGTACTATTCAAAGTAAATGTGTTTTCTTCAGCTGGTTACTTAGTGTAAAGCTAATATTATCATTCACTTGACTCAACCATAAGTTATTTACATTGCAGATGAACGTGCTACTGGCAGGTGAGAGGTGGTGGAAATGGCTGAAGGTGATCAAAAGACAAAAAGACTTCCAGTTGTAAGCTAAATAAGTTCTGGAGAGGGAATGTAGAGCATGGTGACTACAGCTAACAATACAGTATTGTATTTTTTAAAGTTCCTAGGAGAGTAGATCTTAAAAGTTCTCCTCGCAAGAAAAAAAGTTGTACCTAGGTGAGGTGATGGATGTTAACTAACCTTACTGTGGTGATCATTTCATAATGTACACATATATCAAATCATTATGTTGTACACCTTAAACTTATACGATGTAATATATCAATTACCTCTCAATAAAACTGGAAAAAAGTGTTACTTAGTGAGAGAATTTATGCCACAATAAGGAGATACTATGCAGATATTTTTCCAGGCCACTTTGAATGGACGTGATTTCATTTTCATGTACCATCTAAAAACTGGCTAATTTCTCCTTTTAAGAATGGAGAACAAGCTCCAAAATGCAGCTGATATCACCTGTGTAGACTTTAAAATGTTTTTTTATTTATTTTAAAGATTTTATTCATTTATTTGAGAAAAAGACATTGCTACCCAAATCCAGACACACTGGGCCGTGCTGAACCAGACCATGACCTCTGTCTGCGAGGCTTGGTTGTTTATTTGTTGTGTTGCTTGCTACTTTTAAGGGGAAGGAATTGAAATAGATACACTTAAATGACGTTCCCATTTTTTTTTTTTTTAGTTCTCTTATTTTAAAAATGTCTATATGCCATTCTGTTACTTACATGTAGGTATTTATATAAGATATATAACATGGGTAAGCATGTGCAATTGTTTTTCTCCTCATGATTTTTTCCTTGTAAACATGAAATTAGTTTTCTTGGACCATTCAGTATCCTTTAAAATATGTATATGTGTGCGTGTGTGTATGTGTGTGCATACATAGATAGATACATAGATACATGCATACATACACATGTGTTATATATTAAATAGAATGGTATATATTCCCAAATGACATCTAAGCCCTCACACTGAATTATATACAAATATAATAGGAAGGTTAACAGGAGAAGAAAATGTACATAAAATGTCTTAATAGCATACAAGTTAAGTTTTTATTATATAAATTATTACATGTTCACTTTATTCTTTGAAAAAAATTTTAATATTAGTCTAAAATTGAAATTTAGGATGTCTTTCAAAAACTATGGATTTTAAAGGTTCGCAACCAGTAAGAGAAAATTCTTTATCTCTGTTTACATAATCCTAGTGAAATTTCTAACATCGTATTCAAGAAAAGGAATGAAAGCATACTTTTTACATATTTGAACTTGCCTTGAAAAGTATGCCTTCTCATTTAACTTACTAGGAAATAGGAATACGTCTCCCTGAATGTTTTAAGGGCCCTGGGGCTGTGCTGTAGAAAGCATCCATGTCATCATTTTCCTGATGCTTTTATAGACTTCATTACACTTTGGAATCTTTAAGTATTTGTTCTGTAAGTCTTCTAAACAAAAGCACATCTAGTGCCAAATCATGATGCTGAGTTTAACTGGAAGCTACCCAATTATGTATAAGTATGAAATGTGTTTTTCTGTACATTTAAAGTAACAGCTATTTAAAACTCTGACGACTGCTTAACACACATACTGTTGCTTTCTGATACTTTACATGATTATCTAAATTACTTAGACCTCTATTTAAAGTGATCCTCAGTTATGACTGCTTTGGAGTTACTTACAGAGCTTGCGCTTTTCCTCATTGATTTGGTCTAGCTGGGTTTTGAGCATGGATATGCTTTTGAAGTCCCCCCAGGGGCTTTTACTGTGGTGCTATGGTTGATAATCATTATCATACAGTGAGGATTTGGGGAGAAATAAGGAAAATATGAGATCTGTTAGGCCACTGTAAACTACTAAAAACACTGTCATTAGTGCTGAGACTTATGAATTGGCATTCCCGAAATATAAAGTTAGTTATCCAGTAAATCAGTCACGTAATGCTAATTACTGACAGTCTATAAGCCTTTATAATGTGAATACAAAAATGATAAAGTAGAAATTTCTTCGAGGGACAGAAATTCACTTCTAAAACAATGTGGTGGACATAACTCAAAATTTTCTAAAAACTCTGGATCATTCTTTCTGTCAGTCATATTGATGCTCAGCTGAGGCTTCTGCTATTAATATGGCTACTCACGAAAGACTTCCTTCTTTACTTTGTGTATTCTAATCTAAGTAATTGCAATACCATGGCAGTTTAAATTGTACTTCATTTAAAACTCAGTAAGTTCTGAATGGTGCTGTTTTTCTTATTGGAGATTCAGTGCTTCAGACTATTAAAGAAAAGAAACCTATATCTTAGAGTCTATTTTATATTCTTCATAGATCTGGGTTTATGGTTATGTGAGGCAGTCACTGCTATGTAGCACCTCATTTTTGGTGTCTCAGAGGTTTCTTTTGTTCTGTCTTTTGTTCGTTGTCTCCTACTTGAGGAGACAGAGCATGAGTGGATGGGTGGGAGAGAGAATTGGGACAATATATGGCAAAAACCTACTGAGTACACATAGACAGTATGTACTTTATGGCTTGCTGAGAAAGTAACACCAAGCTGAGAAATCATGAATAAAGAAGGCTTTGTTGTGAGTTCCATGCAGAAGAAATAGCATACCTATATAATGATATGTGCCTGGATGGGTGAGTAGCATTGAGGTAAAGGCCCAGAATAAAGGGCTTATAATGTTCTAAGATCCCACAAAGTCACTGATGTATTTCATAAAAAGGGTTAATGTTCATTCTCAACTTAGCAACATCCCTGAATCTTGAGTGCATAGAATTCATTGTAGTAAAGTAGTATTTGGGCAAGAAGACCAATGAGCGGTGAGTATTATTATCCAAGAAAGGCCTTTCTCCTTGTAGTAGCTAGCCGTAATTGAGAATCACTGACATAGAAGTATTTTTTTTTTCTTGCACTGCAAAGAAGTCTTCTAACAATCACTGTTTGCAATGAGAAGTTAGCTGTCTTATTGTCACCTTTTGAAAATCATTAGACTTTTCCCCTCTGCCTACATTGAATGCCCTCATTTTCTGGTTTTCAGGAATTTTGCTATGCTATGTGTAAATGTAGTTTTAATTCTATTTATTATTCTTGGGTTTATCGTGCTTCTGGATTTTGTGGCTTGATATGTTTCTTCAGTTCTGAAAAATTATTTGCTGTTTCCCCTTCTGTCATATCAATTCTGTCCATTCTTTTCTCTCCTTCCTTATTCATATGCTAGATAACTTATACTGTATTTTCTGTGCTTTTGTGCTTTTTTCTTTTTCATTCTTTTGTCACTCGAAGCTTCAGGATATTTTCTTCAGGATATTTCTTCTCATTTCACTAATTTTCTACTCAACTGAGAATAATCTACTGTTAAATTTATTCATTGTATTCAGTTTAATTTATTTTTTCAGGTCTACAGTTTTCAGTTGATCCTGTTTTCTTAGAACGTCCTAAAGAAATAAATTCTCAGTTTTATCTTTGGTAGGCTTCAATACCTTCAAGTAGATGACTTTTGTATTTGTCCAGCTTTTCTAGTTGTCAACATGCAGGCTTCCCTGAGTTACCTAGTACACCACTAACAGGAATGGAACATCCTCAGCTGGTTGAACTTTGTAGTGATTTCTTTGTGGGGAAACCGAGGCCTTGTGGTCCTCCAGAACTCCACTGAGAGCCAAGAGAGTTAGTTGGCTGTAGCTCTTCCTTAGTGGTGAGCCCCTCTTTCTGTGGTAATTTTGTCTTTGGAAATTTTCAAACAGGTTATCTATCTCTGGAGGAGAACTAGAGTTCTAGTGAAATTGAAAAAGAATGAAGGTATTTGAGTGATAGGACTAAACATGACTACCCCAGGTAGTGTGTGTGTGTGTGTGTGTGTGTGTGTGTAACCTGCCTCTGCATAAAAATGGGAGGGGGGAATGAAGCAGTTAGAAGGCTCCTCTAGATCTAGAACTAATGATGTAATGTATGGGGATTAACATAAGAATAAAAAAATAAAAAAATAAAAAAAAAGAAGGCTCCTCTAGGATTTGACTTAATGAACAAGGCCAAATATTTCTGTCCCTTTCAGCAGTGGTTTTTTAACCTGGGCACATATTACAATCACAGGAGATGGTTTTTAGTGTTGTTGGGTTTTTTGTTTTTTTAATGACAAGTTCTGCTTCCAGAGATTCTTATTTAGTTGATCTCTAGGCAATAGAATTGTTTGTTCATTTGTGTTTGTTTCATTTGGTATTAATCTACCCAAGGGATTCTACAATAAATGACATACTTTTCACCAGAAAAGAATTCAGGACAAGTTGTTTATCACTATATATTACCACAGAACCCTACTGAACTAGAATAAATTGGTATAGTATGCCTCTGTAAGTGGTTAAATGAATTAACAATATGAATCAGATATTCATCATTTAGTTTTTTATCCAGCTTTTCAGTCTTTTTTCCATATATTTAGACAGCATCCCCCTAATATCAATATTATGGATGTTGAAGATAAGAAATAATACCTCACATTATAGAAGATGAAATTCCAAAATATTCTTTCCTCGTATCTTTTGCTGTTAGGGCATGAGAAATGAGCTAGGTGTTATCAATTACATGACCAGACGTTGAGTTAGTGATAAAAAAGGCAACCCAGGACAGGGATCTTCACAAGGGACAACAGAGTAATTGTTTCCATTGGATTGATTTATTGATGCAAAATTATAAGCAATGTAAACTGTTGTACCTACTGTCCAAAAGCAATAGCCTCATCAAGAAGCCTAATGATTTAAGAGATCACTTATTATTGTGTTTAGGCTTGAACCTGGTTCTCCAGCCCTCTATTCCTAATTTGAAGTAATGAAATATTTAATATATTTCCTTCTATCTAAATCAGCGAGTGTCAACTTCTGTTACCACTGATAGCAACTAATACCTCTGACAGATAAAATGGCATTATTGGAAGTGACCCAATTAAATCTTAGAATACACTTAAAATAATTAATTTTTAAAGTAATGGGTATGAAATGTCTTTCCTTACCAATATGTAAACCGTAGAATTCCTTTTCTATTGTAGTCATTGCTAGTTTGGACATTTAGCACATCATTAGTGAGTTATTCTGTTCACCCACGGAGAAATGTAGGAGCTTTGATGAAAGCATACATTCAGACCATATAATTTTTAATTTTTAATGTTTGCTTTTAAAAGAGGGACGCACACAAATGTACCCAGTGAATTTTTGACAGAAGTGCAAAAGCAAAACAGTGAAGGAAGGATACCTTTTCAACAAATGTTGCTGGGGTAGTTGGACATCCCTGGGCAAAGTAAGTGAACCCCAACACAAACCTCGCACCTTGTAACTCCAAATAGATCATAGACATAAGTGTAAAAAGTAAAACTACAGAATTTTTGACAAAATGTATAAGAAAATCTTTGGAAACTGGGTCCGGGCAAAGAGTTCTTGGACTTGACATCAAAAACATAAGCTGTAAAAGGAAAAATTGATCAATTAACCTCCTCAAAATTAAAAATGTTTGCTTTGTGAAAGAGCCCATTAAGAAGATGAAAAAAAATTGCTATAGACTGGGAGAAAATATTTACAAACTGTGTATCTCTAACAAAGAACTAGTATAAAAAAAAACTCTTAAAACTCTATGGTAAAATTTTAAAAAACAACAACAATTCAATTAGAAAATGGGCAAAAGACATGAACTGACACTTCACAGAAGTTGCTATGCAGATGGCAAATAACCAGATGAACAGATGTTCAGTATTATTAGCCATTAGGGAGATGCAAATTACAACCACCGTGAGCTATCAATACATACCTACTGGAAAGGCTAAAATAAAAAACAGTGACAACCCCAAATGCTGGCAAGAAGGCAGAAAAACTGGATCCCTTGTACATTGCTGTGGGAATATGAAATGAGGGTTCTGATACTCTTGAAAACAATTTGGCAGTTTCTTAAATAACTACCATACAACCCATCAACTGCAGTTCTTGGACATTTGTCCCAGAGACGTGAAAACTTTGTTCATGCACAGACCTATACACGAATGTTCATAGCGGCTTTATTGGAAACACCCCCAAACTGAAAACAAACCAGATGTCCATCACTGGGTGAATGGTTAAGTAAACTATAGTGTATGCATATCATGGGATACTGAGGGATCAAAAGGACTACACTTAACACGCACAATAATGAATCTCCAGATTATGTTGAGTGTGCGGGAAAAAAAAATCCCGAAAGGTTATAAACTGTGTGATTTCCTTTATGTAGTATTTTTGAGATACAAAATTGTGGAAGTGAAGAACAGGTTCGTAGTAGCCAGAGGTTATGGACAGGGAGGCAGGAGTGGGGTTTATGTGTGGCTGTGCTGATAAAAGGGCAGCGAAAGGCATCCCTGTGGTGAAGGAAACGTCCTGTATCTCGACTGTGTTCCTGTGGAGATCCCGGCTGTAATATTGGATTAGAGTTTTATCAGATGTTCCCATAGGGGAAAATTGAGTAAAGGCTCTGCAGGGTCACTCTATATTACTTCTTATAACTGCATGTGGAACTACAATTATCTCAAAATAAAAAGGTGTAATTAAAAAATGTAAGAGAGGTATCAAAATGTAGCCCTATTTTGCAAACAGGATAAGTGATCTTTTGGGGCCCAGTTATTATGGGAGTAGTTTAGAAAAATTGAAAGAACACAATCTTTAGCATCAATCAACCTGGATTTAATTACTAACTCTGCCAGTTAGAGCTGTGTAACCTGTGGGAACCTTCAAATACCTTTGAGGCTCACTTTTCTTATTTGTAAAATGGGTTATAAGACCTCATTATGTTTTGTTAACATTAAGTAGATAATATCTTACAAGATATGAAACAGTGCTTGGTCTAGGAGGTACAAAACCCTTGAAAGGACTTTTAAGCAGATGGCATAAGCTTCCTGGGACAGCCCTTTGAAAGGGAACACACATCCTTGCAGCTCTTCTGAACTGGGGTTCCCTGAGCAAAGAAAGCTTATTGTGAGTAATGCTGCAGTGAACATGGGAGCACAGGTATCTCTATGAGATTCTGATTTTAACTTCTTTGGATCTATATCCAGAGAAGGGATTGTTGGATCATATGGTATGTCTATTTTTAATTTCTTGAGGAACATCCATATTGTTTTCCATATTGGCTGCATCTGTTTGTATTCTAGCCGACAGTGCCCAAGGGTTTCTTTTTCTCCGCATCTACACCAACACTGGTTATCTTGTCTTTTTGATGAGAGCCATTTAACAGGTATGAAGTGTGAGGTGATACCTCATTGTAGTTTTGATTTGCATTTCCCTGATGATTAGAGGACCTTTTGTATACCTTTTGCCATTTGTATGTCTTCTTTGGAACACTGTCTATTTAAGTTCTCTGCTCATTTTTTAACTGTGTTGTTGGATTTTTTGCTATTGAGTTGTAGGAGTTCTTTGTGTATTTTGGATATTAACCCCTTATTAGATATATGTTTCACAAATATTTTCTCCAAGTCTACAGATTGCCTTTTAATTTTGTTGGTTTCTTTTGCTGTGCAGAAGCTTTAGTTTGATATAGTCTTCCTCTCTCTTTGAATTGTGAAGAATATAAATGTTGATCATTTTTCAGTTGCAATTTAGTGTTCTCTGTGAAATGAGGTTTATATAAGCTACATTTGCCCACAGGACACCTTAATTACTAGGAGCCAAGTGGTTTGAACACGCCATTGACTCCAGAAACAAACAACAGTGCAAAACCTCTGCCTTTGATTTTGAGCTCTAAATGAGCCACCTTGTCCAAATTTTAAAAAACATCATTACTTAGAAGAAGATAACATTCAGCAGTATTTCAGTGAAATTTCATTTTGTGTCTTCAGAAAAAGATCATTTGGCTACATTCCCATCCAAAAAATGTCATTAGCCATTTTGATGCTCAAGGTGATACCTAGTTGCAGCTCCTTTTGAAATGATAATAAAACTGTCCAGAATATAAAATAAATAAAATTCCAAATGAAGCATCTAAGAAGAAGTTTCAAATATTATGCTCTCTGCTGATAGGTTAATATCAATACCTGAATAGAACATGAAGGGGGGAACAATACAATGACTTTTAAAAAGGTAAACATAACAACAACTGAAGTATTTGGACATCCGTGAGTCATCTAGGATTCAGAATCAATGGTGAAAGAAATAATTCCTTTGCTATGCATTTTGAATCTGTAACATATTTAGTACATCTTTTCAATTAAAAATACCAAGGATTATTTATATATACTATGTATATATAAATTACCGTGAAATTTATCAAGGATGAAATGGTAAAAAGAGCCAAAAGAAAAATTGGTATGTGCCATACATAGGGGCTACAATGATAAATAAACCCTGATGCAGCCTGGCAAGAAAGAGGGCAGTCAATAAATCTTTGCTAAATTGTTAAATAAGTTCACATTCAGAACTGTGCTACCATGGTTTTGATTGGCATGTACAGGACTATGGGCAGTGCCTTCCTAGGCACTTTGTAATTATAGCCTTAGCAACCAATCGAATTGCAATACAAAGGCTGTAATTGGAAATATATCACCCCAAAGATGTTTTCTATCCTTCCTAAAATATGCTATTCGGTGCTTCATTTTTACAAAATATATTTCTTAACTTCCCCTAAAAATATTTTCTGAAAATTCTTTGGTAAAGCACTAAAATTTAGTTTCCTCTTAAGGAAGAATCCATATAACAGCAAAAAAACCCGAAGTGCATTAGTTTTTTGGAGGAAATAAGTTTTGGTTTAAAGGTTACCTAAATTAAAAAAAAAAAGCCCTGCAAAATTATCTTTAAATATATCTCTCATATTGTGATGTTCTATTTCAGTTGCTATTTTGACTATTTTTATGTATATATTTATTTTTAATATTGGTTGTGAACTTCCGAATAGTATAGAATTAGGACCATGTGTTAACTGTTTTCCACTTTCCATGAAGAATCATACCAACAACTTGTGTTTTTATAGTATTTTACAGCTTAAAACCTGCTTTTACATGTAATTCTCCATTGAAAGAGCACACTCCTCAGTGTGCAGGTCAGATATCATCTTCACTTTATATAGGAAGGCTGTGATTTAAAGGGATGTGGGATAACACAGCCTAAGTCTGAAGGCTCAGTTCTTCTACACAGATGTCTAGTACCTTCTCAGAATACCTGTTCTAATCACTGCACAAATTTTGATGACAATGTATTCCTCTGATATGGCATTCTTGACTAGGACATGGTATACTTTTTCTTAATAACCTAAAGTAATTATGAAGCTCCTATCTTCCCAATTTAATATCTCTGTTCCAGTGCTTCATTTCTGCTGAGTGTTGCAGTTCCTAATCTCAGAGGTAATGCATGAATGGTTCCTTAGATCTCTTTATCACTTTCCCTGTGATGTGTGCAATCTGCCAGCCTTGAAACCCTAAGATATATGCATGACTTGCAATGCTTTTGAGAATTAAGAAATTTTCTTACCAGCCTTTATTCTTTTAACATAAAGAAACATTACAGAAGTCGTCCTCTATGCAAAAGTATACACAGTCTGTAATAGGCTTTCTTCTATCTCATTGATGTTAATTTTTTATGACATGTGATTTTATGACCTACAGGGAGTTGATGGGTCCCCAAACTCCACCTACGATTACATTGTTTTTGTCTCTGAAACAACTCTGCACAGACCTCTGCCTCAGGAAAACCCAGTATTTCAGATGATTAACGTGATTTAAGCCTCAGCTCAAAGGTTCCAAGCTCTGAGCATCAACACACTATAGTGGAGAGAACAACCTTTGGTTGAGTCCATTGACTTTCTGGCTCTGTATCTCATCTATAAATTCACTGCTAAGTGCCAAAAGGCTATCCAGTAGGATTATCGTAACCTGTAAATAAGATGAAATATGTCACATGCCTGGCATATGGTAGACCCCACACTCTTTCACCTATTGGCACTGGTATTTCTAAACAACAAGCACTGATTTGACTTGCCAAATTAAGGAGTATCATCATTTTTGGGTATCTTATATTTAATATCACATCCTTGGGACACTTCTCTCTGCCTTGGGCAAAACACTTCTCTGGGTTTTATATCTGATACAAAGTGAGGAGGCGTGGTAGGACTTTAGTCCAGAGCAATTACTTGATTAAGGTGTTTTAGACGTATTCTCCTGCTAAATGACATGCATGGATTCGTGTCAGTGAAGGCATGGGAACCAGTGTGGAGTTTGCTAGGGTGATCGTATCTTGGCCACACCTGCATTGGGGCTGCCATGCTTCCTCACCTCTGGTGTTGGGCCTTCTGGTCTTTTGCCTGGTTAGCTCTCCTCTGTTATTTTAAAAAGATTTATTTATTTATTTTTAGAGAAGGGGAGGGGCAGAGGAAGAAGAGAGAATCTCCAGCAGACTCCCTGCTAAGCATGGAGCCTAATGCCAAAGGAGAGCATGACTTGAGCCAAAACCAAGAGTCCGTCGCTCAATCGACTGAACCACTGGGGCACCCCATCATTCAAAAAAATTTTTAGATGTTACTTCAATTTATGTCCGCTACCAGAAGTACAGATGGGCAGCCCTACCTTCTTCTAGACCTTTCGTTATATATATTTTAGCAGTTTCCAGCCCTATTGCACATCCTCTGCTTCTAATACCTGCAGTCACATCTGTGTGGAAGGCAAGGGATCCCTGTGCCGATGCCTCCCTCCACGTTTCTGGCACGAAGTCTTTCCCTGGCTTCCCCTCCACCTCATACCCTCCCAGTGACCACCACTGCAAGAATTCTCTCAGTGGTCTATTTTTAAAATCCATCTTCTTTCCCTTAGAATCCTTAGGTAGTGCTGAGCCCTACAGTTTTATCTCCATTTTTCACAAAACTCCTCTAAAGTAGATATTTTAAACTTTAATCTCACTTCCAATCTCCAGATTTGCATGTCCCAATTTTTAAAAAAAGATTTATTTATTTATTTATTTATTTATTTATTTATTTATTTATTTATTTTAGAGAGAGAGAACGAGCACATGAGCGAGTGTGCATGTGAGCTGGGAGAGGGGCAGAGGCAGAATTCCCGTTGAGCGTGGAGCTCAGTGTGGGGCTGGATCTCAGGACTCTGAGATCATGACCTGAGCAGAAATCAAGAGTCAGATGTTTAACCAACTGAGCCACCCAGGCATCCCTGCATGCCCAAATTTTTACAAAATATATCCTGCTTGATATCTGTAGTGCACTCCAAACCAATGAGTATGTAGAACGTACTATTTTTTTCTTCCCAAACCAGCCACTTTGCCACATATAAACATATTTAAGTAGATATTTCTATTAGCACTGCTGCTTATTTGAAAATAATTCAGTATCAGATCTGAGAGACAATATTGGCTCCTCCCCATCTCTGACTCACTACAAACAACCAAATGTCATGTCTTATTGGTGCTGCCTAGGAATGTCTGTCATCTATGGTCTCTTTCTAATTGAAATTCTGCTTCTATAACTTTATTCTGAAGTGTTGGTGAGACTTCCCAATGGTTCTTTTTACTGCCTGCTCAATTATCCTTGTACTCCTGCCAGATTGATTTTCTGAATTTCAGTTTGAAACCTATAATTCCCCTTTTTAAATTTTCCCAGAGTTTCTCATTACGTAGAGTAATAATTAAATTTAAACTTGTAATTCAAATCTACCCACAATACCTACCTTTGTTTCACTTAGGTATTTTTTATTGTGTAATATTTCAAGTGTACTGGAAATTACACAGGATAATATTACAAACCATATATGAACTACCTATATTTTACCAATGTTATCAGAGTACTTTTTCTTTCTGCTTTTAGTTTTCTAAGATAGGAAAATGTTGAGAGTTGAAGACCCATTTGAAAATCTTGACATTAACACACTCAGCAGTCCTATTCAGTATTTAACTATGTTACTACATAGATCTAGTTTGTTCATTTCGATGCTTGTATTGTTTTCTATTGCATAAATAAGCTAATCTTACTTGGTTAATAGGCATTTATGAGGTTTTTTTGCTTTTGCTATTATAAACCATGCTTCAGCAAATACGTTTATATAATTCTCCTTGATCACATGTATCCAGGTTTCTGTAGGGTTTGTGGGTAGAAGTAGAGTTGCTGCTTTTTGACGTGTACATCTTCCCTTTACTAGAAGTTTTCAGCTTGCCCACAATAAATTGTTTCACTATATAAGCCTGGAACCAAGGAAACGAGAACTTTAATCACATTCTCAGCAGCAGTTGATATTGCCATATTTCTTTAAATTATCAAATATTTCAAGCATACTGAGAATATGTATGTTTTCTTTAAAAACAACATTTTGCTATATTTTCTCCAGATTTTTAGAAAAGAAATAAAATAGATGAAGTTGAAGCTTTTGTGTATCCTAACACACCAACTTCAGACGTAAACTTATCTCTATGATTCTATGCATTTTTCCTGCGTTTATTATATATTTACATTTAAATAATATTTACTGTTGCTTTGCTTAGTTTCAACTTTATATAATTAGTATCATATACTTTGTTGGGAGCCTGGGTGGCTTGGTTGATTAAGCATCTGCCCTTGGCTCAGGCCATGATCCTGGGATCAAGCCCTATGTCCAGCTCTCTGCTCAGCGGGGAGCCTGCTTCTCCCTCTGCTTGCTGCTCCCCCTCCTTGTGCTCTCTCTCTCTCTTTCTCTCTGTGTCAAATAAATAATAAAATCTTTTAAAAAAATCATATACTTTGTGACTTCCTGAAACATACTTGTTTTTGCTCAAGATTGTTTTTGAGATTTAAGCATTTTGGTGGAGTTCCAGTTTATTGCTTTTACTTCTGTATACGATTATTTTGTAGAAATACTCCACAGTTTGTATTGCCTAATACAAATGTGCAAGAGGTTTCTTGGTTGGTGTGTTTGTTTAGGTTACATGCTTAGAAGATTTGCTGGGCATAGGTTGGCACATACTTACTAGATATTGCCAAATTGTTTCCAGATGATGTATCCAAATGCACCCTCCACTGAATTTGAGTACCCTTTGCTCTGCTTCCTCTCCAACACCTGATATTTTCAGGTGAGACTTTTTTCTCCTTTAGGTAAATGGGTGTTTAAGTTATATTTCTCCGCAATTTGAACATGTTTTCGTATATTTATTGACCAGTTGATTTTCCTGGCTTATGAATTATCTCTTCAGCTCCACTGATCATTTTTTTCTGTGATACATTTTCTTAATGATTTATAGGAGTTCCATCTATATTTCAAATACTACCCCTTTGTAATTATAAATTATACAACTGTCTTCTCTCATGTTATGGTTCACCTTTAAATTTGTTTATGGTCTCCAATGTCTTACTGATATTTTAAATTTTAATGAAATCAAACTTATCTATTTCTTTTATGGCTTGTACCTTTTGTTTCTTACTTAAGAAGTCACTCATACTGTAACATAAAACTGCTATTTTCTATTTTATTCTATTGTTTTCATGTATTTCTATATATGCTTAGATCTTTAATCAACCTGTAATTAATCTTTATTTTAGGATTTAAGTTTGGAATCTTTGTTTCCATATGGATAGCCAAATTTCAACTCCATTTATTAAATATTCTTATCCATGAACTTTTTAGCTTTCCATCAGCTGTATGTATTTATCATCAGCTTTTCAGGTTTCATGTATGTATTTCCAATATTTTGTTATATTTACTCTTATGTATTTTAACATTTTTGCTATTGTTTTGAATGACTTTTTTGTTTGTTTGTTTTAAATTAGATTTTCTCATTGGTTGCCATTTGTTTATATGAAAGCTGTTGTTTTTGTATATCTTGTATCTAACATTGATTTACTCATTGAATATTGAATATATGGAGGGCTTCTTCGGTGCCCAGGTTACAAACTAAGAGCATGAAACCTGCCCCCAAGGAGCACATCTAATAAGGGGTCAAAATGTAGAGGCATACGTGCCTTTGGCAAGGGAAGATGATGAGAAAATATGAGGGAATTGTGATACTGGGAACCATGAAGTGTCCAGAAACGTGGAGGTGTTTGAATTAGTTCTGATGGAGGAGCAGAGGTTCATTAGGTGGGTGTGCGGGAAGGCTGGGTGGGTAAATGGAGTGACCTGGGCAGGGCAGAGGGTCATGGAGCATCCGTGGCTGTGCACAAGAAGTATGCCAGTAAGCCGGCCAGGGTAGGGTCAGAGTTTAGAAGACATCCCAAGTTACAGGAATTGGAACCTTAATGCGTAGTCACAGGGTTTTTAGAAGAGGAGTTTTAAACAAGGGAGTAATGGGCGCCTGGGTGGCTCAGTTGGTTAAACGACTGCCTTCGGCTCAGGTCATGATCCTGGAGTCCCGGGATCGAGTCCCGCATCGGGGTCCCTGCTCGGCAGGGAGCCTGCTTCTCCCTCTGACCCTCCCCCTTCTCATGTGCTCTCTGTCTCTCTCATTCTCTCTGTCTCAAATAAATAAATAAAATCTTTAATAAACAAACAAACAAACAAACAAACAAGGGAGTAATACAGTCACAATGGTGCATGTGAAGTTGGGATTGGCACCGGGGGGTTGGAGACGGATGCTATATGGAAGTTAATCCCCAAAATGCAAGAGAGTCAGCATGGACAGCAGAAGGAGAGAGGAGCTTTACTGCCACATTCAGAGGAGTGTCTTTTGTGTATTGTACCATTATATAAAAATGGATGAATAATTGTCCCCCTTCTGGTCCTTTGAATATATATACTTATTTTATATAATATTTTTTCTTCTGCTCCCACTATCATGACTTGTTACAGGGCTGCATGTCATTTAAGACCATTAAAAAAGTCACGTCACTTTCAAAGCTTTTTCTAGAATTTCTAAAAAGTACGTGGCTCTCTTCTTCCCCCTTGCAGTTATTTATAGTGCTTTGCTCGTACTCTGTTTACCTTTATTCCTGCATTTCATGTTATTTATTGATTCATGAAATTAATTTTTCAAGTATCCCGCCATCATATTTATTATATGAGATCTAATATTAACTTAAGGGGCGCCTGAGTGGCTTAGTCAGTTAAGTGTCTGACTGATTTCTAATCAGGTCATGGTCTCATGGGTCATAAGATCAAGCCCCACTTCAGGCACCACACTCAGCAGGGAGTCTGCTTGAAGATTCTCTCCCTCTGCCCCTCCCCCAACACAAGCACCAGCTCACGCACAAGCGCGCGCTCTCTCTCTCCCTCTCAAATAAATAAATCTTTAAATAAATTCTTTAAAAATAAATAATTGCATTAATAATGATGCAATGTGGGCGCCTGGGTGGCTCAGTCGTTAAGCGTCTGCCTTCGGCTCAGGTCATGATTCCAGGTCCTGGGATCGAGCCCCGCATTGGGCTCCCTGCTCAGCGGAAGGCCTGCTTCTCCCTCTCCCACTCCCCCTGCTTGTGTTCCCTCTCTCGCTGTGCCTCTCTCTGTCAAATAAATAAAATCTTTAAAAAAAAAAATAATGATGCAATGAATAGTTGTTTTAAAATAAATTCAAATTTTAAGTTAATTTATTTTATTTTTTAAATTGTTATTTATTTGAGAGAGAGCAAGAGTGGGGAGAGGGGCAGAGAGAGAGGGAGAGAGAGAATCTCAAGCAGATTGTGTGTGCTGAGCATGGAGCTGGCTGAAGTGGGGCTCAATCTCATGACCCTGGGATCATGGCCTGAGCTGAAACCAAGAATCAGATGCTTAACCAACTGAGCCACTCAGGCGCCCAAAGAAGAATATTTTTATTTTTATTATTTAAAAAAATTTTTTTAAATATATTTATTTATTTATTTGAGAGAGAGAAGCCACCTAGAGAGAGAGAGAGCATGAGCAGGGGGAAGGGCAGAGGGAGAAGCAGGCTCCCCGCTGAACAGGGAGACCAATTTGGGGCTCGATACCAGGACCCCGGGATCATGACCTGAGCCTAAGGCAGCTGCTTAACCAACTGAACCACTCAGATGCCCTGAAAAATATTTTTAAGTCAAATATTTAAAATATTTATCTAATCTGTCCAATTGTTCCTTTACATATAATGAGTCTTGATATCTGCCCCTACCCTCAACCACTTTATCTTTCCTCTCCAGAATTGTCTGTGATCTTTTAATCCTTTATTTTGTTATTTGCATTTTAGGATTTGTTATTAAGTTGCATCAAAAACTTTGCTGAAATTTTAATTCAAATTTCATTGAGTTTTTAAATTAGAAACACAATTATAAATGAGTTTCAGACATTAGATGGCTCGACTTCTTGTTATAGATATGGAAATGGAAACCCAAAGGAGTGAATTCAGATCACCCATAAAAACCATTTTAAGTCTAAATTTCTTGGACAGATTAAATGACTAAAATTTGGACCATGTTACTAAGCACTGTAGATCATAATAATACTATTAAAAAATAACAAAATGGAAAACAGGAAAATCTATGAAAATTAAATAAGCAGTGAGAACAATGAATTGTTAAAAATGTCAAAGATTATAATTTTAATAGACATCTATACCAATGTATTCACTTTGTAAATTACAATATATTTCACATTTAGACTATTTAATGCTCATTTCTAAATCTAGTTATTCTTAATCCCCTCCAGTCTAATGTATTTACCCTACTTTTAAACCTGTTTTCACTTAGTTCATAACTCTTCATGGCCATTAGCTGTTCATATCTCTTCATGGCCATTAGCTTAGTCTGCTTTGTATTGTACTAATGATTAGATTATATAAAATATAGAAACCACCACTTACATATAGAAGGCAATATAGATTATAAAATATAGAACAGACCTTTATTCCAGCCCAGTAAATGGCACAATTGATATTTACACTCCAGGGTAATTTTTACTTTCTTACAGTAAAATATAGGCACCCACCATTTTCAATGGGCATGATTTATGGATATTACATAATTTGTTTAATGAATCTCCTACTGTTTGATTCCCCTTACCCCTTAGATAATGTCTTAGAAGTGTAATGTTGGGTCAAAGTTCTATATTTAGTAAATTTAAAATTTGAGATAATTTTACATAAAAGACATATAAAAGTCACAAAAATAATGCAGAGAATTCTGTATACCCCTCAGCCAGCTTTCTGTTATGTCAATATCTTATATAGCATAGAATAATTCTTTCTTAATCTTTTTTGTTTCACTACTTATATTAAAAATAGCAGCCTATGTTTAAACATTAGGTTTCTTTAAAGCCCAAGCCATTTATGATAACAACCAAAGAAAAGGAAACAAAAAAAGAGAACTTGAAAATTTATTACAATTAAACACTGAGGTATTCCATAATACAGTTTATAATTAGTGAACACTTTCTCATTAAACTAACCAAGTTTATCATTATAATTCTTTTAAAATGGATTGAAAAATACCAAACCTATAAACTCAATGAAAAGGGAAAACTAGTTTAAGCTGATTGTTCACACATAATACTATTTTGAGGGAAAAGAAGGCACAGATATGAATATTTCTGATTTCAACAAGGTTTCTATGTGTAAAATTAATCTTATTCACAGTTTAGCTGATTTAATTAATTAACTACCGAGTACTGGCAACGGTCATGCATTTCTTGGTGTTAATGCCTACGTATTAGTGTTCAAAGTTTGCAAGTTTGGACTTTCTCCTCCAAGAAAAGAAAAGAAAGACAAAAGTCACTAATGGAAAAAATTAAGATTTTATTTGAAACAAATTAATACAATTTTTAAAATATTTGATTAAGAAATACTTATTTGTGTTGTGCTTGCAATGTATAAAATGAATTAATTAAGCTAAAGAGTAGTTCTTTAGGATTTCATAATTAAAGGTAAAGTGAGGGGGCATTATGTTTTCTGGCCAAAGAAGTGCTATTAAATCAAGGCTTTAAGGCTGTGGACATGTCTGCTTGACCTCAAAACACAGTGCTTTGCTTGTTTTAATGGTTCTGATTGTTGCAAAGTCATAGATGTGCCAGCTTGTGAAACTGTGATACTAAGTAAATACATAGTTGCTGTCCTCACTGAGTTTTATTTAAAGAGCTTGATGCTGTGCACCCCAATGGGTTTGGATCTAGCTTGTCAATATGTTAATAAAATTTGAATTCCTTTTTAAATTGAAATAGAATGCATCCAGAGTTTCTAGGAGATTTGCTAGCACTAGTTTTACTAATGCTAATTGAACACAGCTTCTGCTTGACGGACAGGTAGTAAAATACTCTTGGAAAGCAGGTTTCAATTTGCCACCCTGATTTTTTTTTTGATTCAGTAAGGTATTTTTAAATATTTTATTGTGTGATTGAATGGCAAGAACATAATAGGTTTGACATCTGAGCTTTCACTCAGGTATTTTGCAAGAACATCACACTGTAATAGAAATGTCAGGGAAAGTTAGGGATGTCTTTTAAGTGAGCAACTTTTTTTTAAATGCATCAAATTTTGTAACTTAATTATAATGTAATAAAAATATATTTTAACCAAAATAGCAGCCAAAAAATTACCCCAGAAAGAGATAAATCTCATATACGTGTAAGTCTCACGTTGTACTTGCAAATGTAATGCAGTGAGTCACATTTACTGGGAAGAGTTCCCATGCTGGGTTCGTACTGTGAGTAGGACTGAGCAACGCTAAGTGTGCTCACAGTTTTTGAGGATTTGCTCTGTCTGTATACTCTGTATACATGGGAGAGAAGAAAACCAGATATTCTTTCCTTTTTAAAGACCTGGATATAGCAAGTTTGGAAAGAAATGTGGAGTGTTTCTTTTCAGGAACTAGTTAAATATATAGTTGCTTGTGTGACGTTAAAATAACTAGAAAGAACACAGAGATGGAAAGAACTGCAGGAATTTCACATTTGGGATTTTGTCACATATATTCCTATGTACTTTCTCACCTCAGGTTTCCTATATACTGTGAAGTTTTGCCAAAGCATGACCGATGCCAGCAGAATACTGTGTGCACTAGATTACGGCCTCCAATCTAGCCACATTTTCTGTTTGCACACGGTTTTTCCACTGGGGAGAGTCAGTCTCACTCTTCATTGTGCCTTTTTTTGTACTGACTTTTGAACTTCTTTTCTGAGCATAAGCGTGTGAGGTTATATCCACTTGGTGTGGAAATTTTGAAGGATCTGAGAGTCTTCTTGGAAAGAGGAGAAACCAAGTTCATAGCCAAGTAAAGCTGTGTTTCATACAGGTTTTCCAGTTTTCATTCATTCCACAGATACTTGCTGACTTCTGGCCCTCCCAGCATTCTTCATTAATGTTTCTGCCAGGCATAGCCTGTGTGATCTTTGGCAAACTATCAGACACTGCACTTTGAACCCCTCGTGGGAAAAACAGAATTCTTCCCCTTGTGACAGTGGTGAGGCTCAGGTAAAATGAAGGGAAATCGCATACACCTCTCAAGTAGAGTGGGAGGTTTCCTGGGGATGCTCTTGGGAGAATCACGTGGAGAGTGGTGAAGAAAGTAGGACTGGTAGAGGGAGCAGCGGATCCCAATGGGCTCTGATCCTGGGATTGCCCCAGAGAGCTGTTGCAAATCCCCATCCTGCATCAGCCAGTAACTGGCCTCAGCTTGTCTCTCTCATTGGTAGCCAGTGATCCTTAAGTCCATGCAATCATTCATTTAGCAAATATTTATTTATCTGCACTCTCTCGGAGATAGACAAGACTCGCGCCCTTCCATTAAGGAGATCACATTGAACTGGTGGAGATGGTCTAGTAAACTAATAATTTTTGTGGGATCTTGTAGAGCTCATAATAATAATAATAATAGAGATATGTTCCATGCTTACGGGCATAGAAAAGAGTGTTTCTAATAGACTGTGGACATGGAGTGAGAAAGAATTCCTTGAAGACGTGGATCTTTCACTGTGGGGCTTATATCTGGATTAATGTTGAATGGTCAGAAGTTCAAGTTGCAGAAGAGCATTAAGTATTATCTTTGCACTTTAATGAATGTATTTAAAATATTTTATTTGCGGGGCACCTGGGTGGTTCAGTTGGTTAAGCGTCTGCCTTCAGCTCAGGTCATGATCCCAGGGTCCTGGGATCAAGTCCCGCATGGGTTTGAGTCCCACGTCAGGCTCCCTACTCAGCAGGGAGTCTGCCTCTCCCTCCACGCTTCCTCCTGCTCATGATCTCTCTCTCTCACTCTCTCAAATAAATAAATAAAATCTTTTTAAAAATCAATAAAAATAAAATTTTTATTTGCTTATTTTTCTCCTACAATATTTCCATCTATCATTTTTTTTTATTTTCAAAGAATACATGTCATTTGCATACAAGGAAAGCTGTATAGATAAATTTTTAAATGAGTATTTTCCTCTCTTCTTCAGTTTTATCCCCCTGAGGTATATTTACTCTTAACTGTTTTTATATGTGCTTTTCTTTAGATACATAGAGATACTATTTAAGATCATATTCTTTTTTCTCTGCTCTGAAAATTAATGAATTTAGCACACTTATAATTCTCCTCGTCTTCTTCCTAATTTTTGCATAGTACTCTAACTTCTTCGGGTTTTTAATATTTACATTCTGTCTTAGACTTACAGTTCTTACATCTTTTGAAACTTTAGTTCTGTATTTAAATATGTGTGGTATTCACCACCATAGCCGCTCTGTTCTTGAGTGCTTTATTTTGATACATATCTGGATTAGCTAGCTTTCATTATTAAATAGTTGTTTTCAGGAAGATATTAAGAATAGTCACGACATGGGGTGTCTGGGTGGCTCAATGGATTAAGCACCAAACTCTTGATTTTGGCTCAGGTCATAATCTTAGGGTTGTGAGATGGAGCCTGTTGATGGGCTCCCCGCGGGCAGGGAATCTGCTTGAGATTCTCTCCCTCTCCCTTTCCCCCTCTCCCTGCTGTCTCTCTCTCTCTCTCTCTCTCAAATAAATAAATACATCCTTAAAAAAAAAAAGAATAGTTACGACATGTTTTCTGACTTATGGTATACCTATGAATATCTGCCTGGTACTCTTACACTTGAAAGATAGCTTGACCTTGAATATATTTCTTGGGTTACAGTCTTCACTGAGACCCTTGTAGAGATTGTGTCCACTGTCTTTCAGCACTGATCATTTCTGTGGAGAATTTTGGTCTTTCGATTATCTAACTTTTTTTCACAAATGGCTTTTTCTTCTTGGATTTCCACTCTTACTAAAAATATATATTTTGAGGTGCCTGGTGGCTGTTGGTTAAGCGTCAGACTCTTACTTTTGGCTCAGATCATGATCTCAGGGTCATGAGATGGAGCCCCAAGTGGGGCTCTGCATTCAGCGGGGAGTCTGGTTGGGATTCTCTCTCTCCTTCTGCCGCTGCCCTGGCTCGTGCTCTGGTTCTCTCAAATAAATAAGTCTTTAAAAAAATAAAGAAAAAATATATTTTGTTTGCCTTGACTCTTAAAAACATTGAACATAAAACAAAAAAGATGGACTTTATGTAAGGTTGCAGTCCTTGAAGACAAGAAAATTGTACATTGTCTAATTAAAACTTGAATACATGTACTGAGTGAATGGGTAGTGAAATTCAGCAGTTTCTTGCAGTATTTCAAATCACGCTATTGAATTCTCAATAGGCTAATTAAAAAATTAGTTGACTACTTTAAGCTTTGATATTACAATAGAAGACAGAAAAATACTAAAATACAACTTTTCAAATTAATTCTCTATGTTTCCTTATTCCTGCTATATTTTGTGTGTATTTTTAATTTGTATTAAATCAGTCCTAATAGCCAACAAAAAAAGCACCTTTATATCAATAACAGATGAAATTACAGTAATATTTCACTGTAGTTATTATAATACTGTGTTACTGTCAAAAATAGTATAAAAGGATGACAAAGATTCTCTTATAAGAGTGTCTAACTTTTGAAATTCAATAATTACATTGTTCCTTTTCTGTCCATCTTTCTATTTCATGGTAAGTACTTCCCTTTCAGGATCTCAATTCTTTCCTGCTTTTTGAAACATTTTTGCAACTTGAAGACATTGGAAGACAAGAAAAAAAGAAATGTAATAGGACATCTTTGTACATAATGTCTACGGCTTTATAGTGTAGTATAAATTGTTTGAACTTTGTTTCTTATACAAAAAAATTTTCAAAGCTACACCACATCTACCCGTAATGACTCATGCAAACATGGCTAGCATAGATAACTTAAATTTACAAGTTATTTCTGAATCAGAGAAGTATATTCTTTGGTCCAGCAGAATATGCGTTGGACAATGTAGTAATAAGTGTAGATACAAATCTATTATTCTTTTTTTATAATAGAAATATCAACAGCCAAGGGATGCACAGAATAATTGCTCATTCAACAGCTGTTGCATGTGAAAAGCCCTGTAGGTGTTCTGTGATATAAAGAGATGGCCCAGGTAGAAGTAAAATACCAATATGCATAATGCAACACGGAATGTTTTGAGTGCCTTAAGAAAGACACAATAAAATATTTTGGATATTGAGAGAAAAGAACAAATTGTCCTGGCTGGAAGGAGGGCAGAGTTCAGAAAAATACTTTAGAAAAAAGATAACATTTTTTTAATATACTTCATTGTTTTTCTTTTTTTTATTATTATGTTATGTTAATCACCATACATTACATCGTTAGTTTTTTATGTAGTGTTCCATGATTCATTGCTTGCGTATAACACCCAGTGCTCCATGCAGAACGTGAAAAAAGATAACATTTAAGCTGGGGATTAAAATATGGTTACCCTGGGATATGCTGAGATGGAGTAAGAGAACAAAATAAGAATCCTGAAGATTTGGATAATCCTAAATTGTGTACGAACCCTGCATAATTAGTCTTTCTTCTGCCTTGTGTTGTATTTTTTTTCAAATGTCACCTTTAATGTTATTTTTGACTTGTTTTACTCTCTTTCTTAAAATAGGATAAATTTGCTCATCTTATGAATATTAACAAAATTATTTGAAATTATCTTTTATATGCTTTTTATTTTTAAGTATCTTTAAGAATTCTTAATATACTTCGAAAGTTATTCTTTAGCAATAGAAGTTTAATATCTGCTTGATACTTTCTACATGCTGATTATTGTCGTGAAGCCACTTGTATTTTCCCCTCATAACAAATATCACAATTTCAAATTATGTATCTGTGTGATTATTAGATTAGTGTTTTTCTTTCCCACTAACTGTGAGTTGCACGAGGTCAGGGACCACTTCCATTTTTTCTCACTACATTCTCATAGCACAAGGCTGACCCATAGCAAGTACTCATAAATACTCGCTGAATTGATACACAAATAAATGGGCAGGGGGGATGAATGTTGCTTCACATTCATTGTATCTAAAAATAATGAAGGTGACTTTCATTTGGTATAAAAAGGATACATATAGGGTAGTCTACCTCACAATAAATGCATCAGTAGATTCAGGGCCTGAATTAATTCTATAAAGTCAAAAACCATATTCATATTGGAGCTATAGTGTTCTGAACATAATTCTCACATGCTGATTTTGGAAGATCTCTATATTTATAGGAAGATTTTAGTGTCTGAACATGAAATTTGACTACCTGCTGAATGCATAGCTACTTTCTTAGCAGACAACTAGAGACAGAAGTCCTAAGAGATCTTGGGAAAATACCACAGCTTAGTGGTTAATTGTATGGATTCTAGAGCGTGACTGTCTCCGGTAGAAACCCAGAGCCAACAATTATGTGCATTGCAGCCTGGGGAAATGTATCTCTTCCTTGTTCTCCACTTTCTCCTCAGTAAAATGGTATTGGGGGATGATTAAATCAGTTAAATCATTTAGAAAAATGATGCAAGTCCTATGAAAGTGTACGTATTATATGATTATAAGTAACAGGGACCCCACTCTTCGGTCATGGCTGGTTAAGACAGAGGTTAAGCTCGAGAAATCTGAATCCATATCTGCTTTTTGCATCGTGCAAGAGAGTAACTAACAGAGGGCTATATTTGTTCCATTTGTTTTCAAATTCTATTATCTGACTTGACTGTTTTGGAGATGGTCTAAGCTCCTTAGTGTGACTTCAGGACCATTGAGAATCTGTTCCTTGCTATATTCTCCATCATTTTACTATGCCACTTTCTATCCCTTGTACTATTTGCTCCCGCCACACTCTGGACTCTCTCTTGCTTCAAGGAGTTGCTGATATTTCTCTCTAGACATAGACCCTCAGCATTCTTAGTACTGCATTTTACCAGTTTAAAAATCTCAGATATCACCTCCTCTAGAGGTGGTGATCCCAAGTCCAAGGTAGAGGTCATGTCTGTGTGCTCCCATAACCTCCTGTGTACATCTTATGTTTGTGCTTAATGTATTCTACATGTAATCTTGCTTTACTATGCTACATCTAGATGGTTTAGTTCCTCCCGCTTTCTCTCTTTCTTTCCCCACATACACATGCATGCGCACGCGCACACACACACGTATACATAATGAACACACACATATACATATGCATACATATGCACATAGACACAGATTTTATAATACTTATATTTATATTAATATATATATATACACATATATAATCTCTCTACTTACAAAGCAACCAAGGAAGGATGTCAAGCAGCATATTAAAAATGTAAATTTTAAGATGGCTTTAGGTGACTTTAAGGAAATGGCTGAGCTAATGGAGAATCAAGTTCAGTAGGCAATTTGGAATTGTTACAGAACTTTGATGTTTTGGAGAGCATGGTACTCATTACTGCTGCTCAATAAATGATCATTGGAGATGTATCATGATGGCTGGATATTTGAAGAGAACCACAGAACAGTTGTGAATATGTGATGCCAGGACCTCATTACCTTAGCAGCTATGCAAAAAGGACACCACATGGAGTTAATTCAATTTGTGGTCATTTTCTAAGAATGCATTTTCTAATACCCAACCACACATGAGCTATGCCTATTTCATAATTGTTTCTCTGAGGTTTTAAAACCTCAGAGGGAAGAATTTGTCATCTTTATCACTATCTCCTCCTGAGTGCTGTATGCCATATTGCTGCTTTTTTCCTGGAAAAAAAAAATTATTACATACTATATATGTATTATATATATTATTGAGACAAAATCCATGTAGTATAAAACTAACCATTTAAAGTGTATCATTCAGTGGAATTTAGTATATTCACAGTGTTATGCAACCATCATGTTTATCTAGTTCAAAGACATTTTTATCATCCCAAGGAAAACCCTATCCCATACTCAGCACTACCCATTGAACACTCCCCTAGCCCCTGGTAATCACGAATTTGCTTTCTGTCTCTATGGCTTAACTATTCTGGATTTATAAATGGAATTATATAATATATGACCTTTGTGTCTAGGCCTTTCACTTAGCACAATGTTCTTGAGATTTGTCTATGTTTGAGCACGTATTGGTATTTTATTTCTGGCTGAATAATATTTCATGTATAATTATGCCACATCTTGTTTTCCCATTTATCAGCTGATGGGCATTTGGTTTATTTCACCTTTTGGTGCTAGTGAATCATACTTCTATGAACATTCTTCTGTAAGTTTTTAATGATACCTTTTTTCAAAAAGATACATTTATTTTAGAGAGAGAGAGAAAGTGCATGAGCCAGTGGAGGGGCAGAGGGAGAGGGAGAGGGAGAGAATCTCAAGCAGACTCCATGCCCAGCACAGAGCCCAACATGGGGCTGTATCCCATGACCCTGAGATCATGACCTGAGCAAAACCAAGAGTTGGATGCTCAATTGACTGGACCACCTAGGGGCCCCAATGATACCTTTTAAAATTCTTTTGAATATGTATGCATGGGTGGAATCATTGTCTCATACGGTAATTTTCTGTTTCACACCTGGAGGAAACTCCAAACTGTTTTGCACAGTGGCTGCTCCATTTTACATTCCACCAGCAATGTGAAAAGATTTCACTTTATCCATACCCTCACAACACTTGATACTTTCTGTGTGATGATGATGATGATGATGATGATGGTGGCCATCGTAATGGATGGTATCTCAAGTGGTTTTGATTTCATTTCTCTGATGACTAATATGCTGAACATCATTTCATGGGCATGTTGGCCATTTGTATATCTTTGGAAAAATGCCTACTTACGTCCTTTGCCCATTGGGGGAGAGTTAGTTGTTTATTTTTGTTGTTGTTGTTGACTTGTGAAGTTTTTTTATATATTCTGAACACTAGACCCTTGTCATTTATATGACTTTCAGTGTTTTCCTGTATTCTGTAAGTTGTCTTTCCACTTTCTTGGTAATATGCTTTGATGCACAAATAATTTAATTCTAATGAAATCCAATTTTATCTATTTTTTCTTTTTTGCTTGTGCTTTCACTGTCATATCCAAGAACCCATTGCCAAATCCAATGTTATGTAGATTTGCCTGTATGTTTTCTTCTAATAGTTGTATAGTTTTAACTCTTACATTTAGGTCTTTGATTCATCTTAAGTTAATTTCATCATGTGGTGTGAACTTCACTTTTTTTGATGTGGATTTCCAGTTGTCACAGCACCATTTATTGAAGAAACTATTTTTTCTTCATTGAATGGTCTTGGCACCCTTGTTGAACATGAGGTGGCCACAGATGTATGGGTTTATTTCTAGGCTCTTTGTTCTATTTTTTTTTTTAAGATTTTATTTATTTATTTGAGAGAAAGAGCACAAGCAGGTAGAGAGGCAGAGGGAGAAGCAGGGTTTTTGCTGAGCAGGGAGCCCGATGTGGGGCTTGATCCCAGGACCCTGAGATCATGACCTGAGCCAAAGGCAGATGCTTAACTGACTGAGCCACCCAGGTGTCCCTCTTTGTTCTATTTTATTGATCCACATGTCTATCTATTCTTATGACAGCATTGCACTGTTAAGATTATTGTAGTTTTCTATTAAGTTTTAAAATTGGGAAGTGAGTCCTTCAGCTTTTTTCTTCTTTGGCTATTTGAGGTTAATTATAATTCCATATGAATTTTGAATCATATGAATGTTTGTAAGAGGCCAATGGGATTTTAATTGGAATTGCATTGGTTATGTAGATCACTTGCAGGGGTGGGATATTGCCCTTTTAACACTATTATGTCTTCTGAATGATGAACATTTTCATTTATTTAGGTTCTTTATTTTTGCGATTTATTGTAGTTTCAGTGTACAAGTCTTGCACTTCCTTGGTTACATTTATTATTAAGTATTACATTTTTTATGCTATCATAAATGGAATTGTTTTCTTTTTTAAGATTTATTTATTTATTTTAGAGAAAGAGCAGAGGGGAGAGGGAGAGAGAATCTTAAGCAGACTCTGCACTGAGTGTGGAGCCCAACGCAGAGCTCCATCTCACAACCCTGAGATCATGACCTGAACCAAAACCAAGAGTCAACCACTTAACCAACTGAGCCACCCAGGTGCCCCTAAGTGAAATTGTTTCCTTAATTTCATTGTTAGATTATTCATTGCTAGTTTACAGAAATACATATAAATATACAGACATCCCATGTTCATGGTTTGTTAAAATGCCCATACTACCCCAAGCAATCTACAGATTCATTGCAATCCCTATCAAAATCCCAAAGACATTTTTTACAGAAATAGGAAAACAAAAACAAAAAACAGTTCTGCAATTCATGTGGAACCAGAAAGACCACAGATAGCCAAATCAATCCTGAGAAAAACAAAGCTAGAGGCATAACATGTTCTGATTTCAAAATATATTCTGAGGTTGCAGTAATCAAAACAACATGGTACCGGCCTAGAAACTGACATATTGACCAAATGGAACAGAATAGAGAGCACAGAAGTAAATCCACACATATGTGGTCAGTTCATCTTCAACAGTGATGTAAGGTATACACAACAGAGAAAGGATGGTCCCTAAAAACGATGTTGGGGAAACTAGTACGTATGCTTCTAACAATAATTGTAATGCTTCACTGGGTTCCAGTAGATCCTTGAACTCCATGCTTCCTGGATCAAAAGTCACTTGATCTACTTTCTCCCTTAAATCAGCAGAAAACCTTTGCTACATTGAGGGCCTGTAAAATAATTGTGTGTGTGTTTTAATATATAAAGTGAACATATCTTAAACTATTTTAATATAAATATGTATTCCTATATATTACATATTTATATATGCATATATTATTTTTATATATGAAAAATCATACTGTGAAGTATCTCAGTGGGTTCTTTTCCAGGTGCTTTCTCTTTTTTTTTTTTTTTTGGTGTGTGTAAAATATGCATTAGAACTGTGTGGAATCACAACTCTATGTTGGGAGATATTTGACATGGCAATTTGTTTTTATGTAGGGATGTGAAATAGCATCCGTTGAGACTTGAGATTTTAATTGATAGCAGATGAGAAGAATAGAACATTTTGGGGGTAAATGCCACAGCATAAAATGTAAAATATTGGCAATCCTTCTCTTTCAGTAAAATTACCTGCAGCTGTATTGGCAAATGACTTGTCATTTATATTCAAAAAGCTAAATTATGGGCAATTTGAACTCATTTATCTTTTTAAAATCCATGAAAATAATGACAACATTAATCTTTTTTTTTTCCCTAAAAGAATGAACAACTAGTTTGAAATGCCAATTCTCTAAAGAGATTTCCACCCATTATAGCATACCCAGATTAAAAACCAGAATTTAAAGGAGGGATTCAGGACTTCAAATTTGTTTGAAATAGAGGAGACACAAGATTTCTATATGTAAAAATAAACATTTGTCACTCAAGCATTACAGCCATGAACCATATCGACCATCTCAAACATGCTTTTTTTAAAAAAAATCATACTGAAGCATTGTTTTTATTCAAGAATACATTTCAAAACTAAATTCTTTTACTAAAGTACCATTTAATTTATTAAATTCCAAACTCAATAAGTGAAACTTCAGTAACAACAAAACTTTGCCTTTATACTCTCTAGGGCTCATCAGTTTTTCTGAATGATGTGCACTTTTTCTTATTTTACATCTCCTCTCCAAGTTTCTTCTTGCCCTCTTAGTCAGTCCTCATGTTACCGAGTTTGTAACACCAATAATAATTAATGGTCAACTTTTACTGAATATTGAATGTGTGTCATTGTTCTTGGCATTTTACCTTATAAATAATTTAATACCTCTTCTTAACATTTGAGGAGAGTCAGGCATCTGGTTAAGGACTAGAAAAAAATTTTTTTTAAGATTTTTTATTTATTTATTTGACAGAGAGAGAGAGCGAGAGAGGGAACACAAGCGGGGGAGAGGGAGAGGGAGAAGTAGGCTCCTCGCCCAGCAGGGAGCCCAACGTGGGGCTCGATCCCAGGACCCTGGGACCATGACCTGAGCCAAAGGCAGATGCTTAATGACTGAGCCACCCAGGTGCCCCAGGACTAGAAAATTCTAAAACAAGGTTAAAACCCAGTCAGACTTGTCTCTGGAACCTATGCTCAGAACCATTCTATTTACTGCTTTTTTTTTTTTTTTTAAGATTTTATTTATTTGACAGAGAGAGACAGAGTGAGAGAGGGAACACAAGCAGTGGGAGTGGGAGAGGGAGAAGCAGGCTTCCCGCCGAGCAGGGAGCCTGATGTGGGGCTCAATCCCAGGACCCTGGGATCATGACCTGAGCCGAAGGCAGGCGCTTAACGACTGAGCTGCCCAGGCGCCCCCTATTTACTGCTTTTGATAAGGATTATTATACAGGTGCTGTCTTCTATTTCTGTATTTATATTCTCCATGACTAAGCTTCTGCCACTGGGGCTAGAACTTTCCTGTCATTGAGCATAATGAATGATACTTCATAACTCACATTCAGAAAAAAAAATCTTAATGAGAAACATGAAAGCAAGATACTCGTTACCTCTGATACTTGGCTGAAATATATATAATTGGTATGAAGATATACACTTCAGGCAATTTTTACTGAAGAATGTAACACGATTTTGATGTATCTTTGGGTAAAAGTCACTGAATAAAGAAGCTGGTTTCCTATTAGTATGTTATTTGTGGTTGGAAATGAACGTTGCTTATTTCTTCAATATCACTTCTGGACTCTTTAAAAAAATAATTTATAATAAATTTCTCTTATTATCCATCTCGATGTTTATATTGCTGCTGGTGTGGCCAGTGAGAGCCTCTTTCAACTACTTTCCGTGTGTCCTCTTGACAATTCCCCATTAGCTCTGAAGCACTTCTTACTTCCTGGCACAAAATATAAGGGTTGTTGGGGAGGGGAGAAAACTCATTTTTACCAAAGAATGGCCAATAAAAATGCAAAATGAGTGATAGAAAAAAAAGTATTCTTTTACAATCACTGAAGTAATAATTGAATCACTCAGGCATCATCAATCATTGGGTGAAAACAGGAAAGCAGATATTCACAATTTAAATGGTAAAAATATCACCAACAATGGGTGAAATGATATAATCATATCCTGATATGATGCAGTAACAAGGAGTCATAAGTGGTAATACTAATATATAAATAACATAATATATTAATATAACAAATATCTTGACATAATAGATGTATATATTATATATATAAGCACCATTAAGAAAGATACCAATAAGTTTATGTATGTACAACTAAATATACATGTATGCTTTATATAAAGTAGTGGATGGGCATAGTCAATATATATGTACATAAATATATTGTTTCCATATACATAATACGTATTTTGAAACAGTAATTAAATATGAAGTCATTTATACCTTTTCATGGGCAGTGAAAAAATTGTAGCAAACACAGGTATCTGGCAGACTCATTGGTATGAGAAATTTATATTAACTGACATTTTTGTGAATTTATTATTTTATTTCTTTCTGCATTTCATAAAAATTGTTTTAAAAGCCCACTTCTGTCTGTCTTGAAGTCTCATGTCAAGCCAGACCATGCTCACTTTTGAATTCCCAGAGCAGCAATACTTTCTGCTGCATACCTGGTTCTTTTAACTTGCCTTATGTGTGTGTGTGTGTGTGTGTGTATGCACATGCACAGAAAGAAATAATATTATGTTTGAGGAAAGCAAGGAAAAGTCTTAAATTGGCTTACACTTCCCAAAGTGCCTTCCTCAAAGCTTTGCTGTCATTATTACTATTATTACTAGTAATAGTGCTGGTGTATTGCAGGTGCAAGCACTTTCTTGGCTTTAATGAATAAACATACTTCTCTCTCTGTCTCACTCTCTTCCTCTCTCTCTGTTTCTCTCTCTTTCACACACACACTACGAATTTATAAATATTTTATTGGAAACTTCTTCAAGCTCCTCTAACCCAGAAATGCCTCCAGAATTACTTTTATATTTTACTAGTTTGGTTTCTCTCATTTTCAGTCTTTTATGTCCTTTGTCTTCTCACCTACTATCTTTCTCATCACTCAAAGCAAATAACCTCACCTCCCACTCCACCTTGAGAACATCTAACAGGGGCTTCTCAGCATCCTTATAAATGCCTGATACTGGTATCGAAATACCTCTTTACGCATTCCATTTGATTACGGTAGAACACATATCCCTACTTTGATCTAAATCCTTTCCAGCTTTTCTCTGAATAATATCCACTCTTGGGGATCCTATTTAATCCATTATTATGCTTTCTCACAATTGTTTTCCTCTCCAATCTTTAAATTATCTCTGTCCTCAGGGTGCCTGAGTGGCCCAGTTGGTTAAGCCTTTGACTCTTGATTTCAGCTCAGGTCATGATCTCAGGGTCCTGAGATTGAGCCCCACATCAGGCTCCACACTCAGTGGGGAGTTGGCTTAAGATACTCTCTCTCCTTTTGCCTGGCCTCCCTCTCAAAAAAATACAAATAAATAAATAATCTCTGTCCTCATTTATATTCCCACAGCCATAAACATCTTTTAAAAACAAAATTAAAAAACATTTTTGATCTCATATACCCCTCCAGTTGTAGTCCTATAAGCGATTTTTCAAAGGGTTTCACATTTGTCTGTGCAAGTGTATGTATGTCCTAAGAATGTGAGGTAGAAATGACCAAGCAATTCATCATCATCTCCTGTAGTCCTCTCTGACCATCTTCCATCTGGCAGACTAAGTCATTCTGTTAAACACAGGTCTGCCTTCTCCCTTAAATCCTTTAGGAACAGTTCAAAAACCTTAATCCTTACTCTGGTCTATATGGTCTTTTCTGATTTATCTCCCACAGAGCTCAGTTCCAGCCACAATGAACTAATTGTTTCCCAGTGGCTTGTTGCTTGCTCTTCGTCATCTCTAGATGCCTATATGTGCTCTTCATTCCATCTAGAAAACTTTTCTCTGCACCTTCTCCTTCTCTCGTCTGGTTAGCTGCTAGTCATGTTTTATCTGCTAATAATTTTTCATGTAGGTAAGATACCTCTTCCTCTAGATCGTCTTCCTTGGCATTCTGAGACCTGTCATGTCTCCCGTTTACTCCCATATCACTGGTATTACATTATACTACGTGTTATAGTAGATCATAGTACATATTATATTAATTATTAAATTAATTGTATATTTGTTAGTATTTCCCTAACCGTAAGGTTTGAAGTATCCTGTGCATTTTTTAACCATGTGTTCTCACGATCCAGCACAAATCCTGGCAGATAGAGGTCACTCACTAACTATCTGTAAATAAAATACTAGTTATTGGTCTTCTTTATAGACTGTTGTGCATATTTGTGTGTGTGTGTGTGTGTGTCCTCAAATCTCCCCTTGTGCTATGATGGTTAAAAGTATTTACAAAATGTATCCTCAGACATCAGCTTTCCATGAATATTTTTATTATATTATTGCTTCTTTCCATTTTGGTATTAAAAATTCTGAATGTCATGGGTATTTAAAGGTATATTTATTCAACACATAGAAAGACCCTGTCCGGGCGCTTGGGTGGCTCAGTTGGTTAAGCGACTGCCTTCGGCTCAGGTCATGATCCTGCAGTCCTGAAATTGAGTCCCGCATCGGGCTCCCTGCTCAGCAGGGAGTCTGCTTCTCCCTCTCCCGCTCCCCCCTCTTGTGCTCTTTCTCACTCTCTCTCTCAAATAAATAAATAAAATCTTAAAAAAAAAAAAAGAAAAGAAAAGAAAGACCCTGTCCTATTTGTGCTCGATTTTTTGGTCTTTATTTTTATTAGAAGCTTCAGTGATTGCTTTGGCTTTAAAAAATGTTTTTATAGAGCATTCTTGTAGGGTATTAACTGATTAATCCTTCTAGAAGATTACAAAACCCTCAAATCTGTGCACAATTCAACAAATCCAGATTAATAGCATTTAAGCATTGGAAAGGTGGTTTCTCTTGGGAGCTTGAGCAATTATTTCAACTTTATGCCCAAGTAACTCAAGCCATTAAGAATTGTCCTGCCTTTTAAATTCTCTGAGCCAGGAGGGATGACTGGCAGCTCTGCCTGTTTTTCATTACCTTCATCAGTGATTTCTTTTTATCCTGATTCTTGGAAGTTAGTCTATGGCTAAATATTATGGAATCCTTGTGGCCATGCCCACTCTGGCTGGCTCTCCCTCTCCTCTCGAGATTATAGCACTTGGCATTTGGAAATGGGACAGCCGGATTTTGGTATGGCTGCTTAGTGTTAGCCACTCCTGATCCCTCTGCCCCTTAGGATTGTTTTCTGTGATTGAAACACTAAAGTTTTGTCATCAAAATAACTGACACATTTAACTAACTTATCCCTGAATAAGAGTCTGGATAAGAAGTCCACAGAGCACTTTGCAGTTCCATGTGCTACAAGTAAATTGCCTTTCACTGGCTTGGGGTGTGTGTGTGTGTGTGTGTGTGTGTGTTTTAATATCAGTTGTGTCCTCTCTCTTATTTAGATTTCATGCTTCTGTGTCTGTATCAGCAGGATGGTGCTTAGCATCCTATTGACACCAAATAAAGCTTAAACTGTAATCATTGTAATTACATCTTTTGTTTGAAAGTAATATTTACTATAGACTTTTGTCAATATTTTGTTATCTAAATTGCTTCTTCCTGTAGTTCTAGCATTCTGTACTATGGACCTAAAAGCATAAAGATCCAGGCCGTCTAAAGATTTGACCATTTTTAAACTATGTAGTGAGTCCTATGTTTCAAATGTAATTGTAAATTGTAGCACACTTAATGAGGATAATAACCTAACAGCATGAGTGTTGTTTCCATAAACATGTTTGCGTAATGATAGACTCACATCTGAAAAGAAATCATCTAATCAATGTGAATTCCAGTAATTTGTCACCTATCCTGATGTGGGATTGACATTCTCTAAAAACCTGTTTAGTTGAAAGCTTGTTTCAGGAGATTGTAAACAAGATGTGCGTTACAGTGGAGGGGTATGTTTATTTTTGCTGATTATATTTTAGTTATTACAGTCCACTTTCCTATTCTTTAAGGAGAAACCTATTCCCAGAGTTGTCTGCATCTTCATCTTTAAATGTGCTTCTGTCAGTTTGGTGACAACAGTTTGATATTTTGTTTTTAAATGGGGCTTTATATTAGATTGAGAGCCTGAAGCTAATATGAAATGACGTCTTGATCTGATCATGTCCAGCCTCAAAGATGTTTAGTGAAGAATTTTGCTAGGACAAATTAATGATAGAAAATGATCTGTGAGATATTATAGATACATAATCTATAAAATTCTGTAGCTAATACACTCCAGATGTCTTATATTTGTCAAAATTTTTACAATTTGGGCTTCTCATGAGTAAAACCACTCTGAATCAATATACAATGTAAACTGTGTAATGCCTTTAAAGGTATATATTATTATTACACAAAATTAATCAGGGCCTGAGAGATCTGCTTTAGGAACAATAGCAAAAAAAAAAAAAACCCACAAAAATAGCTCTATTTTTAAATTTCAGATCACACTTGTTAAAGTAAATGCTCTTCAGATGTATTTCAAATTAACTTTTATTTAAAATTATTAGTTTCCTTGTAGCATCTTTATATAACTTAATTGGCTATTAAATGCTTTTGCTCACTAAAGAAGTTAAACTTGCCTGCATTCAGTGTGGTCCCATGTTACTGAAATCTAAAATTTGTTAAACCTAAATATGGGAAAAAAGATTGTAAACACATACCCACACACACACGTTCATAACAAAACCAATTCATTGGCCTTATTGTTTGGCGTGTTTTGTTTCTATTCTGGATTGGAGGGCCCTAATTTTCTAATAATATTAAAATAGTGGAAAGTAAATATTGATGGATTTATATCTTCATTTAAGGTAGAAGAAAATGAATTTACTTTCTGTTTTTGTGATATAACCATAAAAGAATAAGCAAAATTGGGGCATCTGGGTGGCTCAGTCGGTTAAACGCCTACCTTTGGCTCAGGTCATGATCTCAAGGGTGCTGGGATTGAGCACCGAGCCCCGCGTCGAGCCCCGTGTAGGGCTCCCTGCTCAGTGAGGAGTCTGCTTCTCCCTCTCCCTCTGTCCCTCCCCTGCTTGTGCTCTGTCTCTCTCTTTCTCAAATAAATAAAAACTGTAAAAAAAAAAAAAAAGAATTAAATTCCTAATAAAATTATTCTATTGGTTCTTAAATTTAATACAAAATTGTACACATTTTTCCTCCCTTTGAAGGTTTTTAAAAACAAAGAAACAAAAAAAATGCAAGACGAAGAAGGAAGAATCCTCAAATTAATCAATGATTAGTTAAGAACATAGGTAATGTAATCATATAATCTCAAATGAACAAAGATCTCAAAGATCCAAGTGGGGGGTGAGGGACAGAGGGAGGGAGGCGGAGGGGGGGAGAGAGAGAGAACAAGATAGGAGAAGGAGAGGAAGAAAGGCAGGCCCTTTCTCTTCTGTCCATAATGAAATATCATTTTCTAACAAATAAGGTATTGATCCAAGTTACTTTTATGTTGATACCAGGGAAATATGGATTTCCTTTGCTTTTGTTCTTAAGTAGGAAGAAAGAAATACTGTGAAGTCATTCAGTGGCTAAGATAGTAGCTAGCAACATCAAAGAGGTCATGACTAATTCTAACCTTACTGACTTTCGGCGGGGGGCAAGGACCTACCCTGTTTGTATACTGTAATACAGGCAAAACGTTAGCCAGCCCAGTATCTTATTTAATAATGTTATAAATAAAGAGGAGGGTGAGATTCATAAATGTTTGAAATTATTAAAATACACCAATTCTGTTATAGCTGCTAAAAGAGGTCATGTGGCAATGAGAGTAATTCCTACAGTGATTGATAATTCATTCATAAGATCAGAGTACCATTTTCAAAAGATGAATTGGGTGTAATAAATAAAGGAAGTATTTACTTTAACGTGAGTAAAAATTGCTAATAAGCTAAGTAAGAATTTGTCTTGAATCAGGACTGCTACGTGGTCCTGTTCTGTAAGAAGTAAAATACATTAAAACATGAGTGGTTTTTTTAAACAATATTTCATTGTTTTTCAAGGAAATGCAGAGTTTTCTTTCCTAGTCTATATTCAACAAATTTGTATTTGACTCATAATAGTGTATAGTTTTATAATCTTGCATGTGTTTTCTGTAATGCTAGATATTATCAAATCCGTTGATTTCTTATATCTCTTACGTAATGGCAAAATCGGTACTTTTTACCAAAGAAATTCTTCTCTGTGCCATCAGATAATCAAACACTTGCTATACTAGAAATACTCCCAAAAGTCTGTGTAAATATGCAGTTTTCTGTATCATTTGTGTTAATTATTTTATGAGTTACACATTAACTGTTAGTCTTGGTATTAACTACTATTATTTTTGTTGTGGTATCTGTATCAAGAGTGATGGACCACATAAATAGTTACCAAAAGGATTTAAAGACAGAATGATAGTTCCCTAATTGTCCTGTGAGTAACAGTATGGAAAAACGGCTTGTAGTTCTGAAAAGCATTATGCCGTGCAATAGTGATTTAATTTTGCAGTTATTTTATTACATTTTCAAATGAAATGAAAATCCCCCTTGTTTCTTACTGTGAGTCTCATTATTAATTCATAATTTATCCTCCTTAGGTGATTATCATGATTCATGTATCATTCCTGGGCTTGTATTATATACACAGTTGCCATTATATAAAGGTGACAATTTGATATTTCTCATTACAGTGGAATTACTTTCCTTGTATACAGTAAAGGAGGCGTCTGTATTTCAGGAAGCAAATTATGAATACTTATTTAACAAATAGAAATGTGTCACTGAGCATATTCTCCCATTAAATTCTGCTCCACTTAGAATGTGAAACTCAGTTAAGCTCAACACACTGATAACACATGCAATAAATTTCATATGCACCAGGTCCTTTCCTTTGAAAGGTGATAGGCACTTTCTATATTCTTAAGGAATGTATGGCTCCACAGATGGGATTTCTACTGTGTTTTGTGTGTGTGTGTGTGTGTGTGTAGTAGAATGCAATAGAAACTATATACTATGTATATGTTATATATAATTATTTTATGTATATGTGTATATACTATACAAAGTATATATATTATTTTGTTTGTATTATAAGTGCAAATATTGCCAATATATATTTGTATTTTTTTTTCTATACACTGTGTTGCTTTGACATATAAAACACCTTTCTGGTTCAGAGATACTATACCCACTAGCTAATCAGTTTTCAGAGATAGCAAAGGACTAGCCTGGGGCATGCCTTACGTGCTCTATCTGATCTGTGCACCCCAGGAGGCAATATTTCTATGCTTCATTTATCTCAGGGCCAGGTGCCAGACAAACAGGGACTACTCCTGGAGCCCAGAACCCACCCAGATTATTCAGACTAGCCAATCCTAAACTGTTCACCCTGCCTGGCCTTACCTTTCCTGCTGAAACCGCAGTGAAGCATCTGGCCCAGTGTTTCCCCTCACCCGTCTTCTGCCTCCTTACCACCCTTGTGCTTTCCCCATGTAGCTGTGTGTGTATGCCATGTCGGCTGCCTCCAGGACCTGTGAGTATAATGAATTTATTCTCCCGAGCCTCTCCTCTGTCTCCTCTCATGCCACACCTGACAGTCTCATAGAGGAACACAAAATACCCACATATTTCTATCACTTTGCCTGTCCTCCATTTACTGAGATCTGAGAAGCAGAGAGGAAGCTGGAGAGAGAATTAGAAGCTGAATGTCTCATGTTTAATAGGATACACAGCGAGAGAGGGAACACAAGCAGGGGGAGTGGGAGGGAGAAGCAGGCTTCCCGCTGTGCAGGGAGCCCAATGGAGGGCTCGATCCCTGCTTCTCCCTCCCACTCCCCCTGCTTGTGTTCCCTCTCTCGCTGTGTCTCTCTCTGTCAAATAAATAAATAAAATCTTTAAAAAAAAAAAAAGGAACAATGAGTTGGGTATTGTCTCTACTGACTTCAACTGGAAAAAGAAAACCAGTGCAGAGTGGCACCCAGAAATTGTGGGACACGAGCCCAAAGAGTCAGAGCTAAAAAGACAGATGTAAAAATCTACAGTATCTGCTGAGTACTGAGAATTTCATAAAGCAAGTAGATTTTACTTTATTTGCTTTCTTATTTGCTTATTTTATTCTTAGTTTTATACAAGTCTAAATTATAAAGCATTTTGTCATTGTCGTTAGTTTAAGTAATATGGTAATTTAAAGTCAAATCATTTTAATTTGTGTGTTTGCTTTGAAGAATGGGGAAGGATAATTAAGAAATTAGTAGAAATGTTCATCTAATTTGTGGGGGTATTTTTTAATACATATAAATTATGGGCTACTCCAGAAAGTTGCATGGTAAGATGTTAATAAAGGAGTAGAAAACAAAGTATAAGACATTTTTCCTAATGGTTGTTGATGTTGACTTAGATGCTGAGGCTGGAACATTTGAGTTCTGTTCTCATGGAGCTTTCATTTTTGAGGATGGAGACAGCAAATAGATACTTAACAGATGAACAAAGAAACAGATGAAGATAAGTGCGATCTAAGAATTCTTTTCTTTTTTGAAGCGTGATGCATGAAGGGCATTCTGAACTTAGGGAACAGACTTGGTATATTTGAAAAACATAAGTAAGGCCAGTATGGTGGGTAATGGGGACAATTGGCAGGAGGTTAATCAAGTGGAGCTCGTAAGCCATGGCATGCTGTTGGGATTTTATCTGATGTCCCCTGAAAAGACGCTGGACAGTTTCAAGCAGGAATTTGTCCCTCCCTGGTTTATATTTTTTAAAGATCACTCTAGCTGTTACGTTAAAGGAGGATGGTAGATTGAGGGAACAGGAGAGAAAGGAATTAAGAAAGACCATTGAAGATGCTTTTGCAATATTATCATATCTGAAAGAAAATTCTAATCAATAAATACTGGATGAATGAATGAATGGGCTTTTGCTTCTGGTATCTCAATAGAGACTAGTTCTTGGCTGTGCAGGAAATATAGAGAAACTTTCAATTTGCCTGTGCTCTTACTGATGAATTCTGATTTACCCCATTTTTCATGGCAGGTTTCATGCAGCCTGGTTTCTTATCTGCATAGTGCTTGCATTTCACCACAGACCTTACCTTACAGTATTGATTATGAAGTAATAATAACAGTAATAGTAATAAAGTTACTAGTTTACATTTATTTACTGAGCAGGGACTGTGATTGGTGTTTTACTATGTATGATATCATTTCCCCAGAAAACCCTTTCAGTTAGGCAACATAAATGCCCCCATTTTACATATAAGGAAACTGAGGTAGAATTTCATCTGAGAAATGGTTTCTCCAGTTCCTAGTTAGGAAAAGCCAGAATTCAACATCAGAAGACCCAAGCTTCACTTGAGGCCAGGGAAACAACAGACACAGATGGTATTGAGGGTCAGATTCTGAGCAGGACAAACAACCCAGGGAAGCGACATGCCCACAAGACGCTGTTCCCTCATTCAACTTGAGTGTCCTATACTGAGAATATTCTCAGAGACCCGAAGTCCTTAGAAGAAAAGGTGGCAGATAATATTCCTGCCTTTGGATGTAAGGTTTCTGCAGAAAAGCAACCCTAGATTACATTGGTTTGGGATTTGCATTCATTCGTTGTTGGCACCTGGTCCTTCTGCTCATCCCCAGTACTCACATATGCCCAGGAGGAGAAAGATTTTCCAATTATTTCTAGAACCTCTTTTTCTTCGTTTTCTTTCCCAGTTCTTCAACAAGAGAAAGATTTTGGGGAAAAAAACCACACATGTCTGATCCCATTATTTCTTCAAAGAAACTCCCCCCCGCCCCCATTTGTCCACAGTCACAAGTCTGGCCTAGAGGCAGACAAATTATCCAATTCGAGAATTTCTTCTTCCTAAGAAACAAAGAATTTTAAGCACAAGTTATTCATATCGTGTTGTTTTCAGCCTGTTCTTATCTGTGTTGAAGAATCACATAGTATTTGAAACGTCTTCAAAGAAAAGTGCTGGCATTTACTTCTTTTATTCCATAACAATGTTAACATTTAAATCAGAGGGAAAAGCATATTTTATGTTTACCTCATGTAGAAGAATAAAAATTTGACAAGTACAGACTGGGGTGGGAAAAAATTCATATTCCTTATTTTATGTAACTAATATAATCATGCTTCCTAAGTTGGAGAAAAAGTTCAAACTGGCCACTTATTTACAGTGAGGCTTGTCAGATGGAATACAGCGTACACAGTTAAATTTGAATTTCAGATAAATAGTGATATTTTTTTAGTATGAGTAAGTCCCATGCAATATTTTGTATTTTTATTTGCTAAAGCTAGCAACCCTAATTCTAGCCTCAATTATAAAACCACTTTTAGTTAAAAGTTAAAAGGCCAAATGACAAAAAAGGTGCTAAAAGGTTCCAAATTACTTCACATAATCACAGTAATGGAATGATGTTTCCTGCTATAGTCCCAGTAGATAGAATGATTCCTGTCATGGCCACATCCTGGTCCCTGTTAACACAGATTCACCTAAGTTCTGACACCACTGAGGACCCCTCCATATCACCCTGTTTTGCATCTGGTCTCTGACCTCGACCCACCACTGTAAATCTCTACTCTGGGGTCAAATCAGCCCTCACTGAGGTGGCTCTGTAGCAGACCCTCCCATGTCCTTGCTGGGTAATATACAGGGATTTGGGGTTCCTTCCCCCTTGCCAGCTTGCTGAGGGAAAGAGCCTCAAGAGTACTGTTCCATGCCCTTTCTCCACCTGAATATTTGCTGGAACTATTTTAAATTGCTTTGGCCACCGGCTTGCTGAACAGTCCCCTGGAGGGTTACTGCCTCCCATAGTTACAAATGGATGCAGGATATGTGCCTATCTGTCTTGCTTTTAGCTCCTACTCACCCTTACTGGGTTTTTCTATACCCCCCTTGAAGTACGCACCTAATGAGGATCAGGGAAAACAAGAGAGCCGACTTCTGGAATCCTGCTCTTATTTTTCTCTCTCTGTGTTGTCTCTTCCTCCCAACAGGCAGAGCAGCTTCCTGTCAGGGGTAATATAGCCCTTCCATTTTAGCCTCCTTCTTCTCTGACATTGGCTTCATGCTTTGCTCTTGAGTGTAAAATGGGCTTCTAAAAATGAGGAATATTTTTTTCTTTTCCAACATACCCAGGCTTTTAAGACTCAGTAAAGATTCAAGAAAAGCCAAGACTCAATGACCCTTTTACTTCAGGTAGTATTATTCTTCCTGTTGAAGGGATGAAAGCCATGGAAAAAGCATCATTACAATAGGATTTTCAGGAATTGAAAGCATATTGCAAAATTACTTTTAAAATCCTCCATAATATAGCCTTTATTATGCAGGTGTGGATGGGGGAAAGTGTTCTTCCGTCTCCTTCTCTGTCTCCCTCTCTCTCCCTTTTTCTTTCTTTCTCTCATGTGTGTACATGTGCCTTCTCTTCTCTCTTCTTTCTTTTTTTGAAACTGTATAATTGTGTGAGCAGAATTATAAAACCAACATGGCCTCCTGAATATTGGAGAAGCAGAGAGTCCTCTGAAAGAGTGAACCACCCTGATGCTGAATTTTGAGATACAAGGCAAATTCAGGATGCTTTATTCTGATATGGATAAGAAAAGTTCATTTTATTTAGACTCATCAGAAAATATGTGCTGAGATCTTAAAAATAAAATTATTACCACAAGGAATTTGAATTTGACTCTCCTGTAGGATTTAATATATTCCAAGGGCCTAGTCATTAGAAAATGTGTTGAAACTATTTAATGACATTTTTCATTTTGGAACCAACGTATATGTAACTCCCAGAGGAGCTGTTTTTGCCTATTTGTCAAGAAAATCTTTCTCGTCATAGGATAGCTAACAGAATTCCAAAGGTTTCCCAGTGCAACGTTTTAGAGTCAGTGTTTTCGGAACTAAGGGTAATTTTTGTCAAAAACAAAAGCTAATAGTCTTGTAATTCTTGTCAATAACAAAACTAAAATAATCTCTTCAGAAATACCACTGCCAATAATGTTAGTTATTTGTAAGTAAAAACTTAAACCAAATCAAAAGGTGTGGCAGAATGTAAGGCTTTATTAAACACCAATGTATCCATTCCAGATATTTTTAAAAAAATGTTTATCTTAGATAAAATTTAAATATTGTAAAAGTTCCCAAATAAAACCTGAACTAGGTAGATATTTCACTTTTGAGTTCCAGGTGGGAACACTTGTAAGGATTTTTATATATTAAGGAAAAGTTGAGTAAATCACTACTGAATAAATAATGTGGTTAATGAATAGCAATTATATACTGTAATATTTTAATCTACTTTAGCACAATAGGAAACTTATTTGTGTAATGTATTCCACCATTTTAGAAAAAAAGAAAGAAACTGGTTAAGTAGAAGATAATATTGGAATCTTATTTTTACTGGGAAAGGTGGAAAAACAAAAGTATTGATCTTACCAAGAGTGAGTAGTTTTTAAGGCATAAAGTAAAACAAAGCATTAAGATCAGGCCCTGTGGAAATGCACTTATATTGATTACAAATACCTACTTAGTATTTCGTTATTTGCCCGTAATGAAATGGTAAAAAAAAAAAAAAAAAAGTACTTTGAAATTAGAAGTATGAAACAGAGGGGAAAAGAGGGGGAAACATTTATCACAGAATTGACAAATAGTTTTATATTTTGAAGAGAGAAATTCGGCATTTTCTGCGCTGCTGAACATTGCCTTTGACACTTCTCTAAGAAAGCTCTCATCTCAGTTGTCCCAGGTTTACCGGAAATTGTGTTCCTGAAAATCAGAAGGCTTGATTCTTACTGGCATTGTCCTGAGCTATCTATCTGCTTGAAAATTCATTGTTTTCCTTTTAACTTACCAGGTCTTTTAGTAAATATGTAACAGCTATGCCTGTCTTGTTTTTCACTTGAAAAACTTGATTTTTCTCCCTTCTCTTTTGTAAATGCTGATCTTCTCATCCTGCCAAACAAGCGTTAAACCGTAAGAACTATTTATCGTAGTTACCTAACATTTTAAATGCAGTTCTCCATAGGCAGTTCTTTGAGACTTTAATATTATTAATTTGATTCATTTGTCAATTATAAAAGAGAGTTATCATATTTTGAACTATTTTTCTTTAGCACATAGGAAGACGTCTTCTTCTAGATACCCACATATGCATGAATTTTTCAAATATGAATTATGTATATAAGCAAGAAATTTTCTAGATATTCCCAAACTCTTTGTCTCATTATGAATATAAGTTCCTGAGAACTCATGATTTTTGTTTCTATTTTCCCAAGAGTGGGACTGCAATCAGAGGAATTCTTGGAAGACACACATGAACTGTCGCTTTGTCAGTCAGGTTTTAGAAAGAAACAGCACTCTCAAAAAGAGTGACTGGAGAAATCTGACTGCAGACAAGGCAGTTAATGGATGGGTTGAGGGAAACCAGCAAGAGACAGGAGAAATCAAGAGTCAGCCTCTGCCAGCCTTAGGTCTGAAGGACAAGTGGAGTCGGCCTCCAGGAGAGGTCCCTGCAGAGGCCAGGGAGAGGAAATGAGAGACCAAGCCATGCAATCCACTTCTCACCCCTCCCATAGCTCACTGGAACTTTCCTTCACCAGAACCCAACTGGAACCAGCTGGAGGTCCTTACAGATCAGCCTCTGGGACACAGCAGTCAGAAAGCAGTGAGCGTAGGGAATCCGGAGGGACCGTGGAACATGTATCATGATTCCCATTTTTATGAACACAATAAGAGAATACTTATTCTCTTAACCTCAACCAGTTGAGGTTGTGATTATGCAAATTCCATTAAAGAGCTTATCACTGAACTTATTTGCATAGCAGTCTTCATAAGTAGGCTATTTGTAGTGTGGGAATAGTATTATACTTAAAGTTGGATTCAGAATAATGACAACTCTGCGTATTGTGTGTTTCATAGAGTTCATGATAACCCTATGGTGACAATGCTGTTTGAAATATATATTGAAAGTTTGAAAATAAAGTTTAGAAGAACTTTCATCTTTTGGAAGTTCCTCTTGTAGGCTTTACCAGTGAGTGAAGAACCTGGAGGTCATGTCTTAAAATGTTTTGGGCTGAATGGTCCTTAAGTTTTGTCCCGATCTAAAATTTTATGGTTTAACTTTCTTCTTATCTGGACCACTTTGGTCCAGAAGGGTTCCAGTTAGAAGTTAAAAATCTGAGAATGAAATTCAATAAAGAGTTCCAGAAAAACCCAGAGAGGATAAGATAACATAAGTACATATGCAATTTAGCAATATATAGTACATTAATAGAATGAACTGGAGTAAGTACGGAATGTGACTCCCACACCTTACCTTCAATGTATAAGGGACGTTGAGCTAGTTGATAGATAGCAGTAAATATATAAGCAAGTTTTAAAGGTGATGGGATCATAGGAGTACATTTTTTCCCCACTTACATTTTGCTGCAGATATGTTTTCTGTAATATGGCCACTGTAATTAATTTTGGGAGATTTAGTTGTGAGCTCGTTGGAATAAAAATCTCCATTAATACAAGTTAATATATGTAAGTTAAAATATCCTTCACCAGCTAACTTATTCATTAACTTTGGCACATTTTTACAAAAAAAAAGGAAATACCCTTTGTCACATATGGTCTCAGTTAGAATGGAATTATAATTTATTCTCATGAGGAAAAAAAAGTATTAACACTCAAGTAGAGATATAAAAATAATATAAAGAAATGCTTATAATTCATAAAGTATTTTGAATGAAGGAGGACACTAATGTGATTAAACATTTCTTTTGCACCCGTTCAGTCTCCTGTGAGTACGTGGTAGTGACCCGATATTATTTTTTCTACTTCCTTCTTTATTTTACTTTTTTTAAATTTTATTTTAATATGTTATGTTAGTCAACATTCATTACATCATTTGTTTTTGATGTGGTGTTCCATGATTCATTGTTTGCATGTAACACCCAGTGCTCCATTCAATACGTGCCCTTCTTAATAAACATCACCGGACTAACCCGTCCCCCCACCCCCTCCCCTCTAGAACCCTCAGTTTCTTTCTCAGAGTCCATAGTCTTTCATGGTTCATCTCCCCCTCCAATTCCCCCCCCTTCATTTTTCCCTTCTTACTATCTTTTTTTTAAACATATAATGTATTATTTGTTTCAGAGGTACAGGTCTGTGATTCATCAGTCTTGCACAATTCACAGCGCTCACCATAGCACATACCCTCCCCAGTGTCTGTCACCCAGCCACCCCATCCCTCCCACCCTGACCCGATTTTAATTTAATTATCAAAACCACTAATAAATTTAGACATAAATCAAGAGGGAACAGGTCAATTCCAAGAGTTATTAATAAATTGGCACACTCCACCAAACTCATTTAATTCTTCAGCATCTAAACTAATGAGATGTTACAGTCTATTTGTTCACATATTGATATAGCTGAATGCATTGCTACTAATCAAATATGCAACACTGGAATGGTAAAATATATTTTAATAGTAGTGATAATTTACCTCAAAATAATTTTAACTAATTTGAAAATAAATCATACAGTTCAGTTTTAAAATAATAGCTAATGGACTATACTATCATTTAAAATATGCTTATTGATGGGAAATTTGTAAGGTTAAACCTGATAAATAATACTCGTGAGAAACTATGTCTTTTTTTTTTACTCAATTTTTATCTAATTTTTGAGATGGTAGAATGAGTGTCAAATATATGAATATTAATAGACTACAATGGTGACAAGAATCTAACACACTTTTCTTTGTTAATTACAGATTCTTGACTAAATTATTTTATGGAAATGAGGTAGCTAATCTAAAATATTTCTGTAGCCTCTTCTATAATTAATATAATTGTCTGAGTTTATATCATCAAACTAAAGCTAGTAATACATCTAATCTGTTTGAGTTAATTAAAATATATTTATCAGTTTTATTTACAAATGCATGATACTACATACACATATCGATGTAAAGAGATATGATCTTTAACTTCAAAGGCTTTGCTTTAAAATCTGGGATGTAAAATATTAGTGCTTATAAATAGGCAAACGACATGAAGGTAACTAAAGAGCTCAACAAACAGCTTCATAGGTAAATAAAGGCTCTTTTTTCTTTGGACGTTTGCCCTCAAACATGTTTGTATTGGACTGGACAGTACTTTATATTGTTCTGTTTGAGAGCATTCTGTTGTGGTAAGAAATGTCTTTCACACAAAACACGAGTGGGGAAGGGGATGTGACTTTGATGTAACTGAGGTTATGGTACAGTGTAGGGATTTTAAAAGAAGCACAGGATTATAGACTGAGGGACAATAATGTTAGGGCAGGTTTTGTAATTTTCAGGAATTTGATCTGGGGAGAGACGGTCCCAGGTGAGGGAACTGAGATGCAAAGGCTGCAGGGCCCTCTAAAAGACACACTAATGGGCTCAAGATAGTTGAATGGCCAGTCAGCCTCAGTCAGGGAAGCACAACTTATGTGCCTCTAAAGTGGGAAGTGGGGGCGGGGGGAAGTGGCATTCATCCTTCCTGTCCTACATCCCCTCCTGATGTTCAGCACTGGAGCGGTGAGGCTGTGGGAGACCACTGGGAGGGCCTAGCCCTCACCAGAGCACACCTTCACCCAGGAGGTGGCCCCTCCTCCTTCACTTCCCTCGAGGCTCATGCTTGAGAGAAGAGAGGTGAGATGAAGACTTTAAACTGTGCTGGACTCAACTTTTCATGACTGAAAATTATCTGAAATTTGGCAGTCCAGCCAAGTGCCCTAAGTGGAATGGGACACAAAACTTTAATATACCACATTTGGGGGAATAGATTGAAGAAAAATTAAATTCATGTATGTTTGTATGCCCTGGGATTGAGAGCATTCAACACACCCATTACATACATACATACATACATACATACATACATACATACATTACATATACATAGGTACACGCATTACGTGATGGGGAGGAGGATCCCATTCTTGGGCTGAAGAGCATTCCCCACCGCCAAAGAGGGACACAGAGGAAACATGAAAAGGACACAACATAGCAGTATGAAAAGAATCCGTTTGAAAAGTTTTGGTTGGCTTAGCATATGCATATCTCTGCTAGCTAGGATCGTTCTGTTTTAAAAATTATTCTAGAAGATAAGGAACATTATGAAAAAGGATGAAATCAAAGAGTTGCATAAGAAATATGAATAATTTAAAAGAACCTCTTAACATCTATTTACTAAGTGCTGTCCTTTAATGATACAGCACAGTCAAGTAGTCTTGAGGCCAACTTGATCTGAGGGGACTCCTGTTTACAAAGTGGAATCTTGGGAGGGACCCCAGGTGGCTTGGGTGAAAAGGACCTCCATCCTTCCATAGAATTTTAGCATACTATGGAGCAGTCACTTTCCTGCTGATTTCTTCGGATCTTTGCTTCTGTTGGCTGCCCTTGTCTTGTGAACCTTTGTACCATGAGGTACAGCTCCTTTCTCCTCAGTGACTGCAGGTGACATTCAAACCTCAAGAAACTCTTCCTTCCAGATCCCGAGCACAACTTGTGGAGTTTAGAGTTGCTTAATGAAAATAATGCCTTAGCAGGGTAGGCTTTACTCATACTTCACTGAACAAAATTTAGGAAAAAAAGATGTTAAAAAGTTACGGGCCTTCATGTTTTACTCATACTTGTTATAGAACCTCCTTTCCAAAGTTGATTGCTTTCCTATAATTGAAAATAATTTTTCTGCCCAATAATCTCCATGCCAAATTGGGTTTGCTTACTTGATTAAATAATTAACTTTTTTGTTTTTCAAATAAGCAAGCGTATTTAACTACTTAAGAATTAATCCTAATGTTTTCTTTATCTACAATATGAGAAACCTCTTGGTTTCTGCTTTTTGCTGACATCCTGTGACCTTAATATATATGGAATTGCTGTTTGCTTAATTTACTCAAAAGGTAAGTCAAATGTCCAATAGGTCCCTAAAACCAGGACTGGCTAAAATAGTATTTTTGTAAAACACTTTGATGAACTGATTTCTGTGTCATATGTGTATGCTTTTTTAAAAAAATGCAGTCTCTGCTGTAAGCAACTGAAATATTTATTTTATAGAAGGAATCCAAATAAATGTCACAGCTTCATAAGTATGCATAGATATACTCGGTTGATTTATTTTTGGTGACGGGAACAAAGCCTAAATTTAGAAGCTCTCTTTCTTTTACAGAAAAGCCCTAAAATACTTCCAGACATTTTCAGTTTCTGTATTTCGTTTTTGTTCTATGAATCAAAGAATTAATATGGACAAATCTAGAAGAATTTTAAGCTTTGTCTATCATCGGATAATATATTTTAAAATATTTGTGTTTCTTCCTGACCCATTAAAAACTAAACACATAAGATATGTATTTTTAAAATACAAATTTAAAAGTTTCTGAGATTACTTGAAAAGAAATGATGTTATCACACTTACATGAGGAAAAATTTGTATCTGTAATTAATTCTCATTATTTGTAGTAATCATATTCTGTGACGTCACCAAGAACATTGTATTAGCTAACGCGGAACCACTGCTCCTTCTAGAAATAGAGTTGGATCCTGCCAGCCTCTAGTCACATTTTTGTCAACCAATCAATACATACATGTGTTTGAAGTGTATTTCCGTTTAAAGACATTGTTTTTTAATATATATTGTCAATTCATTAACACTGAGCTCAGGACCAACATCCCTGTAACCCATGGTTGAGTGAAGCTTAGCTAGCGTGGGTATCACCTTCCTAAGACACGTCACAGCCTTCTTGTACTTAAGAACACTGGACGGCCCTTCAGCACTACACTTGGGCCCATCGTAACCAGTGAAACTACCAACAAAAAGCACAAAAATGTGGAAAATGTGGCTTATAAGTAGACCATAAAGAAGAAAGCTGAAACATGATGGTGGAACATTGCCTTGCAGGGCCTCAGCTGGAAATGTGCACATTGGGTGACTCCAGTTAATCTTGGGCTTAAAAAAGGTCTTAATGAGTAGATGAATTCACAAATACAGAATCCATGAATAATGACTGGCTGTATGTCACACGTATCCTTTACACATCCTTCTGAGATTTGAGTTGGGACCGTTTGAATCATCTGTTTAGCACATGATGTCCAGTGGGACTATCCAGATTCCCAGTCTAGATGAGCTAGGGCCAAAAGTAAGAATTTAAGCTTGAAGGCTTTGTAGTGATTTGATGTGATTTTTGATCTGTTGAATTTAATTGCATTTAAAAAATGGGTTTCTATAATGTGTGTGTATGTATTTAAGAGATTCATTTTTAATGTACTTTATAAAGTTTTTTAATGGATAAGCAAGAAAAAAGAAAAAAAGAACCCTTTCCCCAGACAGTTGGAGAGGTAGAGCTTTGTGGTTAATGCTGTCCCACAGGTCTGGACTGTGGTGCAAATAGGGCAGTAGATGTCTTTATAGTCTAATTCCCTCACTGTCTGGCAGCCCCTAGTGATCCCTCCCCCAAGTCTGTGCCTTTGGCATCATTTACAAACTAAGATCCTTCAGAAGAGTGAAGAGAGGTCTAGTTGGTTACTGGCTCATCTGCTTTATCCTTCTTAGGAAGATAGAATTGGTAATGCTGTAGGAATGAGAACATTTTTCTGATCTGGTGACAAGACAGCATAGTCTGATTCTATTGAAAATTTTAAACCAAAAACATATCTTTCCCTAAACATAGAAGATATCATTATAATTATTTTCATCCTCAACCTTTTCTACCACAAAAGAAAAAATAATTCTAATAATATAATTTTGGGAAATATTCCCATGAACAGTCTCAGACTTGTTCTTTTTCTTGACCTCTAGCATGAAATAATCACAAATGTTATTTTATATATATGTATGTACGTATTGTTTTTATATATATATACATATATATATATATATATACACACACACACACACACACACACACACGGTCATAAGCCCAAGATCATTTCCCCAGCACTATTACTTATTAATTTACATCTAATGACCATCTTCTGTGTTTCAGGAATTGTTCAATATATATTTGTTGAATGATTTTGTTAATGACTCTTCAAAGCTGGTTTTTAAATTTTAAAAGATCAGTTTCCATTAAGGTCTATAGTCAAAACATATATATATATATATATATATATATATATATATATAAATATTTTCTATTGAAAAATAGAGAATTTGTGCAGCACCTGGAGGAGGAAATAGAATGTCTCCAAAAATGATTAGGTAAGGCACATTCTTGAAAAGTGCTCCTAGATAGATGGCTGATTATCAATCTACATGACACATTGTCAAAAGTAGTTAAATAATGAGAGACTGTAATTAAGAGAGAAGATCATTCCTCTGTGGGAAGAATTGAAGGACATATGTAACGTAAACATCTGGTTGACTAGGGGTCCTGCTCCCTACGTTTGTCTGGGAGGCAGCTGATGAAAGTGCCGCCATGTTGTGAATGTACCGTCTGAAAGAAGTTGTCTTCTTGGTTGTTATCACAGAATATTAAGAGACTGCAAGATCTTGCCTGGGCTTTTCACTAACTGAGTTGAAGGTGACATAAGTTGCTGTTACTAATTAGTCCTGATGTGGCGCCTCAAGTGCGAGGGGCCAGGAAATATGGAGAGCAACTGGAATGCTTGGTGAACTACCTCTCCCATGTCAAAGGAGAGGTGATGGGGACTGGACACTTTATAACGTAAAAATGTTTGGCACCTAGTACTTAGGTCCGTGTGTGTCCCTGGGACTTGCTTGCAGGCAGTGGGCAAGTATGGATGCCTTTTTTAGATGACTTTTTCCTTAAAACCATCATTCACTCCATGAAATACATTGATTTTTATCAGTGATACTAATTGATCCAGTAGTTTTCAAATGGTGTGCTTAGAACCCTAAAAGTCTAAAAAAGTGCTTCAGCAGTGATCTTGGCAGTAAATGGAGAGATCAAGTGGGCAGGATTTTGGTCAATCGATAGCCTCAATACCCTAGAAAAGAGATATTTTCATCTGTTTTATCCATTACAAGTATGAGGAAGGTTGTGTTATTAAAAAAAAAAAAACATTCTGCTCTTGAGGAATCACTTGAAAACCAATGATTATTTTATAGAAAACCACTTCATATTTATCACTAAACTGATTTTAAGATCTATAGTATAAAAAGATGAAATTTGAGGTTCTTGACCAATAGCCTCTTTGAAATTTCAACAGAAGAATGTATATATTTGAAAGGCTATTCTTAGCAATTAAATCCACTTATGATAAATGTCTTCTTGTTTACTTGAGGTTTGAGTATTTTAATCATATAATTCTTGTCTTAAAATAAGCTTGCTAATTTATAATGTCATATACTTATATGTATATATGAGCTGGATTTTTCATGATGAAATCAATGGTGAGAAGACTTAATTACTAAAAAAGCATAAATTATGATAGTTTAACAATTTCATAGTAATATATTACCATAGTGAATATGGAAAATGTAAAATTTTATTATATAAAATATCATAGTTAATACAGGAATTATAAAAATGTGGAAATGCCTTTCAGTAGCATGGATCAAAGAGTTGAAATAATGAAACCTCATTAAAGCATCTATAATAGATCTAGGATAAGCTCTTAAAGAGAATTATCCTTTTGAAAATGCCACTTCATTCATTCCAAATGCATGATTTTTACTTTCATTAAACTGTGTTTATGTAAATATTTGACAGTGTAGTCCAAATCATTGACAAAAATTACTGTATTGTTTGAGCTTTTGACATTTATTTCCTTTGTGAAACACATTTGTTTCTTTTCTTTAATATTTAAGATAAGCTGCAGATTAAAAGTCTAAAGATGGATGAAAATCAATTGATAAATAAATAAAACTGCCTCTGACCTTTGAGGAAAATTCTTCTACATTCAATATCTATTAGAATTCTTTTATTTTCCCCGAGTATGCATTGAATATGTTGTACCACAAAAAATGTTTAGAAATAAACTCAAAATATATTATTATAAATGGAAATAGTGTGTAAGAAGGTAAAATAAATATTCAGATTTTTAAATATTTTTCTTCTGCGTATTGTCTAATAAGCAATTGCCTGCTGCCTTTGCTTACCTAACTACCAGGCTCCTTTGAGCCTCGGACAAACTTTTTGAAAACTAGGAAAGGGGCATATAGCTGCTAAGCCATGTGCCTTGGAAAATTCACCCACATGGAGCCTTTTCATGCCCAGACAAATCATTCAGCCCTTTGAAAATTAAGATAGCCTCAAATAACATAAAATCATTAGAAACAAAAACAAAGACATTAATGTTTGCTTTGCTTATTTATCACGGTGACATAAATCACCCCACAACTTAGAGGCTAGAAACAGTGATCTTATTTTATTCAAATTTTACCAAGATTGGATAGGGTTTTGCTGGGTGGCTTGTCCCTGATCAGTGGGATGTGTGCTGGAGTGGCTGAGACTGAAGGATCTATTTCTAAGATGCTTGGTTTCTTCACTCACAATTAAGGGTCCTCATGGCTCCTTGATCTCTTGGTGGGTTCTCCTGGTGTGGGATCAATCTCCAGGGTTTCTCCCTGTGACTTGGGCTCCTCACAGCCTAGTTTCCTGGTATGGTCACACCTTCATATCCCAGCTGGCTTTCAATTACAGGAGCAGGAGTGGTTCTCAGGCCAGTTAAGTGCTGTACCCAGGATTGGAACCACTTCGTTCCATCCTAGGCTGTTAATCACAGCAGTCTGAGGGTCTGCCCAGATTCAAAGTGAAGAATTAGATTTCTCCCCTTGATGGGAGAGAAGGTCACATTGCAGAAGAGCATATGGGATCGGGGATGTTACTGTCACCGACATTGTAAAAGAAAATCTGCCACAGTTCTTAATCTGAAAAAAACAAGTATTTTAGAAATTGAAATTCTCCAGAATGACATATTGAATCAGATCTACTGAGATGCAAAGAAGCAAATAACTATTAGTACCATTTAATGAAACTTGCCTAACTACCATATACACTTCTCACTGTAGCATTGAAGAAATGTGTGCTCATCATTAAAAATACAGGCATTCCAGAAATGAGCTTGAAATTAAGGTTAGAAAATGGGATTGATACATTCAAATGCATCTTGGTTTGAGGAGAGATGATATTTAGGTCTAAGGGACTCTAGAATGAAATGCACATTGGTAGGAAATTGTGAGAACAGGTTTTCTAGGAAGAATTTTGGCACAGACATTTCCTTTAGTATAGACAGCTCTCCCTAATAAAAAGAGAAGTCATCAAACTACTTTGGATATACGCATCTGTCTCGTTACAGACTTCAAACATTTTAAGCTCACGTAAACATACCAATATCACCTAAACCTATTTAAGCTTTCCGTATTAACATATGTTCTCTTTATTAAAATATGCCTGGTCTGTAAATATTTACTCATCCTCTGTTGGCTTTTAAATGTCACGTCTTGGATGAAAAACAAATGTAAAGCAGAGAATACAGGATATCTCATAGATAGAAGATTTGAGTTGCAATAATAAGTATAGAGTTACTTTGCAGAGTGTAGGATATTTCTGATTCCTGACTTGTAATGATTTTAGGTATTTACCTCTTCTGCTGGGGAACATCAAGAAATGTTTGTAGGACTTATGCAAGGGAACTTTTGGATGGATGGAGTCAGGAAGGAAACCTTGAGAAGTAGGTAACAAGATTTCTATCTCATCAGCTGGAATAGCCCTTGGCCTCTAGAACTTTACCAACTGTAGAGTGAGGAAATCTCAGCCTCTCCCCACTTTACAGGTCTCTGCCCTGCCTGGCAAGTTAGAGGGTTTCAGGAAGCATTTACCTGTCCCATCCATTTCTTGAGTCACTAGCCAAGGTGTTGCCTTAACCCACTTTAGGGGCTTGTTGTCTGTGTTGGCAGGCGGTATTGCCTGCTCTAATGAAACCAGTCCCGCTAGAACCTCCTGACCACTGCTTCCCATCCCCTAAGCTACTCTCCAAATGCTTTCACCAAAACTCCTTCTGCTTCAGGCATACTCTCTGCCCCCTTAGGTCCAGAAACAGCCTCATGTTCTACTCGTATAGAGCCCCTGTGTCTTAGTCGGCTTGGGCTGCCGTACTGAACACCACAGACTGGGTGGCTTCCACAACATAAATTTATTGCTTATAGTTGTGGTGGCTGGCAAGTCCAACACTACTGTGTAGCAAGGCAGGTTTCATCCTGAGGCCTTTTACCTTGGCTGTAGGTGCTGCCATCTTCCTGTGTGTTCACCTGACTTCTTGTTGTTGTAGGGGAGAGAGAGGAAACTGAGCTCTCTGGTGTTTTGTCTTAAAAGAGCACTAACACCATCCTGAGAGCCCCACCCTCATGATCCCACCTAATCCTAATTCCCTCCCAAGTGTCCCATCTCCAAATACCATCTCACTGGGAATTAGAGCTTTCATATCAGTTGTTGGAGGTGCACGCTCAGGCCCTATCACCATGCTTCTGCTTCCTCTCCTTTGGCCACCCACCTCACCAGCAGTGCCTCCACGACGTCTAGGTCTCAGTGCTCCTGTCTCCATCTTCCTGGTTGTAATTCCCTTACACTCTTCTCCTGTGTCGCCTCCCTCGATGCCGTAGCCACCACCACGTGTACCAGCCCGGTCCTTTTTAGCAAAAGGAGTAGAACACTGGGCCTGGGTCTTTGTTTAGCCCTCATCCATGTGCTGCTGAGTGATCTATGCAGCAAAAGGAGTAGAGCACTGGGCCTGGGTCTTTGT